>NC_068391.1:5453174-5799007 GCF_023724105.1 Carassius gibelio | reverse complement strand
GAGGGCAATGCCAGAATGAAAAGAAATTAATGAAAAGATTAAAATAAATTTAAAAATTATTTATATATAGTTTAACCTAATAAAAAAAAAATCATGCTTAGTAGCATGGTAAAGGAAGACTCTGTTGTAATCCTAGTTTGAAGTGTTATGATATATATTAGTTATAGGTGTACTATATTTTGAGATGTTGGAGAACGGCAGCGCTTTAGGTCTGCAGTTCCATTTGCTGACATAACCATGGTTTATATGCAGCTGTGATCACTGCTAATATCTATTTATATCTCATCACTAAGCATTTGTTTACTGTCAGCAGTTTGACTTGGAGCTTGACTGGTCGGCTTTTTCTCACAGCAGTCAGACAGTATCCTCCTGCACTGTCTGCTCTCAGCTGCAGAGTTTTCAGAGAATTTAATTTAATTTTATGTTATTGTGCATGCAATGAATGTAATGAATCATGAATATTCTTATAATATATACAAGAATATATATATATGGAATGATTTATATATATATATATATATATATATATATATATATATATATATATATATATACATATACATATACATATATACACACACACACACACACACACACAAAACACTAAAATTGAAATGAAAATGGGAAAAAAACAAATCTACACATTAACAATAACTATAATAGTATATCAGTTTGTATTGTCTCCAGTACAAACTTCTAATTTAATGATAATAAATAATGAAAATAAAAATAATCAATAATAATAATAATACATTTAGTGGTAGCCATTTTCTCAAATGTTTGAAGTGTAGATCTGGTATTTTTTAAATCTTGTTAAATGTTTGCCTACGTTGCGTGAAAGGTATTTGGCAGAAAAATGACTTTCATAGATACGCACATGCCAACAAACACAATCTTGCTCACAATTGCACACTTCAGTGCCCCATAGCTGGAGGGATGCCCCGGGTGATGCTGACGTGATACGCTCCGAATCAATGTGCCACCTGGTGTCTGACAGAGGAACTGCAGCTTCTCTCTAGCGCCCTAATTTCCCCCAGCACAGACTCACCTTTGTCCATTTCTCTGTTAAATGTATTGCATTCTCTTTGTCTTTGTAACTGGACAGGTTTAAAGTAAATTGAAAATAAATTGTCTTTGCACAATTGCATGTAATAGTACATTGTGGTTTACAAAGTATGTCTATATTAAATCCTGCTTGTGGTTTTGAAATGTCCACAGAGAAGACTAAAAGTTCACTGTGTGTTTTTACTGTATAATCTCCCCATGAGATGTAAAGAAATACAATCATTCTAGTATTACTAACTTCTTTTCTAAAGAACTGCATTTTGGCAGCAGACAGCAGATGCAATTTACTGTTAAATGAGGATAAAACCTTCAGGGAAAATCTGAGCATGTGTCAACCTCTTTTTCTTTTACAGGAAGATCCTCGCTTAAAGTATCCTGTTCACATGAGAACAAAAGCATCCCTGGACCCTGGCGACCTCGGCCCACTTCCTGTGAGTATAAAGAGAGTAGCGTTAAAGCTCTTTCAACAGCCTTGTGTGACATGTGTCCTTTTGGTGTGACACAGCGATGCAGATTCACGAAGGCAACAGTGATATCATACGAGAATCGCGAAACTAATTCAATCTGCAAAGCCAAAAATAGGATTAGGTCTGACAATTGAATGGGAAAACCATAACTAATGACACAACAGCAGGAATATGGCTGTGGTGTTTTCTGGATTTCTCTGTTGATGTACTATGGCCTCAAGCGGTTTTGTAAAAGAACTATGCTACATTAAATTTGACAGTGTAGTAGGCCGTCTGAGAATTAATTTTTTTATATATAAATTATATATATAATTTATATATATATATATATATATATATATACATATATATATATGTGTGTGTGTGTGTGTGTGTGTGTGTGTGTGTGTGTGTGTGTGTGTGTGTGTGTGTGTGTGTGTGTGTGTGTGTGTGTGTGTGTGTATATATATATATATATATATATATATATATATATATATATATATATATATATGAAATTTGCCCAAGAACAATACTGAAATCTATTCCAAATAGAACCACCAAAATTGACATTGGCAAGTTAATGCAATGCTCGCTGGTTGGCTGATAACCTATAAAGAAATGCAACATAATACAATTTACAATAACAGCAATTTGCAGGATTGTATTCAGATATAATATGGTTTGCTAAAGATAAGCTGTTGTGGCTTGGGTAGCAAAGTGTATCTGTTTTTTTTTCTTTTTTCTTTTCTTGAACTCTATGTGGCAGTACATGAACTGTTACTCACATTGAGTCAATATAAATGCAAATAGGAGAAGCAAAATGTAGCAAAACGTTTTGTATTGTCACCTCATTTCACTTCAGAGACCGTCTTATCACAAGAACCTCACAAATGTTCTAAATATTCCCATAAATACTCTAAATAATTAATCCTGTTTATACTGTATATAGACAAAATATGTTTTAAAATATTATTTATATTTAAGTGTAGTGTGTATATAGTAAATAAATAAATAAAAATCAAATAAAAATGTCATTTTTGAACCCAAGGAATAATGCATCCCTGGTGATACTTTTCCATAAATGATCTCCTGTGAGCACAAGCTTTTTATCATTTTTTATGTTTGTTTGAGAACAGTTTGGTTTTTGACTCTTCTTTTAGCAAGAGTTGATGTAATATACGACTCACATGATGAGATTGTGAGGAAACTCAGTTTTTTTTCCCCCACCTAGGAGAGATGTTTGGTAATCACACCATCTTTTCTCAGGTTTTCAGTGGAAATGCGTGCCAGCAAACAGGGACTAATCTAATATACATCCATTTTTTTTGCTTGTTTTCACGTAATATTGAAAAGGCCATACACATGCAAGTGAACTAAAACTACATTAATATATGCGAATAAATCCATTTCTGTAACTTCACAACATTGCTTTTTTTATTACACACTCTTATATAAAATGTCTAAGAATATACTTTTTCTCCTTCATCTGACTGCCAGTACATTCCAGTGTTAAGTATAATTGATATACTATCATAGTATTTATTACTATTTTTAATTGCTCTAATTTTTACATTTTCAGTTTTTACTTACATTTAGTAATTGTTATGTGCTTTTGTCATTTTATTCATTTTTATTTAATATTTCTATTTAGCTTTAATTACTGGGTTTAATTTTTAGCAATTTTAGTACTTTAACTAATTTCAACTAGCTGCCAAAGAAACAACACTAAATGTTTTTTAGTGTATAATCTAATGCTTATATTTTATTTTATCTTTATTTCAATTAACCTAGTTTAGAGTAACGACTGGTACATTCACACATATATTTTGTATATGATTTTTCTTATTTTTAATAACTCTGTATAAATGATTCCCAGTGCATTACTGTAGTTTTGTCTCACAAGCTGGTGGTGTGTGTGTGTGTGTGTGTGTGTGATTTCTCTTTTGGTGGCATGGGGGAACATGGTGCGCTCTGCGCTCGATGCTGTTTGTGACAGAATCTTCCAGAGGAGGTCGGTCCTCTCTCTGTCTGTGTGTTTACCTGCCTGCCCACCAGCCTGGCCGCCCTCTCCACCTTTATTATCATTGCTGGCATGGATGACTGTCCCTCCTTTTGCCTTTGTTTTACTCCTACTTTCACTTTTACTTCCTGTCTTTGTCAGTTCTTCTTCTTCTGATTTCTTTTTTAGGTAAGGTTTTTTTTTTTTTCTTAGTGCTTTCAGCTCTCTATAGAGTTCAATATTGAGAAGTATTAGTAGTAGTATTATTATTATTATTTTCAAAAGTATTTTTGAAATGTATTCATTTTCTTCATAGGAATCTCAGAATATTATGTTTTAAGCTTTGAACCAAACCAACAATTTAAATCAAAACATCTGTTTCAAAGATTTTTTTATTTTTTATTTATTTTTTGATAATCAGGTACAAAAAAACAATGTATTTTATTGTCATTATTTTTTATGGTCTAGTGCTACATTAATTAAAATGGTAAATAGCTAATATTACGTAGTTTCTGCTTCCCTGCCTGATTGCCAGTGGCTGATTTTTTTTTAGGTTTTTAAATGCATAAACAGCAAGAAAAGTCAAAAGAACATTCTGCATAACACGTGGATTAATGACTGGGTCAAATGCTGGATGAGTGGCAGAATGATTTTCAACAAAATATAGGGTTTTGGGTTGTGACCCAGCAAGAATTACGCAGACTCTAGAATTTACACTAGCATATATCATTACTTTACCATTGCAAAACTCTTGGTAGGTGTGTGTTTTTAAAAGACACACATCACTGCGACCCTAAACTGGATTTTTACTTCCAGAACCCGTCTGTTGAGCTCTATTTCTCCTGTCTGTCACCATCTTTCTCCCTGCACGTATCTCGTATCTGGTTGTGTTGATTATCATTTCTCCATCCGTCATCCTCCACCTCTGCACAGTGTGCATCCTGTGCTTCGTTCAATGCCAGTTTTGGCTGATGCCCGTTCAGCACGTGAGCGCTTGTCTTCAGTGCTGGCTCACAGTCTCTCGGTCGTAAACGGAGGTCTTGTCCCCTCTCCGGATCCCGTGTGTGGGTCGTCAGACAGCTTTCATTGATGTCGTGGGTTATGAATTGTTGGCCTGTTTGGATGTGTATCCCTGGCTGTGATTTTTGTCAGGCCTGACAGTTTCTTGTGATGTTGGTATCAATGTGGGTTTGCAGCTCTCGAGGGTCTCCGCTCTCAAAAGAGGGGGCAGTATGTGAATGTGTGTGTGTGTGTGTTTGTCTGAGTGAGAGTGAATAAATGAGGTCTCTTCTGCATGCTAGTGGAAGCTCTCGCACACTGAACTGAGGAATCGTCATATCTTTCTGTTCCTTCCTGCCATCACATTATCCGTTTCAGATGTTGTGTTGATGTATCAGTGGTGTATCAGGTCTGGTGGTCTCGTCTGATCTTAATGTCTCTCTTTCTCTCTGAATCTCCGCAGCCTGGGTGGGAGGAACGAGTGCACGCAGACGGAAGAACCTTTTACATCGACCATAGTAAGGACACTCATTAATTGACAGAATAAGCAGAAAACAAATTTAAACCTTTATAGTGACTTTTACTCAGGTGAATTCATTACCTCATGAATTTATTTCTTCTGTTGAACACAAAAGAAGATATTTTGAAGAATGTTGGTAATCAACCGATGACGGTCCCTATTGACTTCCATAGTGTGGTGGGGGCACTATGGAAGTCAATGGGGACCGTCATCTGTTGGTTACCAACATTTTTCAAAATATCTTCTTTTGTTTCATTTTGTTTCATTTTTGGGTGAAATAATCATTTTAAGTTATTAAAAATATTTTAACACATTCAAATTTTTATAGTCTAAATTTACTTTTAATTTTCCTTTACAAAGTATTCTAAATATTTTATACTTTTGACAACAATTAATTTTAACAGAGAATTAAAATACTTTATATATGTATATGTTTACACATCACTTAAAAGAACAGTTTTCTATTTGAACAAATTTTGAAATATATTTAAAAGAAAACAAAAAATTAATAATTTCATTCGGTTTTATATGGTCAGAACTTACTGAGTATAAGGCGCATCAGTCCAAAAATACGTCATGATGAGGAAAAAAACATATATAAGTCTCATTGGACTATAAGTCGCATGTAGTCGCATGCGACTTATAGTCCAATGAGACTATATAATCCAGCTGAATGTCACTTCACTTCACTTCATGTATTTAGAACCAAGAACCAAGAGAAAACATTACTGTCTACAGCCACGAGAGGGCGCTCTATGTCTTCAGTGTAAACTACAGGAGAACTGAGCAGCATGGAGCGCCCTCTCGCGGCTGTAGACGGTAATGTTTTCTATTGGTTCATTTCTCTCGGTTCATGTCAAATTAATTTTGATAAATAAGTCGCACCTGACTATAAGTCGCAGGACCAGCCAAACTATGAAAAAAAGTGTGACTTATATTCCAGACAATACGGTACAATTTTTTTATGTTATAGCAATAAAACTTTTCTCTCCTTTTTAATTTAATTTTGAATGTCTTTGCATGCCTGTAAACATACTTTAATACTGTGAAGAAAATACTGGACAGATGTTTTTATTCAATTTTGGAGTTTGAAAATGTTTATTTTGCTTTAAGATTAGATGGAATCCAGCATAGTTTTGCGGTGTTCTCTTGGGAACTATAATCCAGCTGCCTTCTGTTTTACACAAACAGTAATTCAGGTTTCATTCACAGATAGGCTCTCAAGTTCCTATTTGTTGTTTTGTCTCAGTAACTTTATTCTGTGCTGTGTGATCAATATCTATTTAGAAGTTTATGGTAATACAAGTTGTGAGCTCATTTTACTCATGCATCATTAAACTGGGACATGCCCTCATTGTCCATCACAACGCAGGGGTGTTTAAGCACTGCTGAGTTTGCTGCCGTGGTCGATATACACCTGTTTTGTTTGTCAGCTTCACACATTCACAAATGACCTCGAGTGTTTGCCAGGTCCAGTGGTGTGTGCACTGATTTATGTTGAACCACCACATTAAAGGGTTGTTAAATGAAAGATTTTCTTTAAAAAGTGCAGCTAGTTTTCTGTCAATTGAATCTGTTTCAAATTGCAATGAAAACATGAGGTTTATAAAATTCCTCTTTTCTCCTTCAGACACCAAAAAAACGCAGTGGGAAGACCCTCGCCTCCAGAGTCCTGCCATAACTGGACCTGTGAGTGTACTTTTATCCTCTGTCACAATCTTTCTATTATTCTGTCTCTGCTCTCCTATAACACTTGTGGCTTTTTGTTATTAAAAAATGTAAAAAAATTCATAGAGAATACAAGGAGATTTGTCAGGAGTAGGAAAAAAATATATAATTAACCATTAAAATACAAAATGACAGATTTTTTATGTCTAATGTCTAATTTTTTAGTTTAGAGTGTTTTACTATTAGTATTATTATTAATAGTAGTAATAATAAATAATTCTAATTTTTCACAATGATCCTCATTACTGCAGTATAAATTTTTTATTGTATTATATTAAATTTTTTGATATGATTATTATTATTGATTTTTTTTATTGATTAAATTAGAGGTATTAAAACATAAAAAATACTTGTTTTTACAGTAGATTAAAATAAAAAAGCTATGTCACAATGAAAAATAGAGGCCTTTTTAAAAACATCAAGTTACATATACACACATATATACGTGTGTGTGTGTGTTGATGTTCTTTTGAAAACATTTTTAATTATTTCTAAACTCATGTTTGCCTTCTTGATTGTCCATTGGTACAAGTCCCCCTAACTGACCGAGTTTTAGTTTTATTGTATTTGGTTTTTAATTTATTTGTCTTCTCTTAGGCGGTGCCATATTCCAGAGAATTCAAGCAGAAGTATGACTACTTCAGAAAGAAGTTAAAGAAGCCGGTAAGAAACGAAGCGTTTTCAGAGACATTACAGTGAGCTCTTTCCTGTCACATACTGTATTCCTAGACACTCTCATTTATTCCGTGTGAATCTGTGTTTTTTTTTTCAGTTAAATAGTTCTTCACATGACAGAAACGCATTAGTTTACAGTGCTGTCGTCTACAGCCTTCATATTAAGTTGAAATGTAGCTAGTCGTGAGCTTCAGGTTATTATTTTGTGATTTTAATCATCCAAACATGAATTCCAGGATGCATCTGTACGTTCCTTGAATCTCTCTCCCCCCACAGGCAGATATTCCGAACCGTTTTGAGATGAAGCTGCACAGGAATAACATCTTGGAGGAGTCGTACAGACGCATCATGTCCCTGAAGAAACCCGACAATCTGAAGGCCCGTCTCTGGATCGAGTTTGAATCGGAGAAAGGCCTGGACTATGGGGGCGTGGCCAGAGAATGGTTCTTCCTGCTCTCCAAGGAGATGTTTAACCCTTATTATGGGCTGTTTGAGTACTCGGCCACGTAAGTGTCCATGTGTTTGTGCACTAGTTTTGTGTTTTGTCAAGTTTGATCATCTTTGTCTGTCTGGTTATCTGTATTGTTGCTCTGAAAGAAAGTAAGTAAGTGTTTACTGTGTTCCAGAGCTGGTCTGTACACTCATTAGACACTCATTCGTTGAACGTCTCCCTTCTGTCTGTCTACAGAGATAACTACACACTTCAGATCAATTCAAACTCTGGCCTCTGTAATGAGGATCACCTCTCATACTTCAAGTTCATCGGTCGGGTGGCTGGCATGGCTGTTTATCACGGAAAGCTGTTAGACGGTACACAAGCCTGTTATCTGAGAGCTGATCAGAAGCTTTTTCATGTGACACCTTCTCTATTTTATGGTTCATAATTGTTTGGTTGGTTTGGTTTGACATGTAGTTGCTTTCCCCTGTTACAAACAGAAATGCATTCTTGTTTTGCAGGTTTCTTCATCAGACCGTTCTATAAAATGATGCTGGGCAAACAGATCACACTGAATGATATGGAGTCAGTGGTGCGTTACACACACACACACACACACACCAATTTTAAGATAGAACTCAGAAACCTCATAAAACAGAATTCTCATTGAAATCTGTTGTTTAAAGGCAGTGACTTGAAGTTAGTGTGACATGTTTTGCATTTCTGTTTGTCATGTAGGACAGTGAATACTACAACTCTCTCAAGTGGATTCTGGAAAACGACCCCACAGAACTGGACTTGCGGTTCGCAATTGATGAGGACAACTTTGGACAGGTAAAACCATTATGTGTCTAAATGTATGTTTTTGTCTAAGTGGGAGTCATTTAAAATGAGAAAATGTAATTGTAAAATGTTTAATATTTCTAGACATATCAGGTGGATTTAAAGCCGAGCGGATCAGAGATGGTTATAACCAATGACAACAAAAAAGAATACATAGAGTGAGTTGCTCTCTTGCTCTGTTTGTAAATTAATACATACAGTATCTTATACTAACAAAATAATTTCTATCTACCTTTATATATAGCCTGGTGATTCAGTGGCGGTTTGTGAACCGGGTCCAGAAACAGATGAACGCCTTTTTGGAGGTACATGATCAAATCCCCCACATGATAACAAGCTATTTGTAGTTCCAGCTATTGCCACTAGGCGGTAGCAGAAGTTAATTCCTTACAATTACATGCCAAACATGCTTTATTGACATGCAATGGTTTAATCATGTTTCACATATCTCTTTCACAGGGCTTCACCGAACTTATTACTATCGACTTGATAAAGATTTTTGATGAGAACGAACTGGAGGTAACAACTTACCACATACTATTTCTGAATCATCCATGTCCAAGACCTTCGTAGAATTATAAAAAAAAATAATAATAATAATTTCTGTATTTGGTTGAATGAATTGGCTCTTCTCATATGAGCACAGAGCAATGCATTTCTGTTCAGGTTGTTGTTTGCATAATCGATGGAAAGCCACACTTAAACCAATCATTGTGGCAAATAATAATAAACTAATAAAAACAGACTGCTGTACTATTTATACTGCAATGTTTCATCTGCATGATTTTTACAGTGTGAAGTGGTTTTTGTACTAATATCTGATTTATAGTTTATCAATTATCTTATTTCTTGTTCCAAATAAAAAAAATTAGAAAGAACTTTTAAGTTTATGAAAATTGTATTGTAGAAAATTTTATCACCACAGGCACTATATAAAACTCTTGGGGTACCATACACCAATAATATACAGAAGTTATTATATATACTTCTCACACACATACAAACAACTGTTCAAAAGTTAAGGGTCAGTAGATTTGTTTTATTTTTATTATTACTTTTATTAAGCAAGAACACTTAAAAGGGTCACTAAATAATTTAAAAATGTTTCAAAAAGTTAAATGTATTATTTTTTCACAAAAAAAAAAACAAGAAAATTAGGCAGCACAACTTTTATATTTTTAAATATTGATAGTAATAAGACATTTTTATTGAGTGCCAAATCAGCATATTAGAATAGTTTCTGAAGGATCATATAACACTGAAGACTGAAGTAAAAATTCTGAAATTATATTTTTGCTGAAAATTGTTTAAAGTATATTTAAACAGAAAACATTATTTTAAATTCTAATAATATTTCACACTATTATCACACAATATTTTTCTGTCTTTCTGATCAAATAAATGCAGCCTTGATGAGCAGAAGAGAAAAAAATTATATTAAAAATATTACTGATCTAAACTTTTGAATTGCAGTGTATATTACGCAATAATATTTTTTATAATGTAACTTCATTATTTGAAATAAAGTTTCACAATATTATTGTCTTTATTTTGTATTGAAAAGGCACCCTTGATGAGCATTACATTTAAAAGATGTCTTTTAAAAACATAAAAAAACTAATTTAAAAAATCAAACCGACTCTAAACTTTATTTATATATATAATGTGAATGTGTGTGTGTGTGTGTGTATATATATAAATGCTTTCTGAAATGCAGTAGATGAT
The DNA here is from genome assembly GCF_023724105.1 of Carassius gibelio. NCBI lineage: Eukaryota > Metazoa > Chordata > Actinopteri > Cypriniformes > Cyprinidae > Carassius > Carassius gibelio. The sequence goes on along the minus strand of NC_068391.1, from coordinate 5,788,568 downwards.
TTTGTTCTGTGTGTGCTGTGTTCTCGGTGTCCAGCTGCTGATGTGTGGTCTGGGTGACGTGGATGTCAATGACTGGAGGCAGCACACCGTCTATAAGAATGGCTTCTGTCCTAATCACCCTGTAATCCAGTGGTTCTGGAAGGTATGGAGAAGCATGTAGCCTGTGTGTTTTTTGTGCAAAAAGTTTGTACACAACTACTCATTCATGTTTATTGCTTTTTTTTTATAACAATAGTTAAGTCATCTTAACTATCAAATGATAATAATGAACTAATGAAATAAAAGTTGTTTGATAATAACTTCAAGTTTGCATCCTGGGATGATCTCCTCAAACTAATGAATTTCATAAAAAAAAAAAAAAAAAATAGTTTTGCAAAGACATTTTTATTTAGTCATGAATGCATATTTTCTTTCAAATTAATTTCAGGAGTTTAAACAAACCTTTACATCAAAAGATTTTACAGATCATTAGAAACCAAGTGTGTCAAGTGTGTCCGAACTTTTGCATGCATGAGTGTGTCTGACCCCATGCCAAGAGCACTGTGGGCAGTTACCGATCAAAGTCTGTTTGATGTGAGGCTCATCGAGTGTTTACTCTGATGAAAGAGTCACGGAGTGCATTATGAACTTCTTATCAGCAGTCTGGAGCCAGACTTGCTCATTCTACACACACACACTAACACACAAACATACATACAGATTTACTGTCCAATGCATATATGCAGCAGATGTGTTATATGTGACCCAGGACCACAAAACCAGTCATATGGATCAATTTCCGAAATTGAGATTTATACATCATCTGAAAGCTGAATAAATAAAGCTTTCCATTGATGTATGGTTTGTTAGGATGGGACAATAATTGGCAGAGATACAACTATTTGAAAATCTGGAATCTGAGGGTGCAAAAAAAAAATCAAAATATTGAGAAAATCACCTTTAAAGTTGTGCAGATGAAGTTCTTAGCAGTGCATATTATGAATCAATTTTTATATATATATATATATATATATATATATATATATATATATATATATATATATATACAGTAGGCAATCTTCATCTTTACCTATACATGGAACATGATCTTTACTTAATATCCTAATGATTTTTGGCATTAAAGAAAAATCAATCATTTTGACCCATACAATGTATTTTTGGCTATTGCTACAAATACACCCCAGCAACTTAATTTCTTCTAAATCTGTCAGATCAGAGCTGCACATCCAAGGATGTTTGTAACGTCTAGAGCCACATTCATATTTTTTTTTAACCGCAGTTGCTGAGCTGGCAAACTAATTTTTGAATAACAGTCCATGGAGAAAGATTTTTCTTACCTCCCACAGAATTGTGTAGTTATGGCATCTGCTAGCAGGGTCTTACTGGCCAAACTTTGACCCCTGGCTCCAACATGTTGAGCGGCCCAGCTTGTTCATGTGCTTTCACAAATGTTTCTGTGAATAAATTTAGGCAAAAAAAGCCAGACACTAAAAAAAAAAGTCATACAGAATTCAACATAATTTTTTTTATACAGTTAGATATAGAATATGAATATTTTTTACCAGTCAAGCAACCACATCTAAATGCAGTCAACTTGAACATTAAGTGGAGTTTTTCTACTGATGCTTATTTGAATGGAATTCTAAGGGTATTTACTTTGAGGGAAAAACTACCTTAAAAACTACCTTGTTCCCTTACATGGTTGTTTTGAGAACTCTTTTCCTTACTGCTAGTATAAACAGATGAAAGTTATTGGTATTAACTATGTTTCTCTCCTTCTCTGCTCAGGCCGTGTTGTTAATGGATGCAGAAAAGCGGATCCGACTTTTGCAGTTTGTCACTGGAACATCCAGAGTGCCAATGAACGGCTTTGCTGAACTCTACGGTAAATTAATGCTCTACTGTGCCACATACAATACAAATATTATACGATATAATACAATACATACGTGTGTGGTATTTTGTAAATCTACGTATGTTTGGTGTTGCAGTAGAATTGTACTATCATTTCTCTTGCCGATTTAACATGTTTGTCATTTTTCCCTTTGAGACTTGTATAATGAATTTATGGCTCCAATCCTAATTGGTCCTTGACGAGTCACGTGATCTTTTGCAGGCTCCAATGGGCCGCAGTTGTTTACTATCGAGCAGTGGGGGACACCTGACAAACTCCCTCGTGCTCACACATGGTAAGATCTTAAGGGATTTGACCGCTTATTTACTCAGACACATCTATATATGTGACCCTGGACCACAAAACCAGTCTTAAGTCGCTGGGTTATATTTCTAACAATAGCCAAAAAAAAACATTGTATGGGTCATAATTATTGATTTTGACTGAAATTTCAAGTTCAAAAAATTGACCCGTATGGGTGGTTTTGTGGTCCTGGGTCACAAATGATCCCTTCACCTCCCAGAGAATTGTTTTAATTTTATTTACTTTTACTTAAGTATTGGGGGAAAATACCAAAATACCGAAAAATACCAAAATACCGATACCAAAAAATGTTGGGAATATTTGGAAAAGACATCACTCTCTTCTAATTTAAAAACAATAGTTTTTGCATCTAATTGAGCTCAATGATAACGTTTTCTCCCATTGCAGCTTTAATCGTCTGGACCTCCCGACGTACGAGACGTTTGAAGACCTGCGAGAGAAGCTTCTGATGGCGGTGGAAAACGCTCAAGGCTTCGAGGGGGTCGACTAAAGAAATCCCTTTACATCCACACGATCTCCTAATGCAATCGACGAGCAAAGACATGTACAACACTCACACACTCACGTCTATATCTACATATACACACTCTCGAGTTGCCATTGTACAGCCGGATCCCAGTGGTTGCAGGTGTGTGACGTCAGCACAGTATATGCATGTGATCTGTCTAGCTGAAACAGCATTGGCAGTGAACCCGTTTGAATGCCAAACAACCCTGCAGTATGCCACAAATCATGCTCTCTCCTAACACGTTTCATTTTAAAATCCAACTCTGAGGCCGTGGTAACTTTTATACTGATGGGAAATAAGGAATGTCAGTATTGGGGTGTGGCTTCAGAGTGGGCGTGGCCTTGACACAGCATTAAAAAAAATCCCATTTCTGTGTTAATTTCACAAACATAATATAAGTTCAGTGGAGAGGCAACGATTAACTCTCTTATCAGGTCTTACTTACACCAGATAACCTTAGGAATCACAGCCAGGATGAAGGGTGTATCCTCTTCCTCCCTTATCCCGCAAAGTATGCCAAGTTCCCCCTTCCTTACTTCCTTCATCGAGGATTATTTTTTTATCTAGAAACAGGAATTGTTTTTAATAGTTTATTATTATCGCTGTTATTCTGATAATGTTATCATTCTTACAGAGGAAACAGATATTTGTACCAACAATGTGGTTTACTGTTTTAAACAATGTTATCGGAAATGCATCAGTGGCCTGTCTTTATTCAATTTAACATCCATATCATTGTGGGTAAAAAACAAAAAAGACAATAAAAAAAAAATTATTAACACGATTATTGTATTGCTATGAAAACTGGCATGAACATGTATATTTTGTTTAGATATGATTACGTAGTAATTGTAAATCTATTCTCCTTCTTGGTTGAGAGCAAAGATTGAAAAGTCAACATGCATCGGACATGTAGATGAGTTAGTCTGAGAGGGTTTTCTTCAATTGTAATAAGTATCGTTTTTATCTGTATTATGATTATACCTGTTCATAATGCTGTAAATGAGTTTGTTTGGGGAAAGACGTGATTGGACTTTTACTGTACATGTTAAATCTGTTTGAAGTATTAAAGAGCGACAGAGTGAAGCTGTCTTAAAAGCGCTGTGATTCAACACTGAAAAAGTCTTGTAGACTTTCAGGATGAAAACTTTCTTTCTTTCGGTCTTAATTTCTTTGTCTTGTTTCTTCTAACACCACTGTACCTAAAAGGCCACTTCATTGATCACCCTAGGGTCATGTCACCTGTTTGTTTGTTTTAGTTTTTTTGTGAACTTGAATCTGATTATCTGTTATGTTCTTTTAAAAGCGCTCAGTTCCTTGGTGCAATATCGCCCGTTTATAATCAGCTTGCTGCTAACATATCAGATCACAGCTCGGCCCTACAGCTGATCTGGAGTCAGTCTGGTTCTTCAGTGTGAATCTGGATCAGCTCTGTAGGAACGAGCTCCGCCTGGACTAAGACTTCAAACTGGTTCTTTTTCTGTTCTTTTTTCCAGTCTTTTAGAAAAGAGAACACTCATACTTTTCGGCCGGCGTGGCTCACTAGGTTTGTGATAATATTATGATTATTGTTATAAATGACCCTTCCTATTTTGTGGGGACAGTTCTTTTTTTATTGATGAGGAACATTTACTGTCTGGTTCCTGTTCACCACAAGACCTTGCGATTCGTATAACTTCATTCAAAATAAACTCATAAATGGAATTTAGGTGTGCTGTCGTATTACTGGTTTATCCGAAGAGTCTTGAAATGTTTGGCTAGTTGACACTAGAAACACTTCATTATCTTACACAAACATACCGTATTTTTCGGACTATAAGTCGCACCTGAGTATAAGTCGCATCAGTCCAAAAATACGTCATGATGAGGAAAAAACATATATAAGTCGCACTGGACTATAAGTCGCATTATTTAGAACCAAGAACCAAGAGAAAACATTACCGTCTACAGCCGCGAGAGGGCGCTCTATGTCTTCAGTGTAGACTACAGGAGAACTGAGCAGCATAGAGCGCCCTCTCGCGGCTGGAGACGGTAATGTTTTCTATTGGTTCATTTCTCTTGGTTCATTTCAAATTAATTTTGATAAGTCGTACCTGACTATAAGTCGCAGGACCAGCCAAACTATGAAAAAAAAGTGCGACTTCTAGTCCGGAAAATACGGTAAATTACAGAATATCAACTAAATAAAGCTTAAAAACTAGATCAGATGGGTTTGGATTTATTGATTTTAAGATAAACACATTCATGATAATTCTACTTCTGTATCTGTTGGCAAACGGATTTGTAAATACATGTCTGTTCTAGGTTTCAGTTTAAGCTGAAGGTTGAGATAAAGTGTGTTCGGTCATTTACTGGATTGTCCGAAGTCGAGGAAAAAGCAAACAAGAGGACTGATAATTTTCCTTTATTGTTGGTGGTTTTGTTTTTACAGATATGCAGTTTTACATGTTCTGTTGATTTGAACCGTTTCAACGCTGCAGGCACAGCTAACCAGGTGAAATCTGGCAACCATCTTTGTAATGTAGTTCAAGGCTGTGTCGATTTATCTTCAATGTTGATTTTTTTTTATGCTTTTATATGCTTAAACATTGCAAGCCTAAATCATCTCTAAAATCTTCAAATAATCGTCAAATAAGGGACTGATTCTCTCTCTCTCTTTCTCTCTCTCTGTGTGTATATATATATAGCATGCATGCATGCATGCATACATACATACATACATACATACACACACACACACACACACACACACACACACACATATATACACAAACATACATATCACACACATGTATATTTGAGGGTGGGGTTTGGACATGATTATTTAATGAATAGAAAGTTATTTAAAATAAACAAATTTTACTATTTATTGTTATTGTCAATTTATTGTGTCCTTATGGAATTTATTTATTTTATTATATATATATATATATATATATATATTTTTTTTTTTTCACAGCATAATTATGACAACTTTGGAGGGGGGGGGGGGGCAGAAAGCCCTTTATGTGTGATCTGTTTTTATGTAATGTATATTTTTTTATGTAAATTATAAATCATTTTATTATGCAACAATATTATCTTTTTTTTCAAGCCAAAATACATATTTAAAATTTTACTTTATATTATACATTTGTTGTTGCAGCTCGCAATAGTAACAGCATATTGTTTAACATGTCAATTAAAGTGTTCTTAGATTATTCACTAAACAAAACTATTTAAAAAAAACCTATATATTAGTTTCCCGGACAGTTGATGCAGCACAATTTGACTGTCAAATCATGTTCATTTTTACATGAATGTTGCTAAACACATGGTATGAGGCTCTGCTGAGCGGTGAAGGAAACTCCGTTCATTCACACGTGCAGTCGGACAGCTATCAGACCCAAGGACAAGCAAATAAAAGTGGCCTGTACACTTTATCAAGTGCTCCCTTTCTGCAATCACAAACAACATCACATCAGAGCCCGGGACACACAGAATGAGCTTCACCACTAACTGAAGTATGTTTGTCAACACTTCTTGGAAATTAGGTATGATTATATTAGCAAATTCTGGAACTGAATGGAAGAAGCTTTAGGGATCTATAGTGTAGCCATATTAAATATTTTAATCACTGATCATATGTTTAAAGAGGCGTTTCGGGTGGTCTGACCCTTTTTTATATCTCACAAGTGTCTTAAATGATTATTTTCACGGTTTTAGGTTTTATAGGTTCATTAAAACTGTTAGTGTGTTTAGAGGAAATGTTTTTTTTTTTTTTTTTGAAGCACTCCCAGGTTTTGGGTTAGTGACCTCGTCCCCACATCATGCTGGATCAATACTTCTCTAAGCTTATCACAAAACTGTTTGACTAAACCCCCTGTAGGTACATATATGGAGGTTAAAGGAGAGTAGAATGAGCAGTCATGACATAAACCGGACTTGTTTCTCATTTTCTTGCAGACTGGATCACTGGGAGAGACGACGCGTGTGTGTGTGTTAGTGTTTTATAAAGTGTCTTTTTCAGTGCTCTCACTATTCTTACAGCACGAAGGGTCATGTGGATCAGCCATCTTTACTGAACAGAGTCTGTGGTAAGTTAACATGTCCACAAAAAGACTTGACAATGGATATATTGTCCAAAAAAATAGTTTTTTTTTTAGTTGTTCTGACGCTTCAAAAAGTTAAGCCTAACCTTCCTTAAGGTGCCTGCTCAAAATATATATATATATAAAAAATATATTATACTAATATATTTACATACTTCATGTCATTGCAGTCATATACTTGTATGTGACGTTAAAATCGCATACTGAAATGTTTATCTGAACTGACGTATATAGTTGTGTTTTTGGTTACTTTTTATTTTCACTAAAATATGTTTGAGCTCAATAACGGGAGGACTCTCTGTTGAAGATTCCTGATCGAAGGCATAACGGATCATTCAGAAGAGACCATCTGCACGGTTCCCGCCACTATCCACTCAACTGACAGACGTGTAAACGCAACGATAATCGCTAACATTCACACATGACCAGAGCGAGAGCCAGCTGCTGAACGAAAGACAAGAGAGGGACAAAGTTTAGATAAAGGTCCAGCTATCACAGGTGAAAAAAATATACTACTATTTCCTTCTTCACTATTAGCAAAAACAAGGCTATGTCACTCTCTCTCCTGTCTTTCTGTCAGTCTCGTCCTCCGGAGCTGTGGAGTGTGACAATGGTGTTTGTATCCTGTGTTGTCAAACGCCATTATCACACTAAATAGCCACGGTGAGACCTCACAACCACCTCGGCCAATCAGCACAGAGAAACACAATAATGATGATGCACTCTATAGTGGGAATGCGAAACGCCCTTGTGTCTTTAAGTGTGAGTTGCCAGGTTGATAATTTGGCATCTTCCAAAAATAGATGTAAGAGCTCATGCCTGGCATATGTGTGCTATGACCCAGCTGCCAGACAGTATGCATGTCATGTTACACACTTTCTTCATATTTTGTACAGTATTAGTATCATATCACGACAATAAAAAACGTGGAAGTTTCTTGAAGCGTTTTAATGGTTTGTGTTATTTGAAATTCAGCAAGAATGCGTTAAATTGATCAAAAGTGACAGTAAAGAAGTGCTGTGTTAGTATAGTTAGTTTAATGAAGATTTTATATTTTCTTTTTTCATCTTCATTTTATTTAACATTTTGGAGTTTGTATCAGATTTTTTAAATATAGTGATTGTTTATTTATTTTTATTTTAGTTGTAGTTTTGTACATCATTCAAATTTTGCATTTTGAAATCAAATCTGAAACTTTTAAGTGTAAATATGAAAACATAAATATATAGATGAATATTAGCTTTGACTTTTTATTTAAAGTTTATGCTTATATAAAATAAGTAATAAAATATATCTTTTAATAATTTTCTTATGTTTTAGTTGAACTAACTTTAGTTTAACTAAAATAATGTCAGATTTTTCCTTAGACTACAGAAAGCAAAATGAAATTTTATAATATACATTTTAGGCAAATAAATTGTTTATATATATATATATATATATATATATATATATATATATATATATATATATATATATATATATATATATATATATATATATATATAAAATTTATTAAAGTGTTACATTTATTGTTCTTTTTATTTGAGTTTAAGCTAAAATTAATATAAAATAAGTAATGAAATGATTCAAGTAAATTTTTTAAGGTTGTGATTAAAATAAAAGCCAGACTCAAAGAAAAGAAAACAACAGCAAAAACGTATTAATTCACAACATATCATTCAAAGAGATCATTCAAAGCCAGCACAAGAATCTGCTAACCTCTGACCTTCACTCCACATACACTAAGACTAATAGATAAGACTATCTAAATTTGCAGAAAATAGCTACAGTAACATCACAGTTTAGTATTTCAGGTGATTCATTTGTGCAGGTCATTATCATTAACAGGACAAATACATGGCTTCAGACGTGTGTGCTTATATATAGCAGTGAGGCAATAAGTCATTTGACTTTGGAAGGATGATGGAAACGTAAAGGTGGAGGTTTGTCATTCTTCCTGAGGCAAATCAACAGCTGTTTACTAGGGCAAGTGTACAAACTTTTCCACAGTGTCAGATTTACCACCTCATCCTTCCCAGAGACAGTGTTGAAGAACTTTTTTCAAAATGAAAGAAAACATTTTAAATTTTGCGTGTGTAAAAAAGTACTTTACCACTGAAAATGAGAAGCTTCAAACATTCAATTCTAGCAGTCGCATTCAGATCCAACAATAAACCTTTACCGTGTTGTACATTAATCTCACTCATAAAGTAAATGTCTATTTAAGATTTAGCAGTTTGATAAACTAAGCACTTATTGCACATATTATAACAAACAATCATAATAACATGAAGTTGTTCAGAAGTGCCAGTGGGCTAATAATAAAGAATCAGATGGCAGCACCACTGGCACAACTTTTCGACAAAGCAAATCAGGATAAAAACACAATAGCTGATATTTCTTTGGTTTAAACAAAAAAACAAAAAAATCACATCAATTGTCAATCCACTCACCCCTTTAAAAACATAAAAAAATAAACTCATTTAAAATGGCACAAAAGAGCTCTCAAGAAAGAAGTCAGCTCCCTACTGTCCTTACAGATGAATGTCATCTTACATTTAAAGAAACAGCTCAGAAACACGTTTGTCCCTGAGCAAGACTTCGTTGATTAAAAAATGCCAAAAACACTAGTTATCCTACTAGCAGAAGTTCAGTTTCTGTGTGATCAGGACTTGCCGTTCAGTACAGGACCGAAGGTTTTTTTCTTTGGCGCGGGTTGTGTTTTTGGCTTTGGTTTGGGCTTGGGCTTGGGCTGGAGGGACGTCAGGCCCAGAAGCTCACAGTACCGGTTACACAGATGCAGAACCTTGAACTGATCAATGAAGGACGTGGCACAATTTCCCCTGAATCCCTTATAGCTGCAATGATAAAGAAAATATATATATATTTACTGCTTTCATAATAATAACATACACTATTTTTAAAGTAAATATTTTAACATTTATTAAAAAAATTAATTATTATTTTTATATTCAACATTTATATGTACATATTTAAATAAAATGTGTATATATATATATATATATATATATATATATATATATATATATATATATATATATATATATATTTAAATGTATTCAAATATCACATTTTTAAAGAATACATTTGTGATCGTTTTAAATGGGAGTTTACCCTTTTTTACAGGTGGCAATCCCAACATCTGTCAGTTTCATACCCACACCTGAGTAAAAGAGAAAAATAATAATAATTATGCATCACTCCCTGCAGGATTCAAAGTCACATCCTTCTCATGCTCTTAATGTCATGATGTGCAAAACATGGTAAAATAAGTTGATATTTACCCTGCATATCTGTGACCAGCAGGTTGCCCTCGGTCTGAGTATAGACCCAGTGCTGGAAGGCGCAGCATTTCTGTCCCGCCTCGGAGTCTCTGCGCATCAGGTTGATCTCCTTCCCGTCCTTCACGGAGTACTTCACAAAATCTCCCAGCAGCTCCTCCTCCAGCGTAGCGTAAGGGATGTTGTTAGACGGCCGGTGCACCAAATAAATCGGGATGATTCTGGGAATTTAAGGACAATTTAATGAATAAATAAAAATTGTTTTTTTGAATAAAGTGTGTCCTAGAGCCACTACCAATTTTTTTTTTTTTTTTATGGAAACTGGAAATTTTTAAACTATAATGCATTACATTGATGAAAAGTGAAAGACATTTATATATATTTTTATTTCTAAGATTTTTAATCTCAAACTTATCACGGGTTCCTCAAAATTATTAAGCAGCACAACTATTTTCAATTGATAAAAATAAGAAATGCTTCTTGAGCAGCAAACCAACATATTAGAATGATTTCTGAACGATCATGTGACACTGAAGAGTAATGATGCTGAAAATTCAGCTTTGCATCACAGGAATAAATTACATATTAATATTCATTCAAATAAAATAAAACACTTATTTTAAATTAAATAGTATCACCAATTTTATTGTATTTTATACATAAAACAACTTGAATGGTAGTGTAGATGTTACTTTAATTAGAAAATCTTTGCTAACCGTTAAAAGTTCAGTACACTTATTAAGTAGATGTAGAAGTCTTTTCACCTCACACAATTACACTTGAATTGAGTGATACACTGAAACAATTCAGATCCTCAGTGTACAACTTTCCCAGCACTTTTTACACTTCCCAAGTGTGTATAGTAAAACTTACTCTGGCAGCTCTCCAAATGATTCTGCAGACTTGGCCACACTGTTGTACGCCTTAATATATTCCCTGGCGGTATTCTGCACATGACATTCCTGGTTCATATAGAAAAAAAAGAATCAGTCCCAAGTCTCCTTAAGCTAATTTCTTAATTAAACATCTTCCTGGAGACATCCATTCTCACCTCCACAGCCAGGCTGTAGTTCTTCTGGACGAGTTCCTCATTATTTTTGGTCCCATAGCCGATGGCATTGTGTACTTTCAGGACGCAGGGATGGCCGGGGTTGAAGCTCGGCAGATTGCCTTCTCTGAGAGTGGTTCTGAAAGCCTTGCGATGCATGCCTTCACCGAAGTGGACCTTTTCAGTCACGATGCTCGCTGGTTGATTGTCTCCAAAGTATTGATCCGAAAGAAAATCTTCCTTGAAGAGAAGTGGGCTGCACTGGATGTTCTCCTCATCGCCGTCCACAATCCTGGGCTCAGCTGGGAGATTACAGCATAAATGGGATGAGAACTATTGTTATGTGAATTAATCGTTCACACAAATAGAGATTTTCATTAAAGAAATAATTCACCATACTGTTCATTTATAGTTAAGATACTCCTAGGAACAGCAGATTGTATAGAAATGAAAGGTCTGTTTACCTGGTTGATCATGACTCGGAATGACTAGTTCCATCAGCACTGAAATGAAACATTTTACAAATGTGAGTCAAAATGTTTAAAAAGCCATCTTATTGATTGTTTTTTCATCTTTATAGATCTGCAAAGTCAGGATTGGTTTCCCAGACTCGAGCACTAAATTTTGTAAATATACACACTATCCTTCAAATGCTTGAGCTCAATAGGTTTTTTTTTTTTTTTTTTTTTTTTTTTTTTTTTTTAAAGAAATTAATGCTTTTATTCTGCAGGGACACACTAAATTGATCAAATGTGGCAGTAAAGATTACAGTGCTACAAATAATTATTTCTCAAAAGACTGAAGTAACGGCTGCTGAACTTCAACTTTGACATCACTGGAATAAATTATATTTTAAAGTACATTAAAATAGAAAATACATATCTTAAATTGTATTAATATTTCCTTTTAATGTTTCATTTATTTATTATTTTACTTCATTATTTGTATTTATTTGTTTTTTGATCACATAAATGCAACCTATAAAATAAATGCAGTTGGGCTTCTTAAAGATTTTGGGGAAACTGAGATAATTTTTATTCAGGAGTCTTTGAATAGAAAATATAAAAAAAAATCATTATTTACTTGAAACAGGAATCGTTTCTAACATTATAAATGTATTTACCGTCACTTTTGATCCGTTTAATGCATCCGTTCTGAATAAAAGTATTCCATTTCCTTTAAAAAAATACTGTCCACAAACTTTTGAACGTGACTGTATTATGTATGGATTGTATTCCTGCTGCACACATGCATAATTAAAGAATGTACATTAACAGCTGAACTGTATAATATGCAGTGAGCCATTCTGGTAGCAGATAAGTCTTTATCTGGCTTTCTTTCTGTCTATTACATTAATTACCCTGGTGAAACTTCAGAGCACGAGTTCCTGCTATAACTTTCTCATTAGCAAATTAAAATTTTAACCTATTTAATAATTAGTCTGGGAAGGCAGACCTCTATATCTTACCCTCAGACGTGAGATGGTACTCCGAGGTCGAAACTGAAATGTTGGCGGTGTTTAAGCTGCATTTGTACAGCCCTAGATCTTTACTACAGGCCTTTAGGATGGTCAAAGTGAAGCGGCTGTCATCCTTCTTCTCCCTACAGAAAGAAAAGAAAAACATTTTACTGTACATTTATATTGGAGTAGTAACCCTTCACACATCTTGGCAAAGGGCACTAAGTACAGTGGTCAACACAGACCAGGTGTTCATCCCAAAATCCTGATTATATGCCGTATAACTGCAATTAAAACTCAGAAGGATCATTCTGGAAAGCAGAAGCCTGTTTGAGAGAGTCGGAGGCACAGTCAGCATTTAGTGGGAATGAATCACACTGTTATTTAAAAGGTTCATTTTGCCCTTACTCCAAGTCATGGCTGAATCACCAGAGCGTTGATGTTCAGTCAGGTCTCTGAGTAAATTTACAGCAGATTTGGACAAGAACCGAGTGCCACCCAGTGGTAAAAAGCTATAAAGATACCCTTCAGAAATGTGGTCTTGTCAGTTAGCTAATTCTATTTGGAAACTTAATTTTGAACCAGAGTCAAACAATAAAGTTGGTAGATAATGTGAAACGGGCTGATGGGAGAAGAGGTGTTTTCTTACACTTTGTTTATCTCTGACAGAACTGTTCCCTCTTTAGTCCACTTAATGGTGGCATCAGGTGGGACGGGACTGAACTGGCACCAAAGCAAGATGTTCTGGGGGTCGTCAGGGACTGGGTCCGCCTGGATCTCTGAGACTACACGAGGAACCACAACTACAACAAAAACATAGAAAGTTTCATCATTTATAGTCCATTTTAGAGAAATTTATTTGATGACCTGCTTCCAATTTATTCTATTCTAAAGAGAAAAAAAAAAACTTGAATCATCCTAAAATTATTAGTTGACAATGTTTTCACCCAAAAACGGGAAAATATTTATTTTTTGTTTTGCCTGTTCATTTACATGACAATGGCATTTTGGGGACTAAAAATGCATATTTTTGAAAACGGGTTTCAAAGTGCAAGTTTTCGAAAACGCCACCGTTATCGTTTCCGTGTAAACACCCAAAACAGGAATCTTTGAAAAAGGTGTCCATACGGTAATTTCTCTACTGTGCGACAGAGTCGCAGGTTATGATGCAATCGTTTGCCTATTTTTACAAAAACTGCTTCTATCGGGCCACACCGTAAGATACAAGGTAATGGGGCCTTTTATACATTTTTCGTGTTTCTTTACAAATAATAATTGGATAAATGGAGTCTTTAAATGCCTCAGATGTAAAATTATTTGCTGTCAAAGTGACGCCAAAATGAATGGGAGTCAATGGAATGCTAACAGCAGGTGGGGATCCGCTAGCCAATGGCGACGCCCAGGTATGCTTCAATAAAATATGAAACCCTGGGTCAAACTGGATGATTATGACATTTCTGACTCAGTAACACATACTATAAAAACACAAAATGTTCCAGTGCAGGGATGTCCAAATCTGCTCCTGGAGGGCCTGGAGAGTTTAGCTTTAGTCCTCATCAAACACACCTTAACCAGAAAATTAAAGTCTAGAAAACAAGTGTGGCAGTTTTTTTGGCAGGTTGGAGCTAAACTCTGCCGGATATTAGGCCCCTGGGAGCAGAATTGGACATCCCTGTTCTAATGGATTGATATTTGATATGAAGTTGAACAGGAATGAATTTGGAGAACCTTCTTTGGGTGACGGAGTCTTCTGCTTGACAACCTCACTGTAAGCTCTCATGGTCGTATCTTCTCCATCTTTTCTTGCCTGGCGGAAAATTGCGGGCAGCTGTGGCCTCGTCCTTATTGGAACTGCTCCAGACAACCTGTCTGTGATTCGCCTGCGCTTGATGTCTTCATTCAGCATGCTGGATAAACGCGTGCTTAGAGAATCTGAGGTGCACGTCTTATTTTCCATCATGGCTGTGTTACTGGCATCAACTTTGAGTTTTATAGAAGTGGCTTTCTGAGTGGCATTTATGCCAACAGGGTCCATCTTGGCTGCAAAACTCCCACTGGACTGTACTTTGGGTCTCACTGACATGACTCTCTGAATGCTATCTTTGTTAGTAATATCCAAATTGGTGGGAGGATGAGATGCTAGTTTATCCAGACCATTTGTCGTCACCTTCACATCAAGGTTCTCGGTCTTGTCACTCACGGTCTTCTGAGCACTTCTGCACTCTACGTCAGTCGGTTGCTCATTCTCTGGTTTGGTCGTCCCATGCTGCGCATGCTTCTTTTTCTTCTTCCCTTGGGTTTTAGGAACGATCTTCTCTGTGATGACGATAGTCTCAATGGCAGTAACTGGACGATCTTCACAACCATCTCCTTCTGAACTGAATTGATCTTTCGCCTGGGATGGGGGCTGAAGATCTTGCTTTTTTGATGTTTGAATCCTGTGTTGCTGCTTCTCAGCCGGCTTCTCCTTATGTTTCAAGCGTGTTTTACCATCTGAGGGAGTTTTGGAAGTCTTGTGAGGCATATTGTTTGTTTTCGGTCGTTCCTCACAGCATGACAAAGAAAACTGACTTGAAATGGGTTCTTCCAAGTCTAGAGTGACATATGCAACACTTTTGTCCACAGCTACCATAAACCGTTGTCCAGTGAGTAAAATTAACTTAGAAAGCTCTTTGTTGATATCACAGGTATCACTGCATTCAGCTTTTCTCCTAGTATCCTTGATGTAAAGATCATCTGAATCTCCACAGGATGAAGATAAAGATTTGCCAGGACAAATATGAAAGCGATCTTCAGAAGAATCGTCACTACTGATTGGTTTTTGATCACTCTTGAGGTGTATCTCATTAATAATCCCTTTAGGTGGAAGGTCTAGATCAGCCTTTGGACTCTTCAATAGACTTTGATGGAGAAAAGTATTTCCAGTACCGAGTGGAGCAAACGGCATAATAAAGTGTGGAAGTGTATTTATTTCCTCCTCTCTTGGCTTCACGGTACAGTCCTTGGTGTTAAAATGTCCAAGCGATTCATTTCCTCCAGCAAGCCCCACCTCAGAAGACACGTGACTGTTCGATTGAGAGGGACATGTGTGGCGAGCAGCATCGGAGCCGTGATGCTGCTCCTCGCCGCTCACACAGTCAGTTAAATTCTTGTCGCTAATGTAAGCCGAGATCCTTTGAGAAGTAAAACTGCTTTGACGTTCCTCCTCGAAGACCAACCCGAGATAGGAATCTTTGTCTCCGGTCACGTCAACCAGCACATTTCCTTCTGACTGAAACACAAAAACATTAAATGTCATGGAAAAGATGCAGAGTTCTATCTTGAGACAAGAATTTAGAGGCAGACAGCACAGGAATAGAAGAATTTGTATCATTTGTTCAAGTCAATTCATTCCTATTCTCATCCAAACTACATTTAACTGTTTGTTTACATACCTCACTAAAGCGATGGTCTGCCTAATGCAAAAACCATTATGGTTTCATGCTGCAGTCTAAAGCCACATGTGGCTGGCAATGGAAGGAATCATCTCTATTATAGTGATCACAGCCGCTGTGTAATGAAAGGTAACCAATCACATCTCTCCCGCTGTCTCAGGGGTCTGTGGGATTGGAGAAACTCTTGTACAGGATGACACAGAGTTTGAGAACGGGGCTCATATTTCGGCCCTCAGCTGTGCTCGTGCCCCTCACCCACCGCCTCTCCAGTTCCTCTTTTGCTCTTTGGTCTATTATCATCCTCCACCCTCTATAATTAGTCTGCATTTCTGTTTATCAGTATTTTTCTCTGCACCTCACATTTCCTCAGCAGCCACAGCTGTCTGTCATGAGCGGGGTGGTGAAATGTGTATACAGTAAGCATTTCGTATCATGTGTATGCATGAAGATACCACCACTAAACAACGGCTGTACTAAAGTACTCTGGTTTAAAATTTTGAATTTAAATGGTTTTAAAATGTGCATTCAATATGTGGTTATTTCAGTAGAGTCAACCAAAACTAACCTTTAGTTTAAAATGCAAATCTCTCAATGCAAAATGCAGAAGACCAAAATAAAACTACAGTACATCTGCCTGTGCTAATTGTATTTGAAATGTGTTCGTCATCTCACCTTTGCACTCCAAAACTTTCCAGGGATTTGCTGACTTCCATAATGTTTGGCACTGACCTCATTTTCAGGAGACTTTGATGCATTAAGCATATCCACGACTGCATTTGTATCTGTATTTTGGGATCCAGACCTCTCTAACAAACTCATGTTGTTCTCCATTGTAGTATTATCCTTTCTGTCTGAGTCTGAATGAGAAGGAAGTCCATCTTTATCTCCTTGTTTAAACAGAGTTCCTTTAGTGTTATCAGACTCAACTAGTCCTCTACTCAAGGCTTGACCTGGTTCTTCTGATTCTAAGAGATCCAGTCCAGTGTTGTTTGCATTATCAGGACTTGTCCTTTGCTCTAAAAAGTTGTCCTGGATTGCCATACTGAGCTTAAAACCAGTTCTTGAAGTGTTAACGCTGGTAAAAGAGTCTTCTGAATAGGTGTTAACGGCCTGGAACCAGTCTGAAAGTGCACTAGCCCAGCTGTCTGAGGATGACCGTCTCTCAACCGGTGGAATCCTCAGCTCCCAGTCTTCAGTGTGGCAGTCAATTGAAATGTTCTCTCTCCTGGAGTTATCTGAGGCTTTTGTGTTGCCTGGATGGGCCATGGGGGGGCTGGGAGAACACGAACGACCCCACTTGTCAAAAATAGCACCCTCATCCTCTTCACCTGCCAAGAACTGGCGAGCGTCCAGCCACAAATCGCTTCTAGCCTCAACATCACGTTCTGTTCTTGTCAACTTTAAGGAAGCACCATCGATCTCCTCAGAACAGTTATCTAAATCTCTATCCGTGACAGTTGTTGGGCAAGGGATCGCTTGTGAGAGATCCTTCTCATGTTTTTCCCCAATCTGTGAGGTTTCGTGCATGGATTGGGGAAAAAATGACTCTATTTTCTCACTTGGATCATTGCTACAAGTTTCCACCCAACTGATGTCCAAAGGAAATGTTGTATCAGTCATTCTGTCATGTATGGAATCGTCAGTTCTGCTGGATTCTGATTTTGTTACGTCATATTTTGAATCCTGTAGAAGATTCTGAACCATTTGGGTTAAAACGCCAGGGCAAAACTCAACATTTGAGGAAGCTAAGTCTTGATTTACAGTCTGAATGATCCCACTGTCATTGACTGGCACGTCAGCTGTTTCCAAGGCAACGTTGTCCAACCCCAAAGTGTCTAATAATGCAGAGGCATGTGTTAAGATTTTTATAGTGTCTGCTTCATGCAAATCAGCCAAAGATAGATGAATGCCAGTCTTCGGATCATCTGGCTTTGGTATATGAGAGGTTGTGAAGCCACAACATGTGAAGTCATCTGTAATGTCATGCATTTCTGGATGAGTTTTATACACAGTCGCCGCTTCCACTGCTACATCAACACCTTCAGATGAGGTCTGGATGATAGATTCAGAGAAAGTTGCATCAGTCTCATTGCTTGCAATCAAGCTTTGCTCACTATTCATAACATCAGACACAGTGTTTACCAAAGGATCATCATCATTAGTCATTTGGCTTACCTCAAGTCCAGTGCTTTCAGAGGATACACATGGGTTCAAAATGGTATCTTGACTCATTTCTTCTTGCCTGTTGTCTTCTGTTAATAATATAACTTCTGGACTCATCAAATTGTCATGAGCCTCATTTGGATCATCTTTAGTGTTTGAGTCACTATGTTTGTCATTTTGATCACTGTCTATCATATTGTCCATTAGGTAAATTAGTTTAGGGATGTTAATACTGTTTGTGATATTGTCAGTCTCCATTACAGCAGCAGTACTGAAGTCACAATTGCCACTTTTATCATCATTTGGATGATTTCTTTTAATTTCTATCACTAAAGTGTGATCCAGGGACCGCCTTAAGGCTAAACCACTCTCATTTTCCCTTTTATTGTTTGAACTATGGATCTCAATGGTCCCGTCCTGGTGCGAAACCTGCATTAATCCTGAGCTTCCTGAGACTGGATTAGGGTGTTGTTCAGGGACTGGACCGCATCTGTCATCTGTCTGGTTGTCCGTGGAACAGGCAGGCTCATTTTGCTCTATGGGCGGTGAAGCGAAGGAAGAGTTGACAGCATCTGTGTCTAAGATCAGCAGATTGTCTGGGACGGCCATGTTGACCCGCTCAGCTGTCATCTCCTCTCTCTGGATCACCGCACACACATCACTGCAAGAGAGGAAATGGAAGAAGAGAAAAAAGAAAACAAGAAACAGTTAGACACATAGAAAATTAGAGCTATAGATCATTTAAAAAAGCTAGATAAAAAAATAAATAAAATAAATAAAAGTACTGTGGCTTTTAGACATGGTAACATGGCATTTTTTTAGTAGCTTGCCTTGGAGTAATATAGTGTAATATTATTTTACAGCATTGTACAACCAATGAAATTTTTTTCTAAGACATCATAGGCAAATCTAATATAAAATAAATGTAAAAAATAATTAAGTTAATTTTAGAAATATAAATAACTGCATTTAATCCTAGGTTTTTCCATTACAACCAGCGGTATTGATAGATCGGTCAAATGCTTTTCCACTTAGATTTGTATCAACCCATCTGTGTATTATTTCCATACGTGATTCTTCCGTCAACGCTATCAGATGAGTATGTCTCAGCCCTGTTTTTCCTACACACATGATTTTCTTAAACTACTCTTAAATTGTCATCACTCACTTCAGTCAGATGCAAGGCATCATACATTTAAGAGATGTAATGCAAGACATAAATAAATAAATATTATTAATATACACCACCTGCATGATAACTGATTTCAATGTGCATGCAAAACATATATAAGTTGTGTGGTGTACCTATTCCAACCTGATAC
The DNA here is from genome assembly GCF_023724105.1 of Carassius gibelio. Taxonomy (NCBI): domain Eukaryota; kingdom Metazoa; phylum Chordata; class Actinopteri; order Cypriniformes; family Cyprinidae; genus Carassius; species Carassius gibelio. The sequence goes on along the minus strand of NC_068391.1, from coordinate 5,769,020 downwards.
TATAATAAAAAATAAGCAGAAATTCTTAATCGGCTGTGTAAAAATGGTAGAATAATATGATTAAATAAGAAAACAGTATTCTTTAAAAATACATTTTAGTCACTATATCAAAGTATAGTTTCAAGTAAACAATAGCTTATAAAAACAGTAATATAATTCATGTCATTCAAATAAATGTATTTTTTGTTTTCCAACTAGCAGCCAAAGCCATAAAACCCGACGACCTTTGTCAGACTCGTTACCTCAGTTTGAACACATCTGTTATGAGCAATTGAGTCCAAAGATCTCTCTTAAAGCAGCAGCGCTCAGCATCAGAACCCTGCAGGCAGAACACAAATGGTTTGTCCCAAAAGAGAGTGAGAGAGAGAGAGAGAGAGAACCCAGACAATGAAGCAGATACCTTTTTTTTTTACATCCAAATGGGCAATAAAACTCAACGGTGATGTAGGTCTGAAGAATATGAGGTTCACATAAAGCTGACAGGTCTTGGGGGTTTGGGGAGAGGGTTTATTTTTAGTCCACATCTCCCTTAGTTCAAAGTGGGTTACCTGATAGCAGAGACATGTGCCATGCCGGACGATTTTCACTTCACAGCTATATTTGCCTGCCTTGCGATCATCAGATTTAACAAACATCATAAAGATAATCTCAGAGGTGTTTTAATCTATGAGACCAGAACGAGATTATTACTGTCAGAACAGTGGAGCAGAATTTGACATTGAAAGGTATTTTTATGCCTGTCAGGGGTGTGTTTATCCTGGATCGGTGTTGCAGACGCAGACAGGTTTTTTTTTAAAATAAGAAATGTTTAATGCTCCACAGGGAGGATCTGATCTAGAAGCTTTGACACAGAGGAAGAAGATTGCATGGTTCTCAGAAGTGCTTCGTTCTTTACTTAGACAAGATCTACATCTCCTTTACCTCCACACTCTCTCTCTTTCTAGCGCACACACCTGTAATGTGAGGTGGCCTTCCCAACAGGTGCATTGTTTCGAGGAACAAACAGTTATAGATACTTGCTCTATGTCATCTAATTAATGAAACTGTCAACAAGCAGCATGCATGATTTTTCCTATCTATTGTGTTACTCAAGAAACAAATGACACAGTAACAAGAATTCTTTTATCATTTACTCTCTCTCATGTTCTCATTTGGAAAAAAAATTATATATATTTTTTTTAAATCAATGCAACCTCAATGCAATCATGAGAACAGAACTTTCAAGTTAAAAAAAAAGATGCAAATGCACAATGCAACTTTATGAACTATTTTCCCAGTCTTTTCCATGTGGTGCATGGATTACAAACTAACCAAATTTGCATGCAAAATTTCCTGCAAAGGATGCATAATTAGGTTCAGAATGAGGTTCAATATTATGAAGATTCCTTTGAATCCAAAGTTGAGTTCATCAAAGCATTTCATTCTCACGTTTAATATCTCCCAAAATTTACAAGTGTATCTCTGGATGCAACAAATTTAACCAACATACTCTGGCTTAGGGTTGGCACAGGTCGAGAAACCTTTAAGCTTTGCAGGCTGTTAAAATCACACTGAGGTTTCAGTCTTCAGAATGTGTTGCCTTAAGGTTGATCCCTGTGGGAACATAACGTCTTCACTCCTTCAGTGTCCTGCAAAGCTCGAAGGGAATAAGCCTTTGACTCCAGTCTGTGTTCTGAGACCAGGTCATGAACACACACACACACACACACACACACACACACACACACATTCCTATAAATGTGTAATTTGAGCAGACACCTCTCTATTTTGTGTAAGTGTGTGTGTCTGAACAGTTGCTGGGCAGATACAGGCCAGAAAGACTAACAAAAACACTCGTCATGTCTTGAGGTGAAGACCCACCCAGTTATTTTACTCTAATAAAATTCCAAGTGTCGCTTTGATCCCAAAACAGTTATGTGACCACACACACCCTTCATCATAAACACTGATATGAGGACTTGTACGTCTTGTACTAATTTGTTTTCTTGGAGTCTCGGCCTTGATGTTTTCACAGATCCTTCAAAATAGAACGTTGTACAGGTAGTTTATACTTTAAGCACTGTTATGGAAACTAAGGTTTGTGATGGCATGCCACCATGGTATACTGATGGTATTAGATGGAAATACTATGGTACTTACATTATTTACAATGATAGTATGGTAATTCTATGTTATAATCACAATATCTATGTTGCATGCATATTCAAATGTTTTATTCTGATAAGGGATCATTTCATTTCATAATCAGCATGTAGCACTGATATTGTGGTCTAAAACTGTGTATGCTCTTGTATTCTTATCAAAGAACAGAGTAGCACTTCATACTCAAAGCACTTCAGACACACACATGTTAAACAGTGTCAAAAAACAGAATGTAAAGAGGTTGAGTGTAGACTTATGTGAATAGCCTTCAAATTTGTATCTAATCAAGGTTAATCCCAAATCTAAAAGCTTATGATGTTTTGTCATAAAAAGACAAAATATAAGCCATTTAAATTTTAATTATAAACAGTATTTACTAAGTATTTACTAATTGCAGATCTGAAAAAATTTATGTATCTGTCTTAATCTCTTTGGAGAGTGTTTTATTATATATATATATATATATATATATATATATATATATATATATATATATATATATATATATATATATATATATAAAATATATATATATATAGATAGATAGATAGATAGATAGATAGATAGATAGATAGAAATTCTGTTTTGAACATTAAATTGATCAAATAATTTTGAAAATGTACCACAGTTAACAGAAAAAAATATTTTAAAGAATATATTTTAAAGAAAAAAAGTTTTCAGCTATGCCATCATAGGAATTCATTTTAAAATATTTAAAATACCAAACAATTATTATATTTATAATACTATTTCAAAATGTTGTTTGTTTGTGTGTGTGTGTGTGTGTGTGTGTGTGTGTTTTAAATACATCCATTCTTGGTGAGCAAAAGAGACTTCTTTGAAAAACATTTGAAAAATTATGTACTGACCCCTAACTTTTGTTTCACATTCAAGTGGGCCTGAGGTATGTGCTTAATTTGATAATTTTCCCTACATACGTAAATGCAATCAGCACCCAGCATGGCAGCCTTACACATGCTGAACACACAGACAGCCTTTCTATACTCTAAATGAAATCACTCATGAAAATGAGCTTGTTTGAAAGTTTAATTGTGCTGTTATTCCCAATCCAGATACATGATTACAGATCTAGTCTTGTTTTGGCACAGAACCTTAAGCATTCCTGAGTGGAGATATGGAAAACGTCCAGAGTGTCATCTTTCTGAAGTCAGTTAAATATAACCTCACTAGTATGTGCTGTTGCACGGGGCAACGTTACTTCTTGCTACACACTCTGAATAATTGTATATGCGATATACATGCATGGTAGGGGGTTAAAAGAGGGCGAGAGGGGCTTCAACCGAAAGTAGGACAGCCTTTGACTTCATTCACAGAGCGAAAACCTAGCAGACTCAAAGAAGGAACTCTTTGATGAAAAGCCACATCACAAATTGGCTTAAAGAATGTACTAACCTCAGGCCATCCAAGATGTAGATGAGTTTGTTTTAAAACAGATTTAAAGAAATGTAGCATTACACCTGCTAACCAATGGATCCTCTGCAGTGAATGGGTGCCGTCAGAATGAGAGTCCAGATAAAAACATCACAATAAGTAAATAATACATCTCCAGACAATCAGTTTACATCTTTTGAAGAAAAAATCTCTGTGTTTGTAATAAACAGATCAAAACGTCATAATGATGGATTTGTTTATTACAAACATACAGTTTTTTACTTCACACTATGGACTGGAGCCGTGTGGGTTAATCATGGATTATTGTGATGTTTTTATCAGCTGTTTGAACCCATTAACTGCAGAGGATCCATTAGTGATGTAATTCTAAATTTCTCCAAATACTTTCCAATGAAAAAACAAACTCATCTGCATTTTGGATGGCCTGAGGGTGAGCAAATTTTTGTTTTGGGGTAAGTCTATCAAAAAGAATCTTCCCCTTTAAAAAACAACAACAACAGCAAAAGAAAGCATATTCTATACTCTAATGACGTTTATATTCATTGTAAAGTCAGAATACACAGCTGGAAAGGTTATCAATGCAGATATTGAGTTTGTAAAGTTCTACCAGAAGGGGCTTACTGGATCAAACCTTGCTTTGAATTTGTCACTGGCCTATTCATTAATGCAACCACTAATTTTAATAGGAAAACTGGTCTAAGAAGCACCCATCAACAACTGGAAGACACTCGGACTAATAAAGTCACCATGCAGACAGTTATAACAAATGACAACAGCATCACAGCTCTCAAATAATGTTTAGGCTACTTAAGCATGACGTCATAACGTACAGTGCCAGTAAAGCATACTTTAGCAGCGGAGTCATGTCATGCTCATGACTAAAAGTGGGAAAGCATCCCTGATGACTCACTCACACGTCATCATTCACACTTCTTAGCCAAGTCACACATGTGCAAGTCTCAAGTAAGTCTCAAGTCTTAACCTTCAAGTCTCAAGTAAGTCCCAAGTATTTTTTTCTTGGGCAAGTCAAGTCAAGTCAAGTCACAAGCTATGTCAAGTCAAGTCCAAGTCAAGTCACCTTAATATTGTTATTTTACCTGCAGAATCTGATCTTAATAAAGTTAAAAGACAAGATATAAGTAACTGTCAGTAAATTAAAATAATTTGGATTTGCATTGTAAATACTCATGTTCAGTAAAATACATCATGGAATAAAAACAAAATTGTAACTTCCTAAAATTATTTATTTTTCACTTCTGCCAACAGTGTTTGAAATGTTTTACATTTTCAACATTGAGTCCATAAAACTAAACATCCAACAGACTCCTCTCTGAACACCTCTCTCTCTCTCTCTCTCTCTCTCTCAAACACAGTTTACATACAACATTAAACTGTTACATTTCTCCCCTCTCTCTCTCTCTCTCTCTCTCTCTCACACACACACACACACACACACACACACACACACACACTCTCTCTCTCTCTCTCTCTCTCTCAGAGTATAGAATATAAATATGACGTATTTTCAGTTGTTTCATACTTTTTTGTTATGTACAGTACAGACCAAAAGTTTGGACACACCTTCTCATTCAAAGAGTTTTCTTTATTTTCATGACTATGAAAATTGTAGATTCACACTGAAGGCATCAAAACTATGAATTAACACATGTGGAATTATATATGGAATTATATACATAACAAAAAAGTGTGAAACAACCAAAAATATGTAATATTCTTGGTTCTTCAAAGTAGCCACCTTTTGCTTTGATTACTGCTTTGCACACTCTTGGCCTTCTCTTGATGAGCTTCAAGAGGTAGTCACCTGAAATGGTCTTCCAACAGTCTTGAAGGAGTTCCCCGAGAGATGCTTAGCACTTGTTGGCCCTTTTGCCTTCTGTCTGCGGTCCAGCTCACCCCTAAACCATCTGGATTGGGTTCAGGTCCAGTGACTGTGGAGGCCAGGTCATCTGGCGCAGCACCCCATCACTCTCCTTCTTGGTCAAATAGCCCTTGATGCCTTCAGTGTGACTCTACAATTTTCATAGTCATGGAAATAAAGAAAACTCTTTGAATTTTACGTCAACTTAAAATTTAAAATATTTAAATTTTAAACTTAAAATACGTCTTAAAACTTAAAATACGTCATATTTATATTCTGTACTGTGTGTGTATATATATATATATATATATATATATATATATATATATATATATATATATATATATATATATATATATATATATATGCACTTCTCATGATTGAGTAATCGCGGCAGCTACATTAGTTTTTCTGATTAATTGTTTTGCTCTATGAGAAAGACAAGGTAACAAAATATTCGGGGCTTATGCCCCCTTAGCCCAGCCCTAGCGCCGCCCCTGGAATGCGTTTTTTTGAAGGCCTGCTAGCGGATCATTAGGGACCGTTCACATCACGTCTTTTGCGCGCGCAAGTTCGTTATTTCCAATGTAGGCGCGCGGTATGCGCGCTCATAATGATAGCAACGCGCGCGCGTCGCACCACATCGAGTTAAAAACATCTAAACTTTTCAGAATGCCGCAAGCGCACCGCAGGTCATGTGACAATAACTAACCAATCAGCTTCATCCTTTCCCGTATCAACGTTGAAAGCTCAGCTAAGATGAAGGAACAGCTGTTCATAGCTGTATATGGATTGCCATTTTGAAATGAATTTAGTAGCAGAGCTACTGCGAGCGATTTTTAGTGCTGCAAATCCATTTATCCTTTGCTGAAATATCCGCGTCTTCATTGAGAGAGAGCGTGTCATGGATGCTTAGCAACGACAGACGCCCCAGGAGCACTTCTGTCCGAGCGCTGTGGAAAGAAGGAGAAAGCGGCGCGACTAGCGTTTTCCACGCGTTTTTAGGCGCGAACTATTGAAGACAAAAGCGATGACCCTCGGTACCTCTCAGGCTGACATGTTGATGTGATGTGATATCTGATTTAAGTGGGCGTGGTGTGTGTAAGGTAGAGAGGGCATGACTGATGATAGTGTCCTGATCCAGTCACGACGCTATTCTCAGCCTGCGCTCCAGCTGAGTAAGCAACTTTATTTTAAAAATAATTTATATATTTTATATTCAAACTGAAAACATGATGTGATTAACACTCAAGTCATTCAAGTCATCGTGTCTCAAGTCAAGTCAAGTCCCGAGTCTTTAACTTCCAAGTCCGAGTCAAGTCTCAAGTCCTAAAAATAGCGACTCGAGTCGACTCGAGTCCAAGTCACCAAGTCACAAGTCCCCATGTCTGCTTCTTAGTCATAGTCATCATTTTAGAAACAAGCCGCTATTCATTTTGTCCACAAGGTGGCGCTATATTATAATTAAGACTAACGACGATATAATCGGATTACACAAATATTACATTATATAAACGTGGTGTTCTTAACAAACTCTTTCAAATATGTATTTCAGCATTTAGGCGCTTTTTTCTCTAACGACTAACATCTGAATAAACCTTTACTGACTCTAGAAATATCATATGTTTTCATTGAGTCTCAAACAAGTACCTTTTAACTCTTTTAACGCGGGTAGTAATGTTGAAAAGACGGATTCTTTGAAGCGAGTGGTCGTTTTTAAATGAACCGGAAATTCATTCGCCGATTGATGTGTATAGTCGTTCATAAATGTCCCCAAGCGTAAATAATTATTTGATGATTCCAAATGAGTTGAGAGAAATTCAAATCATAATAATAAACATTTCGAGCTTTAACTTGTTTGCAGTGTAACCACTGATCCATATATGTTCTCTATTACAGAACAGTGAAGTGTAACTCAGAATGAGCATGAAGTTTGAAAGTAGTTCTGTAATAATAAAAAAAAGATATATCAAATTCATTGTTTTGAAATGACTAATGATTTGGGATTTTTTTTTCTTTTACTTCAAATTGATGGATTATTAAATGACTCATCTTTCACTTTCTGTATTTAAGATGTGGCCCTCTCAATGACACTTCAGATGTCTGGTGTCTGGTAATTGTTTTATTGTTATGAGCTGCTCACACTTGAAGTATATTTACGCTTGCGTGTAACAAGCTCATCTCATGGATGACATTATTGTATTTATGCAGAGACCTTTGCATAGCTCAAAAACAGGCTACTGTAACATTAAGTACCGTAGTGTTACCCTTAAATGCCATCATTAAACTATGGTATCAATACAGTACATTGTTTTTAAGTTCTGTGAGTTACTAAAAACAGGCAGTGTCACTATATGACAACACACACTAATAAACTTTAGTTCATCTGTTAATTCTGTACATCAAATCATTTATTTAATGCATTCAAATAAGAACACCACAGGTCTGTTCACGGTTCATAAACAGCAATCTACAGCTTTTAAACAGAATGAAATAAGAAAACCAGAGAAAAAGAATGAATAATTACACTGTACTTAAAATCTTCTTGTTTCTCTTAAATATATAAATATATTTCACTCTTCTTTTTAAATCTTCTCTTCATCTTCCAGTTTTAAGGTAAAAGAGCGGGACTGCTTCCGAAGGAAGAGATACAGCTTTTCATTTAGCCCAGTTAATATGTAACCTACAGAGATTGTCAACAGCAGGTGAACCAGAAACAGGTAGAGCTGAGGACAGAAAACAAAAGAAGACAGAAGGATAATTAAAAATGGCATTCAGAAGGAGAGAATTTTTTAACTTAGCATTTACCGCCCACCAAAAACACCCTAGCAACTATATTAAAATTCTCAAAGCACCTTAGCAACTGCATAGCAATGCCCTTTAAACCACAAACACAACACTCTAGCACTGTGGCATGTACAAAAGCCATAAGTAAAGTACATTTTCTTCTCTAATCTACTTCTAAAAATGTAGAAAGACTATGTAAAATAAATAAGCATGCTAGGAAAAAAATAATCTGTTTAATTAAACACCCATTGTAGGCTTGAACCCACATGTTTTGCACATGTGGTTGTAAGTATGTGTGTGTGTGTGTTACTCACAGGCAGACTATCACAGACAGTTCTGCATGAGGGGAATCACTGAGGCAGTGATTTATGAATATGCAAAAGTGGAATCCGACATTAGGATTGAAGGCACAGAAGAAAGCAAAGAGATTTGTTTCTGCTCAAAGGCCTCTGCAGACACAAACACAAAAACGTAGAAAGGTGAACATGATGTACATCCCACACAAATATTTTGAAGAAGCACTGTAGATCAAATAAAATACACAAGCTTCAATAATTTGTCTAATGCAATGACAAACATATTTTAAGGGCAAGCGTTCAAATACTGTTGGTTCTTTGTGTGGATCAGATAAATGTTAAACACAATGGTTTCACTCACCATAAAAAACTAGCGTCTGCATTTCTGATTCTGTACAAGAGTCTGGAACAAAAACACCCGCAAAGTACTCCACCCTGTCCTGCATAACAGAATAATATCAGCAACACACAAGCTTTCATCTCAACTTGAGACAGTGTATGGTTATTTAATCATAATATTTGCAATGCATTAAAAAATGCAATATTGATAAATAAAACAATTCTAAAATAATAGTAATAATAATAACAATAATAAAAGGAAAAATAAATAAAGAAAAAAAACAATAAATAATACAAAATATAAAAAACATTAAAAATAATGTTAATAAACTGATAAATTATATATATATATATATATATATATATATATATATATATATATATATATATATATGTATATATATGTGTGTGTGTGTGTGTGTGTGTGTGTGTGTGTGTGTGTGTGTATATATACACACAGTAGTCCTTTGAAGTGGATCAAAATCTTTCATCAAAGTTGTCCTAAAACCACTTCAAATGTTGACTACTACACTCTAAAAACGGCTGGGTTATTTTTTAACCCAAAATGCTGGGTTGAGTCTGTTGGGTCATTTTGTTGGGTTATTTAATTTCTTTTTAAACACTTTTGGGTAGTTTCAATTTACCAGGTGTTGGGTTAAACCTGCTGGGTTGCGTCGCTGGGTTGTTTCAGGCCAGCGCTGGGTTATTTAACGCGCCTTGAAGATGTTTAAATCGCTCCCCAACTGTCATTTTGGAAGAACAACGGGGCAAAGCCACGGCTTTCAACTGTTTTAAGGTAAGTTTATTTAATGTTTTCAATAATAATTATTTTAAATTGGCAGAATTATAACTTTTTTTTTGCAGCAACAATACTGTTAAACGTCTACAGGCCAACATTATTTACGTTAAATGATGAACTGTTTACCTCAAACGGCCAACCTACGTTACGCGACTCGCATAATCGTTAAGGTATCTGAGACGACAGATTAATAGTTTTATTAAGTTTCAGAAAGTGACTGATGGCTGAAATATGCGAATACCTGTGAAAATAGAGGAAAAAGTAGCTTCTGACACTGAAAAGGGAATTTGATATTTAAGTGAGTCAAATGAGTTCAAAAAGTGAATACGACTTTCTGCTCTAATGTAAACGCCTGCAGTTGTCCATATCGACATTTAAATCATACAAATTACGTACAATATAGTCGGACCGCAGGTCTAAAAGAACCGACGACCCAGTTCAAGTAAACCGGTTCAGTAATTCTCGAACAAAGTGATTCCCGGAAAAGAATCGACGTCTCAGAGCATTTCAAAGTGCGCGCACGCACAGCGAGTGACGCTGGCCGCGTTAGTGAAGTGATTTGATGTTTTTGTGGTTTATAAAGTCTTTTTACATACAAATTATAATTCAAAATGTGTTTTTTCCTGTCAGAAAAGCGCATGGATACATTTGTGAGAGAAAAACTGGTCGAGTGCAGTCTTATTGAGGCGTCTAACGGCAAGTTCGTGTTTATTATACATTTTACATAATTGTTTGTCTGTGATAATCAACTAACGTTAACCCTCACGTAACTTAAACGCACATATATTTTTATTTCGTGCTATAGTTAAAGCTGCACCAGAATGTACCTAATTTATGAGCGTAAACATCATATATTAATTTTCCAGATCGTGTTTTTGACTTGTCCTTATCACTTTGGTACATCTGTAAGTTTTTATATATGGACTGTTTTACCTACGTGACTTGTCATAGAAATGTCTGTTTGCGCGCATGCAGTGTGATCTCCCTTATCTGTGCCAGTGACTGTGTGTGTTTGATATAGCCAGCATATTAACATAAAACTGTGATTTATAATGACTGGAACATCCCATTGATTAGACAGTTTGAAAGCACACCTTTCAGCCAATCACTATATCATATTCTGCTTCTGTAAACCAACTCATAGGTGAATTTAACTCATAATCATGATGGGTCAATTTCATGATTAACTTCACACAGTTAATTGAACTGAATCACTGTTATTAAAACAATTTGTATTTTTTCTTTTTTTTCAACTTTATTTTAAAGGTTGGAACAAACATGGAATTCCTTAACTGAGCAGAGTCCACAAAACCCATGACAGCAGATCTCTCAGGCATTGATCATAATCAATGGACAGGTAAGGATATTCTGCGCTATTTTCAAAAGGAATTGCAAATTGTATATTTAATTGTATTTTTCCACATGTGGACATATACATTGTGAAATAGTCCAAACTCAATTGAAAAGCATTTGTATTTCAGATGCCTTACACAGAAAGCTGTCAATTTGTGTCAAGGGTGGGACTATACTATGGGGCGTGTTTGTATTGGGAGATATTTTGTAGTTTTTACCCCAAATCTCTCACTGTTTGCACTCTGTTGCACGTCAGCAAACAACATTGCAGTTCTACTCTTATTTACCTAGCTGCATCTTACCCTATATTTTATACCTCAGGTGAAAAGCATTTGGTTAATGGTGAATATTGACCAATAGTACCATGTGGCTCTAACGGTTAGCGGGTGATAGTAGCTGCATTTGGGGTAAAAATGACAGAATTATTTATTGTGTGAGGTGCCCAGAATATAGGGAGATCCGGATTGCACTGTCTGTTTTTTATCACACATCTCTCGGAGCGGCAGCTGCCTTTAGTAGTGCCTTAACCTCCATTGTTCAAAGCATTTTGCATAGTTGTCTTTGAGTGACGTCACCTCCCAATACAAACACTCTCCATAGTATGGTCCCACCTCTGACAAAAATTGACAGTTTTCAATGTGAGGCATTGGAAATTCAGATGCTAAAGATTCCATTTGAGTTTTGGCAGGTAACATGTGCGACACAGTGAAAAAACAGACATGGTAATTCATAAAACCTCATGTACTTGTTCTTATGTTGCATCTATGCTAACATTAGTCTGTTTCTCTCTTATTCCAAGGTCACCGTAGCCACCAGATCCAGTCGGTATCCAGATCAGAGGGTCACTGCAGTCACCCGGATCCAGTACGTATCCAGACCAGATGGTGGTTCAGCACCTAGAAAGGACCTCTACATCCCTGAAAGACAGCGGAGACCAGGACAACTAGAGCCCAGATACAGATCCCCTGTAAAGACCTTGTCTCAGAGGAGCACCAGGACAAGACCACAGGAAACAGATGATTCTTCTGCACAATCTGACTTTGCTGCAGCCTGGAATTGAACTACTGGTTTCGTCTGGTCAGAGGAGAACTGACCCCCAACTGAGCCTGGTTTCTCCCAAGGATTTTTCTCCATTCTGTCACCGATGGAGTTTTGGTTCCTTGTTTTTCTTTAGTTGGGGACAATTAATATCAAGCGATATCATCCACTTGATTGCACAGAGGGACGATAAATCACTGAATCAATGACGAATTGACTTTAACTGAAAACTGAGTGTTTACTTTTGTCCCTTTGCATTATTACACACTATTTTCTTATTTAATATTGTAAAGCTGCTATGATGCAGTATTTGATCAATATGACAGGCTTATTACTCATAATACATGGAAAATACAGCTACAAACTGACTTTGTTTTTCCATTTGAAATTTGGCAGTCACTAAACTGAAACCGTAATTTTTGTTCAGTGTTTTTGAAACAGTGTTTTGTTCAAGATTTGCAATTGTGTTTGGATTGTCACAATTTGTCACATGTGCAAAACGCAATTGAAAATATAATTAGCAATTCCTTTTGAAAATTGTCCTTCCGTAGACAGGCTCTATAACGGAGTACACTGCTCTCAGGTGTAGATCTTTGCTTCAGAGCTTAAGTGTTTGACAATAGTTCACCCAAAAATGAAAATTGTCACTAATTATTCACCCTGGTCTGAAAGCTCTCGAATATCAACGAAAATATCTTAACTTGTGTTCTGAAGATGAACGAAGGGCTTACGGGTTTGTAACGACATGAAGTTGAGTAATAAATGACAGAATTTTCATTTTTGGGTGAACTATATGTTGAACTACCCTAAGCAGTGCACATCTACCTACGTAGGAGTCTTTATATACTTGATATAAATTTAAGGACATCTTTAAATGATTTTACATTTAAATTTAAAGAATGTTAATTGTCAATGTCATTTCACTGTGTATTTAAATAGCTAAAAATCTCAAAATGTAATAGTTAAAAAGCTAGACACAGGTCATTCAGAAATAATTTTCTTATTTATTGCAACTGTATTTCTGTGATTTTTATTTATTTATTTTGCATTTGCTGGAAACATAAAAAGGGAAAATTCCATGTTGTTTGTCATTGGTAAATATTTTTGAATGTCAGATGGCATTAAAAATATGTTTAACAGTCTAAATAACCTGTATTCTTCATTATTTATTAGTCCATGATTGCTTTGTTAAGCAAAAGTGAAATGAGAATAACCCAGCAAGAATAACCCAGAATCATAAAAATGCAAACCCACAAATGGTAAAAATGACTCTATCTTGGGTTTTCTAAATAACCCAGCATGCTGGGTTAAAATGTGTAAACCAGCATGCTGGGTTACTTTAACCCAGCATGTGTTCTGTCCAATATTTACCCAGTGCTGGGTTGCCAATTGGGTTATTTTTAACCCAGCCATTTTTAGAGTGTAAATACAAATAAACAATTTGATAAAATTATATTATACACAATATTACAAATAAACAGCTCTAAAATATTTTGAACAATATTTCACATTTTAATAATATTGTTACAAATTTTTAATAAAAACTTAAACACAACTACAAACCATGACCCCCCCCCCCCCACTCCATTCACATGCATGCTTAAAAGTATGGTTTAGTAAAATCTGCCATTATTACTTACTCAAGACTGCATATTTGCTTGGAGCCTCTTTCTGTAATTCCATAAGGAATGCCGTTGTGTCCTCCTTGCATTTTAGCGACACATTCCAGGCACATGAGCCATGGCAAACAAGCAGGCATATCAGTGATGGCACTCCATGTTAACCCTAGCATCTTGTGCAGTGTTTCACAGGTTTAAATATTATGAGATCAGGACACATGATAGGAGAAGAGGTGGACGTCTAACCTGTCGTACTCTCCCACCATCTAAAATGTCCATGCATATCTAAACGCAACGCTCGTATGATTGTCTGGTCATCTCACTCAAACCAAACACAGTCGGCCTTTCACCTCAGGGAGGCCGCTGAACAACTCCACACAATCTTTGTTTTGATTAGGAAGAATTCTACTGTATGATATCAAGATAGCTAAGTTTGAATAAAAAGAATAAATAATCTGTGCCATGCTATTCACGTTGATTTTATAGTGCTACACTCACACTAAATGTCAACAGCTGTCCATTTAAAGCTGCAGTCGGTTACTTTTGACGCTCTAGCGGTTAATAAACATAACTGCTTGCGTCTTGCGGAAGAACATCGTAGCCGGAACTACTTCTCTCTGTTTATGTCTATGAAGAATCACAACGGTACTGGGTTACTTCTCCGCGGTGCCCCCGAAGCAATCTAAAATAGTCCGAGTATAAACAATTAATAGATTGGTTGTTTCTTACCGGGAGCGGATGAATTTCTGCAAATGGCAATAGGACCACTGGGAGGAGCCAGAGGAGCTTGATTTTTTCACGGATTATCTATCTCATATTCTACTGTCAGGACATAATGACAGGTTTCACAAATACATTTTTACAAAAGTTAACTGCTTCAGCTTTAAGGACAAAGATGATATTTCAATGAAACCTAAGTAAAACCTCCATTAAGTCTAAGAAAGATAAATATTTGCCAAGATATGAGGCAAAAAGATGAACATATACATAACATGAAGCACTGAGGAAACATGAACACTGAGAGGAAATTCTATAAAATGCTTAAAGATATTTTTTTCTAACACCCACCACCACCACAAAAGCCCCAGATTTAGAGTGAATAAATAAAAATTTAAAGTCTCTGTCTCCCTTGTCAACATGAAAGCACCAATCACATCGCTGCGTTTCACAGTGGTCCCTTATTCTGACTTTAAATTCCCTTGTAGCCATGGTGACCAAGACCAGTGGCTGAAAGGAAATTGCTTTCAGGCTAATTAAAATGAGGCAAAGCGAGAGCTGAAGCACACAGACTTCAAACCAGTTTAGACATGTTAGATATTTTGTGTATGTATCATTTATTAATGATAATGTTGTTTGCACAGACATGGAACAAAGTCTACCGAACATCAGCAAGACATTCTAGAAAACAGAACAACCATCCACCATGAATGGCTTCTTTCATGCACATACTGTATGCGTCCTCGAAGGTACTCATTTTCCAAAGGAAATGCAAAGCAAAATACGGAGTTGAGGACAAATGAAGATCTCGAACTAGAACTGAGCTCCTCGAAGTGAAACGTTGAAATTAAAAGCTGCAGCTGAGTTAGAGGGGGAAAAAATGCAATTGAAAATGCCCTAGAAATAAAAATAAAAAACAAGAAATTTTACAGCGTGTTCCACAATTTGAACAAAACATTAATTTATGGTGAAGGCCGAATTTGTTGCTATATTTTTTCCCTTTTCACACTTAGCATGTGAGTCAGTGAAACACCAAACTAGAGACTTTTCCACGGTATGCTGCTCAAAAAAAATAAATAAAATAAATTAACAATTTTAGTATACACTCTAGTACTTTAGTATACTAGCAAGAACGTGAAAACACGCAACTATTAGCGGGGCGTCCTACTTTGGAGTTCATGTGTAAAGGAACTTTTAAATAACTGATTTTAAATAAATCAGGCTAAATGGACATATTCAGGATTAGTTTCAGTTGTATCTGCTGGGCAAAGTGGTTTTGGATTCAAATCACAAATAAAGCTTCCCAAAGACCGAAAAAATCCAATGAGCATGAATCTGAAATATGGTTCTTGATGGGTTGAGACACTGTAGTGTGATAATAATCCAAAACACAAATGCAATCAAACATAAGTTATGATTTGGAACAAGCTGCCCGAGAAGAAATGAACTGAGGAGAATCGTTCGGCTGTGAAGTTAAAAATCACATATGTATTCCACACGACCTCTTGGCAGTGGCTGAGATAGGCTATATAAATTTAAATAATGACTTTCATGTCTTGTTCTTCTGTAGTGTTAAATTAGAGTAGTTTTGAATAGACGACTAATTCACGAAACAGAAATGCACCATAAAAAAAGCTTTCAGGCTCAATTCCACATCCAGTTCTTTAGTCAAACGCCATTCTCGGCTGCTTCAGGAGACTGTATTCCTGCTTGTGTTGTAGGTTGCGGACTGATTGTCCTTTTAGAGTGCAATGTGTCTCACCGAGAGGTGTAACTGTGACATTCTGTGCACTTTGTTTTAGCAGCAGTTCGGAAACTGGGACCGAAAGCATCCCAAGACTGAGACAGCCGTTTGGACAGCATCTGTTCCCACGAGAAAACACAAGAACTCTCTAAAATAGAAAATAAAAAGGAATCTATAAAAAAGGTCTACCCAACACGCGTACAAACAACTATCATAAAGTATACAAAATGTTCTCATAGATAATTAAATACACATAAATCAGTTTTTTTATATATTACACTTCTTTAAACACACATTCTGTGTATAGATTTATACATTTGGTATATATATATGTATATATATATTTATGTATACGTATGCACAACAAATGAGCATACAAAAAGGCCAGAATAAAGAAAAACGATGTAAAATGCTTCTATACGTTCTATATTACAACATACAGACAAATAAATAAAAAATGTTTTTTGTTATAATTCCTTGCAAAGCAACATCCATCCACTAGGGGGCACTACCTCGCTCTTACTTCTCAGCTGCACTCAGCCGTTTGGACTTAATGAAGGCCATTCCGTGTGTCCGCATGTGTGTGTTCACGGCTCCCTCGGTTTCAAACGTTTTTGAACATACTTTACATTGAGTATCTGGGATACCGTCGTTGGTGTCCGGGTTGGGCGTGTTCTCTTGTTGCTCGTTGCGTCGCCCGAGTCCTTGGGGCTCCTTCAACTTGTGCACGATGAACAGGTGTCGGGCGAGGGAGTTGTGTGAGGTGTAGCACAGGCCACATTCGCGGCACTGGTAGGACGAGACGTCAGTCTTGTGCTGGGGAATGTGCTCGTGGAAACACACAATGTCCTCTGTGGTGAAGCTACACACTGCGCATTTGTGTGTTTTGAAGACGTTGATCTTGAGCTTCTTTAGAGGTTGTGAGGATGAGCTCTTGGACCGCTGAGCAGAAGTCACCTCTCCTCCGGCCTCCTCCACTTCCTCTTCCCTCTCAGCGTCTTCTTCTTCGGAGTGGAGCTTTCGTTTAGGACTGGGGACCTGAAGATACAAAATGTCATGTTTTCTTTATTATTTAATTATTTTGAGATAGAAGTAAAATTCACAAAGAAATCTAGAGAAAAATTAATTAAGCAAAATTCAAAATAGTTTTGATGACTACCAGTGGCTGTGTGTGGTATGACGCCCTAAATAAAATCTCACAGGAACATAAATTTTTTTCATATCAACTTCAAATTTGTAACATAACTTATTTAGACACAAGGCTTTAATTTAGGGTAAAACCTGCTATGTAAAATATTTATAATAAATAAAATAAAATTAATATAGCGCATATTATTTACAGTACACTTCTATAACTTTTTGATACTTAAATATTTTGAAAAAATTCCACGTTTGTTAAAATCCGCTAATTTTTTCTTTAAAAAGGGACCAACCTTAGGTTTATATTCCAAAGTGTTCATAAATTACAGCAATTTAAGTTTGGATAGTGTACTTTAATGCCTATTTAAAAAATGGGGGTGACAGTTAAGGGGTTAAAAAATTTAGCTGCTAAATATTTTCAGACATTCGTAAGTGATAATGACAGATATTATATTAAAAAGCTTACTGACTGAATGGTTGTGTTATGCAACAGTCTCAGTCAATACAGATCCAAAGGAGCAAGTCTGTTCACTGGTTACCTGTTCTTTGTCTGGGACGGCCTCTGTGCCGCTGGAATCTGCCGGAAGCTTGGCCTCTGTGTCTTTGATGCCATGCATCAACTGAATGTGTTTCTCTAGCAGCAGTCTTTTGGTGAAAGTGCGACTGGGTTCTGGGCAGTGTCTGAGGAGACCCAAGAGAGATCTGTTTGACGCTCATAAGTGTCTGTGATTCGTTTTGAAGTAAAATGAAGTGTCTTAAGCTTGAACATGCAGAATTGTGAATTCACAAGCACAGATGAAACTAATGGACATTCTGATGGGTCCGGAAACACATGATACTCACGGACATGAGTAGACCTTCCGTAGACCCTTGTGTTTGATTCGGTTGTGTCTACATAAACTGTGAGAGGAACTGAAAGACTTTTCACACTGTCGACACGGATGCTTTTTCAGTTGCTGGTGAAGCAGAAAGAAAAAAGATTCTTTATAATCATGCCGATATGTGTGCAGTGATGTACATGAATTCAGCACGGTGTCCTAAAGCCCTGGGTCTCAATCATGAGACTCACGGTTTTGAAACATTATTAAAAAAGCTCTATTTTACCTTCCCATGCTCTCTTTTCATGTGGGAGATGAAGACTTCTCTCTGTGTAAACAAGCGGTCACACTCCCTGCAGGTCCAGCCAGGGCAGGAGGTGGACAATGGGGCTTTTTTAGGAAGGTCTGTACCATTACTATTCTTTTTTGTTGGGGATGCTGGCTTCCTCTCTCCCTTCTCAAGGCTGTCGATAGAGACGGTCTCTTTGTTGTTGTTATTCGGGCTCATGGAATTAGTAGGTTTGGAGCTGAGAGGGAGATTGATGCCCAGATTTTGAGGGCCCTCGATAGTCTTTAAGATGCCGTGCATGGACTTGAAAGGAATAATAATTTTAAGATTAATAAATTGTTTTATATGTATTTTTATATGTAATTTGTAGGGGTGTAACGGTTCACAAAATTCACGGTTCGGTTCGATACGATACACTGATGTCACGGTTCGGTTCGGTTCGGTTCGATACGTTTTAGATACAGCAAAATGTAAAAACATCTCAACTTTTCAGAATGCCGCAAGCGCACCGCGGGTCATGTGACAAGAACCAACCAATCAGCTTCATCCTTTCCCGTAACAACGTTGAGAGCTCAGCCAAGATGAAGGAACAGCTGATCATAGTTGTATATGGATTGCAATTTTGAAATAAATTCAGTAGCAGAGCTACTGCAAGCGATTTTTAGAGCTGCAAATCCATTTATCCTTCGCTGAAATTTCCGCGTCTCATGGAGAGAGCACGTCATTGTTGCTTAGCAAAGACAGACGCCTCATGAGCGCTTCTGCCCGAGCGCTTTGGAAAGGAGGAGAAAGACGCGCTTAGCGTTTTCCATGCGTTTTTAGGCACGATATGTGAACGGCCCCTAAGGCGCTCGCTCACTCAGCACGCGCTGAAGGCTCGTTGCAAAATGTCTAATGCATTTAACAGACCAGAAATATAAGATCCTAAAATAACCAACAGGTCTGGTGTTTGGGTTGGATTCCCTGTAAGCTATAGTTTCTAAATGCTGCAGGGATAGTTTGCTGCGTGCATGTTTCTCCTTTTTTTCGTCTTTTCCCAGATAGTACTGACGCATATATCCCAGATATTCCCGCTGGGTTTTTTTTTTTTTTTTTTTGTAATCCCGCTGGTGTACCCTGTCATGTTGCAGATGCGACATACCGTTGTTTTTTTATCCACCACTCTCTTGCCATCACCATTATAGCTTAAAGGGAATCCAAAGTGCACCCAAACACCAGACCTGTTGGTTATTGGAGGATCTTCTCATTTCTAGTCTGTTAAACGCATTGGCTATTTTGCAACGAGCCTTCAGCGTGTACTGAGTGAGCGAGCGCCTGCTGAGTAGCCTAACATAAACATATAAGATGGTGTTTTTTTCTTCTTCGGGAGTGTCAGGGGCGTTGCCTGTTACGTTGTTTGGGTTATTGGGCTACCTTGTTGAACGCATATCATTATATTTCTTTCTCTCTCTCTCTTTTTTTTTTTTTTTTCAAATATAATTAATTACTCCAACGAACCGTTCGGTATACATAATGCGTACCGCGTACCGAACCGAAAGCGTCGTACCGAACGGTTCAATACGAATACGCGTATCGTTACACCCCTAGTAATTTGATCATGTCATGAATACATTTCAATGACCTGATAATACAATATGTGATGGCATATGACAATTAATAATAATTCCCACTGATTTATTCCCTTACTTTAATATGATCCAACATGAGCTGTTTTTGGGCGTAGTGCAACGAACAGTCCGGACACTTGAAGACAGACACCTTCTGACTGGAAATGTGCTGGTCAAAGTGCGTGTAGAGCAAAGTCTGCTGGGTATAAACGGTGTCACACATGGAACACTTGTAGATCAGCCTGCAAAACAATACATACCAGTGAAGAGACTACTTTCTAAAATGCTAGGTTGCTTGCTTTTGCTTGTGTAGGTGTTCATTCCTACTTCTCATTACAAGGTTCAACACCTCAGTCCGAACAAAACAAACATTCTCTCTCTCGCTAGAATAACTGTTGTGTTGAAGGAATTATGATTGTTGTAAGCGCCATACTGAAACTTGCATTAAAGGCTTGTGTTGTCAATAAGCCAGCTGATCAGGTTTCCAAAATGGTTATAGGTAACACTGGAAGTGCAAACAAACCATCTGGCCTTTTCATTAAAAAGTGCTGATGAACACAACAGGCCTTCTCAGGGCTGGTGGGGTTCAAAGAGAGGACACAGCAAATTAAAGCCACTGTGCATAATTTCTTTCTGCTCCTGAAAAGGTCAGTAGCATTTGAGTTCTAAAGGAACTGATTTGACACACCTATTGAGTTCCCCTCCATTCTACAACAACTAAGAATTATTGCAAGCATGTTTTGTCATGAAGATGGCAGTGTTTAGTGCCAAGCATGCGTTTGCACCATAAGAAAATAACGTGGTAGCTGCATAGTGTTTTATTTTATTCAAAAATGCATAATCCACAAACCATAAATACCAGTATATGCAGTAACACCTGCAATGAACATTATTACACAGCTCTATTAAATACTTGATTCTAATTGATCAATCACTGCAGTCTTAGGTCAGACTGCTCTATTGTATAACTAAACATTTTCCAAGAAACAAAGCTGTGCAAGCTGCATGTCACAGTCTTTCGTCTCACATAATACAATTACTTCAACTTAAATCAATATTTCATGTCTATTTACTTATTTGGTAAGTAATAAATAGAATATAAGATCTGATGACCCAGTTGGGTTTATTTTGGTATAATGAAAGGCTATTTATACATTATCGCTAACTTAACCATCTGGTTTCTAAAATAAATTGGTTCCATCTTTGGATAAAGAAGAAGTCATGAATCACAAAGACACTATTTTATTAATTCTACGAATTTATAAGGAAAAGACTTACTTGGGCTCTCCAATTTTGACTCCTGGATGCTGGGTGTAGGCATGGGAATGTGTACCGGGGGCCGATTTAAAAGCCATGGGGCAGATGGGGCATTTGTAGAAGATTTCACAGTGGGATCCCTGAATGTGTGACTTGAGAGCAGCAACGTCAGCGAAGATGACACTACAGTGAACACAGCTATGACCAAAAAAGAAAAAAGAAAGTGTTACTCTTAAATATAACTTAACCCTTTTTTTGTTTCCATAACTGATGCCAGTCACCTTTAATGCAGCATCAGTCATGGGCGAATGGCAGAATAATGACAGTGAATAGCTCCATGATTGCCATTTTGAAAGCATGACGAGTCTTCATTTCATGTTCCACTCAAAACCAATTAAACACTTAGGCTCATTTTGTATTTCAGTGCACGTCTTATGCATAAATAGAAGCTTTTATGTCAACTCAGAAATAAGAACATAGACTGAGGTCAGTAAAGGTGACATACACTCATCATAGAATTTGCTTCAATACTCAATACTTAGTTTGTGATTCGATACTATCACAATATTTAGTTCTTGTAAAAGAATACATGATATATCACGCTACGTTTTTCATATCCACAATGCATGTTGTCACATTTTTTTGTTTAATTATTATAAGTTATACAGTGGCAAGATGCATTGTTACACCCCTAGTGGTCAGTAAAGATAATTACACAGTTTTGCTGATCTCTGGTTAAGGTAAAAATTCTCCAGTATTTAGCATTAAAAAAATAATGAACATTTCATTTACTTGCAAAGAGGTCATTTCTCAGAAGGTCATTCTTTTTATTTTAGAGAAGCATACAATACTAACCGGTAGCCCACTCGACGTGTATAGTGCAGGCAGTTCTTGGTCACATGAGACTGAAAATGGACTGATCGACAGATAGCTCCACATTCAGGGCAGATATATGGAGACTTGTGCTGATGGATCCGCTGATGGGAAGCAAAGCTACACTGGTTTGGCAGTAGCATTTGGCAAATGGTGCAGGTTTTCTGTATCAGTTGAAAGAAATGCACAAGCAAATTATTCAAAATGTCTTTAACACAACTTTTAACTACTTCTGTAAATAAAAGAAGACGCCAGCATTGTACTTGAGTCTGACCCTCTTCTGGGGCCAGTTGAAGAAACTGCTTAGACTTGTTTTAAAAAGTTAGCCATATAATTTATTTTCTCCTAGACTGGTCATTATTGTTTAACATCAGTAATAAATGTTGATTGGCCAAATGTTAATCAGAAAGGTTAGACTATCTCTTGGCCCCATGTTTTGTTCTTGACCTGAACTCAACCTGTCTCGACCTGGACTTAGAATCAAATAAACTGGTCTCGACTACAATGCTGATAAAGTTGATGACCATTTCAGCTCTTACATCACAATTAATCTATGTACCCACCTGTCCACTGGATTCAGGAGCCTGCTGGTAATGCATTGCAAGAGATGACTCTTCTTGAAATGTCTCATTACATTCCAAGCACTTTAGACTCGATCTGCAGACCTTGGAGACATCCTTATCTAGGGGCATGGCAGCCACAACAGGAGCTGAAGAGGGTGCAGAGATCACCGTGGTTGGGTTTACTTTCCCTGGACTCCCCACTATGGAGGATCCAAGGTTAGCTGAAGAGGTGGGAGCACTGGAAGTTACTGATGGTGCAATGATCATCTGGTCAGCTGGAATTGGCTTCAGGATGAGATGAGAACACTGCATGACAACCCCTTTGTCTTTGTGGCCCCTAGCATGTGACAGAAGACTGCACTTGTTGTAGAAGACTAGGTTTTTGGCGCAGTGGTTGCAAGTGACCTCAATGCGGACACTTCTGCGGTCAAAATGTTGAGTGAGGCTTTTTTCCAGGGCAAAAGAATCACCACATTCCAAGCATTTGTATCCTCGGGATGGTAAAGATATACAGGCAGAAATCGGAGGGCTGAGATTTGGTACATACACTGGCACAGGGTTAATGCTACTCAAAACTTTATTGAAGGCCTCTACTACTGAGCTCTGGGAGCTGGTTAGGACCTGGACACGAGACACTTTCTTCTGTTGTTGCTGGGCCAACATGGCTTGCTTGATGGGTTGTTGGGGCTTGGTCAGAACCTGGTGGAGTTCAGCTGCTGATGCATTCTGAGGCAAGAGATTTAAGTTGGTTAGGTGGACAGTCTTTGGCACAAGTTTGGTGTTTGTTAGGCTGGAAGCAGGCACCATGACAGTTTGTTGCTGAATGGCAGTAGCAGCTTTAAGGATGGCACTGCTGGCACTCTGAACAGATGCCGCTGGTATGACAGTGGCCTTTACAGTCGTGTTGTTGGCAAGTTTTAGGTTAATCACTTGGGAACCTGCCGTCTTAACGGCTGAGACAGGTAAGAAGGCAGTGGCCACGGGCTTGATGGTCATTTGTTTAGTTACCTCAATGGCAGAGCCTCCAGAAGTTGCTACTACTGTGGTCGGCAAAGTTCTCGTGGGAGAAGAGAAAACAGAAGGGGAGGTTGAAGAGGACAGCAGAGAAGAGACAACATTGGGTGAAGAATCAATACCTTTCTTCAAGACTTCAGGATCAAACTCGGGCAGAACTCTTGTAACTGTCCTCTTGATCTGCCCCGAAGATGTCTTGATCGTTTTAATGCGGACTTTGGGAATGACTGGTATAGATCCTGCTGGAGATACAGGAGACTCTTTGCTGCTGCTTTCACTGGTAACACTGCAAGGACTCTCTGGCTGTTTAGAGATCACTTTCTTGCCAAGCTCCAGAGCTGACTCCTGCTCTGGTGATTTATCCGTATCCTTTGGGATCTCTT
The DNA here is from genome assembly GCF_023724105.1 of Carassius gibelio. Classification (NCBI taxonomy): domain Eukaryota; kingdom Metazoa; phylum Chordata; class Actinopteri; order Cypriniformes; family Cyprinidae; genus Carassius; species Carassius gibelio. The sequence continues at coordinate 5,744,950 of NC_068391.1, read as the reverse complement.
TAGCCTCTCTGGGTGAATCTCGAGATGTAGCTAGGGATTCTGGAGACATTGCTTCTGAGCTAGCTTTCTTTGCACTAAGTGCTGCAATTGCAGCAATGCAGGATGAGAGCTTTGCAGATGATTTGGCCTTGGCTTGGGAGAGGTTGGTCACATTCAACTCAACGACTGGTTCTTCAGGCTGTTTTGCTTGGGATCTTTCTTTGGAGTGCTCCTCAGTTTTTCTTGGTTTTTGAGATTCATAGCCATTTGCACTACTATTCTCAACTTTCATGTGATTGTAATTGCCATTTGTTTTTGGCCTAGATGGTCCATCTGGTTTGGGGTGTTGAGAACGAGGCTCTTCCGTTTTTGCACTCAGACCGGTTAGAGGGTTTGGTCTAATCTGTAAATTACTTTGCTTGTCAGCAGGGTCATCTACTTCAATCTTGTCATCATCATCAAACTCTTCTGCACTAGAGATGGGACTGAACTGGTTGAATGTGGAGATGTTTCCTGCCATCCCTTTTTGAAGCTTCTCGCTCTCTTTGTTGTATCTGTTGGGTGACACGTGCAAAAAACCATTGTGCAGTCCATTTCCAACAGTGGGATGGACATCCTTTTCTGAGAGATGTTCAGTGGCATCAAAATTCCGGACGTTCTTAACAATAACACTAACCCCAACATCTGGACCAGAGGAGACATGGGAGTCCTCTTCATGGTTGGCATTATGTTTGAGTTGTCCCTCATGGTCATCATGACCAGACTCAATGGCAGCCTTGGGATCAACCATATCAGGTATGTCAAAGGCCGCAAGCAGATCATCAAAGTCTGGGGTTTTCATGTCACCCATGGTGTTATGAGAATGAGCTAAACTCCTTTGAGAAACAAGGGAAAGACATTCCATATTACAATTTGAAAAGTAAAAAACTAATTAGACTGTATTGAAAGGAAAGCAGCAAGAAGAGCTTAAAGCCTATAAAAATATTATTGATATGATATAAAGATATTATTGACAAAACTTACACACAAGTACTTATTATATATAAATCCAGGGTTTCCCATGTATTGATTTTTTTTTGTGGTAGCCCATCACAATATCAACACGGACCACCACAAATAGATTTTCCAAAATGCTTTGACTTTGTTGAATAAACATGAGCTCTGCACGTTTCAAAATCAAAACAAGGCATGGGTGTTTTTATATGAATTTATCATATTTGAAGAGAACTGATTGATGTTAGAAAAGTTTTGATGTCATTTTAATTTCATCTTTCCTATAATGGCTGATAGAGTAGCATAGCTGCTTTGATTACAGCCGTCACTGGGGAAACCGCTATTTCTCCCAGTCTTTAAGCACCTCCTGCTGGCAGATAATGAATTTGCGCTTTCAATAAGCCTTCTGTTTTATATTTACATTATACACCTATATATTTCCACCAAGGAAAAGGCCACCACACATGGGGTTCAAGTCTGTGGGAAACACTGAAATCCATTGCTCAGTGTCTTCAAGACTACAATTTTGAATGTAAGAAGCTGCACCATGTTTAAAAAATTCTGACATGGCATACTGTAAACAGTCTACCAGTAAATACATCTGTATATAAAAGGCTCTGAAATGGTAAGAATGGTTCAAATATAGAACATAAACTAAACATTAAAAAGGAGAGAAACAGAAATCTGTATCTTTGGTTTTATATTTTTCCTAAAGAAAGTCAAAATGTTGAATTAATTAAGCCTGAGCATGTTTTGTCCTTTTTTTTTTTTGTTAATAAAATGTTAATAAATTAAGTAATTTGTATACTCTAAAAAGTAACAAATAAAGGATTTAAATACAGGAAATTAAAAAAAGGTTTTAGTATATATATATATATATATATATATATATATATATATATATATATATATATATATATATATATATATATATATATATATATATATATATATATATATATATATATATATATGTTGTGTGAAATAATACATTTTGTGAAACATAAATTTTTTTCCCCTGAATCATTTACTTTTGTGTTTATTTTTTACAGATTTGGTCCTCAGAATTGATCTTACAATATTAATATTAACTAAAAACCCAATCACATATTTTGCCATTTTTAAAATGAAATACTAAATCACAAAGAAAATAAAGCTGTATCGTGCTAGTAAGGTTAGCCACCCCCCATTACTCCTGTTACTGCTGCTTTTAGTGAAATGGAAGAGAGCACTGCAGTCTTGCCTCCATTACAGCTAATAACATCTGCACGCACAGGGTGTGCAGGGCCAAGACGGCCTTCCCCACACACAATGGAGCCAATGGGGTAAGGCATGTAAGCAGAGAAGGAGCAGCAAACAAAAGACAGAAAAAGACAGAAAGAAATAACACAGGGACAAACAGGACTTTAATGAAAGACATTAAGCTGTTGAAGCCAGTATGGGACCTAAACACATTTACAGCCGAGCAGCCTGGTTTCAAATCAGAGTATCGCTCACAGGAAAACAACTGTGATTCTTGGGTCTCTATCCGAGGCCTTTAAAATTAGGCAACTGTATGACGCAGTAGTAATAAAAAAAGAACACACACACACACATGCAAACATATATAAGTTGAAACATGCAAATGAACCACTCCTCACCCTCTGTGTTCCGACAACTAGAGCAAACAATCTTGCTTTCCTTCCCTTCTTCCTTCCTTCCTTCCTCTCACCACCTCCACAACAAAACACCACCACCACCACCCTCCTCCTCCTTTCTCCCTGACAGCAGAGGGAAAAAAAATCCACTTTTTGCACAAGGCAGGGCCCTTCAAGAAACAATCCACCAGGAGGAAAGGCACGCCAGAGACCATTCTGATTGGTGACCACCATGAATAACAGCACATAGTGACCCACAGTCACCATATCTGCTCAGCTCCCATGGCTGCCTCCCGGCCCTGATGTGCATAACCGTCTGGAGGTGTGCAAAGACCGCCTCTCTAACGTCCCTGCTCTGGGCTGTGTCACTCCTGAAGACCCCTTTGCCATTTTTGCTGCCATGAAGCAGTCAGCTATCTGCCTGTAGCACAGTGACTGTATTGTTTCCGAGCCTCCTCGTCTGCCTCAAACCGGTTTCAACCGGTTCCGGTCACCCTGCATAACGTGTGTGCTGCAGTGCAGCCACACTGGAGACACAGAAGCCGGCCGTTTCTTCGTCAAATCTTCAATATTCCTGCAAAATATTCCTGTTTTGAGTGTGTGTTAATATCATCGAAGAGGTTTGTGTTCAGAATGCGTGTGCAGTTCACGTTGCCGAGCCGAATCAAACGCTAGGCCTGAAAAACACAAACTATGGAGGACATTTATGAAAAATACATGCACACCAGAGGCTGGTTTATATGGATGGATTGATGAATGAATTAGAGAAGGAAAAACTGAAAAGTCAAAAAGCAGATGCACATTCCAGAGGAAAACCACAAGCACTGTGTAAACCAAAACCACAAGATGAGCACCGTTTCCTGACATAAGAAAACAAGACAGAGATAGTAAGTAGAATTTAAACAGGCTCGGTACCTGACCTCTTTTTGATTGTGCCTCTCGGTTTTACCCCATTCTGCAGCACTGGACTGCTTCTACTTCCTTCTCTGCCTCCCCTCTTCCTCTCTCTCTCTCTCTCCCTCACTCTCACACTCTCCATGGTCCCTGTTCCTCTCTTCTAGCCAGTGTCCCTGCTTCCTCCTCTCGCCTTTTCCCCAGAAACACGGATCTTTGTCAATTAAAATCGGCTGCTCGTCCCCTAATCCTCCAGCCCTGGGCAACCATGTCCGGTCTCTGCCAAGCGAGATAGAAAACAAAGGCCGTGACACATAGAAGAACACACACACACAGAGACACACAAACAGGGAAAAAGCAGGCTCTCGCCCTACCCAGCTTTGCCCCGGCTCTACTACCGGGAATCTTCGTGGAGAGGCTTATGCAAGACGTCAGTCCAGCCAGGCCCCATTCTGTATGAGTGTGATTTTTTTCCCCTTCACTATGAGCCTGCTGGTTCCTGTTCTATAGGTCACTCTCTCCTCTGCAGATGCACAAGGCAGTGCAGGGAGGAAGGGGGCAGTGTTCTGACAAGCAGCCCTGGCCTTTTGTCTTTGCGTGCACTTGTTGGGGGGAGGGGGATGAGTCTCTGGCTCAAGACTGCAACCAGCTGCTGCAGCCAAAGAAGACAAGCAGATTCGAGTAGAGACATTGAAACAGCGAGAGAGAGAGAGAGAACCGGGCAGAAAGGAGAGGTGGAGAAAAAAAAAGAGGGAATATGAGACGGTACTGGAAGGAGGGGTGTAAGGGGAGAAGGGAATCTTCTGGAATGACGTTTGCAGAGAGACTGCAAGCAGGAAGAACAAAGGCCCACGATGGCATTGGCTAGCCTGCAGTCAAATCATGTATGTGTGTTGTTTTTTCATGCCGGTGCATAGAGAATCATTCTATCCAATAGTCTAAAGCATATTTGTAGCATTTTTTAAGAACCTCTTTGAGACCAACAATAGCTTTAGCGATATTACAGTAATCATTCAATAAAGTGATGGTGTTGTTTTCTTAAATTAAGGCCATGTGGTACCATTTACTATGCTGCAAATAAGAAAAAAAATAAATAAGCACTACATATTCGTGTTTCTGCAGTCTGGCTTTTGCCAAGCAAACGAACTAATCTGAGACACCCTAACAGGGCAGAAAAATGCTAAAGTCAAGACCAATCAAATGCTAGACAAAACAGTCCATGAACTTATGAACTCACTTGTCACTTATCAGTACAAAGCAAATTGCATTTTTTTAAGTCAATATGAATTGCTGTTGTTATTTTACTATTTTAAAAAGTCAAAACAAACTGCCGTTTGCAACCTTTTGCACTTCCCTAATCTGATATGAAATGGAATATTTAAAATATTTAATACGATTTTATACATTGGTAATTGAGAGGACTGAAAGTATAAAACTGAAACGAATGCAAATTTACAAAACACAATGCCTCGATAGTGGTTTGGCTGTTGGTTAGCATCATTTACCTTTTTTTTTTGTTGTGAAAAATCATTGATGATATGAAAAAAAATATTCATAATCAAGATATAGAATCAATTTTGATTCCCTTCTGACTTCAAATAAAGAAAGCTGCATTTCACTAATTGGTAATTCAAATTTATACTCTAAGACATTTTTTACAGACTATTCAATATTTAAGACTCAATTATTAAAAAACAGGACTTGATCTTATCCAATCGGAATTCACTGCACTGTGAAAAAAAAGTAGGGATTACGTACCAGAAGGCAGCCAAACTGAATGAAAGTTTACAAAAACGTAGTTGTTTGGCTATTTGTTAAAATTATCCAATAGCGTTGCATGGCCTATGTGATGTCATCAACCATAAAGTTGTTTCACAAGATAAGCAGGTTAGGGCATTTTGATTAAATATTAGATGTAACATAAACTACATATATTTTATGAATATATATACAGTGTGTGTATATATATATATATATATATATATATATATATATATATATATATAGTCAAAGAAGCTTTATCTGTACAAGCAACATATGCATTAGGAAAGTAAATGAATTAATGTTGTTTTTAAAGAAATTTTGGAGGTTGTTCATCATGGCCTACATGAGGCTTCTTTAGCCCTGGCCCCTGAACCATTTACAGGGCAGTGAGCGGTTCACTTCTGATAACTTCTGCAATGAGAAGAACATGAATGCATGTAGCGATTGCACAACAAACCGACAGACTCAAAGTACAGCAAACGAAATCCCTCATTCAAACCAGAAAACCACAACGGCAGCAATGCTACGGACAATAAACGGATGTATGCTCTCCACTCCCCATTATCAGCAACCCTCCTGGCCTTCCACAATGACAGCTATCAGAAGGACCCATTCAAAGAGCAAAGAACAGATGCTGACCTACCTGTGGGTTATTGTAAGAAAGGGATGGGTCTCAATTCTCAGCAGGGCAGCAAAAGCAAATTTCAAAGGCATGAAGGCCAGCCATGATTCTTGCTGCTGCACCACCAAATTCAGCTATGAACAGCACAACCTAGAATGAGAGAGATCATCAGTGTGCATGAAAGAGGGACTCAGGAATACATTGCAGTGCTGTCAAAAAGAATTGCAAGACGTTACTCATGGGTGCAAGCAGCCCTCATGACATCCCAGTACTAAAATGATCAAGAATGCATGGCTTTCCCCCTGCCGAACATAGCAGTAAGACATGGAGAGGGTGCTGCCCACCCCCCGAGATGTTAGCGCAGTCACATGACCGCCAGTGTCTTATTGATGCCATATATTGTGCCATGATACTGCCAGCTGCAACATTATTGTTACATTCGACTTTCAAAACGTTCTATGACGCCACCACAGAGTTCTCGCAAAGCGCAGAGTATTTATCCGCTCTTATTAAAAGAACAAAGAAGGTTTTTTTTTTTTTTTTTTTAAATCGCTTTTGTTTTTCATTTCGGAAATGTTCTCTCAAAGATTGCCCATGTATTTCTAAAACGTTTCGGTATGAAACAATTTACGTCATATAACCATTTGTTTTGTACTTGAATGCTTTAATACCTTGAGCTGAGATTTTTTTTTTTTTACTTTCAATCCCACAAACCCTTGCGATTGACACAGCGGCATGATTAAACGACTCGGTTCTTTCGAACAGCTCGTTTCTAAATTGATTCAGTGAATCTTTTACGACGCCACTGTATCGTGTGCTTCTGGCGTGGCATATAACGTGCTCAAAAAAAACAAACAAACAAACAAAAAAACTTCTGTGTACTCATAAAGTGATGTTCCTTAATTATAAAGTTTTATTTCATGTGTTCTGTGGCATTTTGCTGCGGCCATGATTTAAGTTTTCAAAAAGAACAAATGTTCAAAATCATGGCTGAAAGGGATTTGGACGTTTTAATAAAATGTTAAATCCAACTCTGTTTGTATTCGTGCATTCAGCTGTAATCATATTTCCCTTATTTATTTAGAAATGTTATGTTGTTTGGCAACTTGGGAGTGATTTTTTACACGTTTTATCCGCATCATCAGTCAAATTCTCTACCATCCGATCATCCATCGGCGGTTTGTTAGGAATTTAGCCTATGTTAAGTCAGTCAATATAGTTTCAAACAATGATCCGACTCATAAGAATGATTCATTCACCGCACTTGGAAAAGAAAATCTTCAGTTGGTAAAAGATTTTAGATCAAACATCATTGATCGCGTTATCAAAGCAAGTCCGTACAATTCATTTACGTTCTCCCGTATTAACAACATTATGGCAAAATGATGGAACATTATTTAAGATTCCCATGGAAATTAGTGGATTGTTGATTTTGAGCCACACTTACCCATGAATCACCGCGGTGATCCCTATTCGCTCCTTATAATCTTCAAGGTCGGAATGAATATCTAAACATGCTCCTATTAAAACAGATTTTTAATATAATATTCAGCTGTTTACATGTTTCTTAACATCATACGTTTACGTATACTGTGTTTGTGGGGGGCAGCCACCCAGTTCAGCTCCTCATAAGACCAAACTTGATTCCCAGAAGTCTTTGCTGCACACATCAGCAATGTGTTGGTAAATAAACAGGAGTCTCTAGTAACATAAACAATCTAAACACATTATTAATATGTCTATAGGCCTAAATAATTGTGAATACCACGTTTGTGGACACAATCACGCAAAAACATAAAAAATAAATAAATAAAATAAAACCTTGAAAAAAATGATGATATTACATATTAGTCATTTTTAGTCAAAATACAACCATAATAGTCCAATGTAGTAGCCCAAAACTTTGACAGAATTAAGGGAATCTTTACCTGGATGTTTTTAAGGCTAGAGATGTGTTGGCCTTTTTTAATTTCTAACCATTTCATATTTGCATTTTTTTTGACATTATGAAATTATTATAAATCATTAAACTGTGACTGAGCTTTTATTATTAAACGTTAAAGTGTCATATTTAAGTTTTTGTCCTTGTCTTGACATATCCTCTGGTCAACTGCAACCAGAGGTTGTTCAACAACCTTCAAACGAAACCAAATAGTTCCATCTAGTGGTGAAAGTCATGTTATGAATCATTTCAGGAATGACATTTTATTCTAGTTACATGCGATTGAACACATACTAGAGTTATGTCAAGTTTTTAGACTAATTCTGACACTTTCACGCGTTCTCGTTTATTGTTCTTGACAAAATTTCAGTTCATAAAAAAAACCCAGACATTTTAAAGCAACATTCTTTGCTTTGCAATGTTTTGATTATAATACCTATTTTTACTTGTTGCTATGAACTCATTTCTCTTTTGACATTCACACTTAATATCATGAAGAACTTTCAGGGATAATGAGGTAAACAGCAGCATGAGAAGCTCACCTCACCTGCCCTCCTTTGTTTTGTTTACAAAACTGACAGAACCTTTGAGGTCATGTCCATAATTTTCAGGCTTTGCTATCTGGGTCACATTATCTGGAAATAATATATTTTTAAATAGGATTATTCCAATAATATATCTTATGGATAACCATTAAAGAAATTCACAGAAAGCCTCACATATTGCTTCATCTGCAAGTGCCCATTGTTCACTTGTTGATTTTTCCATTCAGGTAAAACCAGAAGCATCAAAGGCCATCTGTTCTTTCCGATTTACAGAACAAAACAAGCTTTTAGGAGGTTACCAGGGACTTTGCTTGCTGGGTGAGAGATGTGATATCAACAGCTGATATCAGTGTTGATTAATTTCATCCTGAAAAAATATAAATTACTCTCCCAGTTGTACATCTGCACCCAGTGCTTTACATTGACGGACAGAATTGTATGCTACTTCTTCTTTGTGGTTCCATCATATATTTTTTTAAGAGTGATTTTAAGCTTTCACTTCTTTCGTGTTCCTTTTTGATATTATTGCATGCTTGTTTTGCAGTCCTGAGAAATAACAGTAGATATAGATGTTCATGTTTGTGTCAAGTGTCAATGAGAATAACAGTAAAACATGTTGATATATATATATATATATATATATATATATATATATATATATATATAAATGAATATAGCATACTATGGTTTCACAGAAATTCTACGGCCATGAAATAATAAAATAATAATAATAATAAGAAGAAAATTATTTCTGGAGAACCAACTTCTGTATGTTTATATAGTAGCTTATAATGTCAAAGTGCAACTTAAATCACTGGCTTTATGCTATCATCAGTGCCCATTACCAGAAACTTTATTATTCTTTTCCCTGCTGTACAATAAAATAATTAAATAAAATGCATATTTTTTGCTTGTTTTAAACGAATTTGGAGCATTATTTAGCAGATCATGGACCACTTTAAATCAGTTTTCTCTTTCTGTCCCTACTTTCCTGTGACATAAAGCAATTGGTCTCTATTACACCAACTGCACGAGATAACAATAACAATATATTTTTTACCCCACATCTAATGAAATACTGATGACATTCCACATTGAATCTGTCTTGGGAAACACAATAGCCCGTGGCTGAGATAATGACAGGCTAGCTCAACATGACATTCTGTTTTTATGTCAAACCCACCAAGAGACTGACGCAGAACCCATGGGAGGGGGCATTAAACTTTCAGCGTCCCACCCCACACATCCAGACACTGGCACGACAGATTCTCTCACGAAACTATCGCGTCATTTTCTTTCACTTTCACTTAAGTGGCCGTCGTGACGGGAGTATATAAATGAAGTGATTATCCATATGCAGCATTAAACGGGCCTCTACTAGCAATAACAGCCCGAGCACGAGCAATTACAGGAGTATCTATCAAAGAAGCTGAAGGGACTCGAGTCTCACCTGAGCGTTATGTGCCTCGTATGGAGATATAGATTAGTCGTTTCCATCATTCTGCTTGTTGTGCTCTGTGATGTTTATGCATCAGACTCACAACCAATTGGAAAAGTTTATCCGCGCGGAAATCACTGGGCTGTTGGTGAGTTAAAATCTATTATTTAAATGTATATTATTATTATTAAGCTGTTATCCTGCATATTTATATAAAATATAAATAATAATTCTTTATTAATTTTTTAAAGAAACCTATAAAAATGTTTAAAATATAACGAAAGTTGACGATGTAAGTGAGTTTTATTTGTCAAATGTGCATCAACAATACTTGTTGACAAATGAAATGTATTATTCTACATAATATAAAAAATACGTAGTAGCGCTACGCGGTATGTAGCTATATGAACAGGCAGGAATAAAAAAATATATATATATATTTTTTAATAAAATTATAAAATATCACGTTTAAATTGGTGTGTGCCTATACCATACATGAAAAACATGTTTAGAAAATAATATGCTGGACTAAAGAACCTGAAATGTAACATCTAGAACTGTTGATCTCCATGAGAACCACAGAACTGGACAAACAGAGGGTTTGTTGCTGAACCTAAGGAGCTGTGAAGCATTAATGAGTATACAAATGAAATGAAAAATGAAATCAGTAACACTAGATATAAATCACTTTATTAAATGTACCAGTGGTAGTTTATTTCGTACATTCATTAAGTATGTATCTGGAGTGCTTGCAAAACTCTCAAGTGTCACTTAAGCTTCAAGTCTGAAGAGGAAAAGTGGGAAAGTGGATCCATGGGGTGAAATTAGCAGATTAACAGCCATGTTTTAACTGGATGAAAATAGCATGCAACTGTTTGCATGACGAATTTGTTAATAAAGAGAAAATCAGCTAAAATATTATACTTTATTTTGATTTTAGAGATTGAAATTTGAGATTTAGTTCGGTGGGGCTAATGCTGTATTTAAAAAAAAATGCTCATAAAATTAATTGTGACATGGTGAATAGAAGGAATTGTGGATTATTTTGGCTTAGATTGTATTTTGTTTGCACATTAATGACAGACTATATTCATCATTTGTTTAAATAGCTATAGTTTATATATATATGTATATATGTATGTGTGTGTGTGTGTGTGTGTTCTTGATTAGGTTGTACTATATACATCAATTGCATTGTTTTGACTTTGCACATGAAGTCTTATTTAAGTGTGGAGATGCTCTCCTACCTAACCTGTATAGGTTCAATTATATTTGTGTTAAATGTATTCTTTTTACTTGAATCAGAACAACAATCGGTCTATAATTATATATATGTATTTTAGGGCATTTAATGGGCAAGAAAAGCACAGATGAGAAGGTAAGACCTGAGGATCCAGAAGGCAATGATGATACCTCTATGACGTTTCTAGACCAGGATCAGCAGCTGGAAAGACACAACAAACATCTGCTGCCTCCACTCCTGCATACACTTATGAGAGGACGGACGGCACCGGAGATCATGCTGGAGGGCACAGAGGAGATCGACGCTCATAAACTACTCCAGCGCATGCTGGAAGAGAGGCATCACTGGGAGGAAGTTCATGAGAGGGACAGACAAGTGAAACGGGTATGAAACGGAAAGAAATCTTTAACATAATCATTATGTTAATGCAAAAATGCATGCAAATGCATTTAAAGTACATATAGATGGATCTGATTTATTTTTTAATTACAAAACAGTTCTTCAATGTGTATAATATACAAAAAAGAAAACATTGTTGGACAAATAAAGAATCACTTTTGACCACAAAAAATACGAATGAGACACAGATAAACCTTTTGTAACCAGTGTTATTTTAGTGCCATTTTTATAGTTTTTTTTTATTAATATTTTGAATAGGTTTTTATTTTTATATTTTCTGATTTTTTATTTAAGTTAAAGTTTGTCTTTTTGTGTGTTTTTGTCTTTTTTTAAATTTAATTTAGTGTTTTAATATGTCTATATAGTTTTAGATTTTTATTCAGTTTTAGATTAATTTATTTTAGTACATCATATTAAACTAATACTTAAACTATAATTAAACTAGGTTTTAATTTTAGTTAACTTTACTAGATTTAGTTAACCCTATTTGAGAAAAAAAATTAAGCTAATGATGATATTTTGGTCAGTTTCCTTTGATTCTTATATAATAATATTTCTCTTTTTTTCTATTTCATATACAGGCTGAGGATGTCTTGTTACGGGCTTTATTAATATTAATGCAGGATGACAACGAAAGTTGAGGACCAACTGGACAAAAGACTATGGTTTGAAGTTCACAATTGACAACTGGCTTGACTGAATACAAATATCTTTATTCGACAACATATAAATAAGCATGTTATATTTTTTTATGCCAATATCAATATACAAAAAATTAATGCATAAACTGAGTGTCATTATTCTGTTTATTATGTTATTGTTTTATAACTGAATTCATCTTCATGATAACTGACACCATAGTAACCATTGTTGTCACAGTTCAGTTGATTAATATTTAATAAACTTAACTTGTTGGACTGTCTGCGGTTTATAAAAACAACAGTGTACTCGCTTGCGCTTCATTTGAAATGTCTTAGCTAGAAAATGACTATTAAAGGAATAGTTCACTCAAAAATGAAAATTTGGTGAAAATTTACTCACCCTCAAGTCATGCTAGATGAGTTTGTTTCATCATTGAGACAGATTTTGAGAAGTTTTAACATCACTTGCTCATCAGTGGATCCTCTACAGTGAATGGGTGCCGTCAGAATGAGAGTCCAAACAGCTGATAAAAACATCATAATAATCCACATTAAATCGAGAAGCGACAGCTTAATGATAAATTGCCTTAATAATGGATTTGTTTCTTACTAACACACAACTTTCATGTGAAAAAAGTCATGTGGATTATTGTGATGTTTTTATCAGTTGTGTGGCCTATCATTCTGACGGCACCCATTCAATGCAAGAGGACCTATTTGTGAGCACATAATGTAATGCTAAATTTCTCCAAATCTGTTCTGATGAAGAAACAAAGTCATCTACATCTCAGATGCCCTGAGGGGGAATACATTTTCAGCAAAATGTAATTCTATACTTTTTTACATTATCATATGAATTCTTTATGGTCCATGAATCACAACTAAATAGAGAATGTGCTGAGCTGAATGTGCATATAACATTTAGTGTGAGAGTTTAAAGACCCAGTCTCATTCCAAAAGCAATTTGTTACAGGTTATGATCGATCTCTTGAGGGGGTTGGCCATAACCTGCTTAGTCAAGCAGTCACTTAACAGAGACAGGCAGGTGACAGGAAAACTCTTCAGCGCACACTAATGACCATCTGAAAAACTTAATCACAATCTCTGTATTGTCTGTGACAACTGGAATGGTTGACGGTCTAGCTGTCTCACTGCTCTCAGCTGTCCGTGCACAATAATGGCTCCAATTATACACTCGGATGTTTCTAACAATGAAAGATGTCAACTAAAGCCACTTTCATTTACTTAAGCCCATCTAGTTCACACAGTTTTCGTTCTGATGTTTGCTTTCCTCAATTGTCACAGATGAATGTAATTGCATCATTGATAAAGTTACTGCATAAAAGGCGAACTTCAGATTTGGTGATAGTGGTGTGTTCATGTGAGCTGACGGATTTGGAAAAGGTGTACATGTTCCAACTGCTAATGCAAACTAGTATATGAAGGAATTTAGCTAAACTGATGATCTGCAATCTCAATCAAATAAAATTAATAATAAAAAAATATATATTATTATCTTTATAAAAGTATATCAGAAATATTTATAATATCACACCTATTATGTTTACACAGTAGAAATGAAAAAGAAAAAAAAGTTGACATTGCATTTTACTTTGGCTTTGAAAATGTTTAGAATTCCTGATTCCAGATTTAGTTTAGTTTAGTGATGGTGAAATTATATTTCTAGATAGGGACACCCACAGAAACCTTAAAGTACACCATTTTTGTAATGGTTGATTGTAAAGACACAGGTCCAGAAAATAATGTTCCAAACGCAACCACTAGATGGCGGCGTAATCACGGAGAAGTGCCGCACTGACGCTTCTTCCGCTGTGCGAACTCAGTGCATGACAGTCTGATGATGACCTGTGAACCGGATCATCCTTTATATATACATCATATGTATAAATTATGCATTTAAAACTATTGGAGATACGATGAAATTTATATATTTTCTGAGCATGTTTTTATTATAAAATACAATATTAATCAGTACAATGTAAAAACACAGAACACAATGTTAGGGAAAGTGACCATCTGCATCATACTACATTCTACTTCTAGCTCTGAATGTTCTTTTAAAGGTTCGATGGGGATTTTGAATGGGTCAATGAAATTAGATGCATGCATTTATAATGCATTTTTTTATTTCTCTCTTTGAATGTTCTAAATGATTGTTTTGTGTGTGTGTGTGTGTGTGTGTGTGTGTGTGCTTTTTTTTTAGAATTTTTTAGAATTATGTCCAGTTGTGTGTTTGAATTAGCAATGAATCTTAATCAAATGAACTTATAATAAAGTAAAAAAAATAAAATAATAATTGACAGTAAGGTACAGTAAATTTGTTTTACAAAGCTTGTCATCCTTAAAGAACAACTCTAGGATGTTTCTGAACCACACATGAAGATGGGAAAACCATTTCTCTTCAAAAAGAGTCTGATTTAGAAAGTTAAAGGAGATTCAAACAAGTCTCTGAGTGTCTCAGTCCAGCATCATCCTCAGTTTACCACGTCTTCCCAATAAACTGGATGTGTTCCTTCGCTTTCATTCTTAGTGAGGCGATACTTGTGTTTCGTGGGTCTGACTCTTCTAGTGAAAATTTATCCATAAAGCCTGAGCACTGATACGACGGTGGAGGAGGGCACACTGCTCCTATATGGGGCAGAGGGTGGTTGAGTGTAGCTGAGCTGAGGAACTGTGGAGGGGTGTAGCTGGCTGGTACTCCCTGCTGAGGGCTGATGAAGCTGGGCAGGGACTGCAGGGGAGAGCTGGAGGAGGTGATCGGTCCAGTAAGCCAGGGATCTAATGGCAGACCGCTACCCAGAGACAGCGGCCCCGATCTGGGGATGGACAGCATGGAGGACTCCTGCAGCTTGATGGAGCTCACCTCCAGTTTCTCCTGACGTCGCCACTTTGCACGGCGGTTTTGGAACCACACCTGAAATTTGACATGGAAAGGATTTGGTTTAGAATGCAAGAGTATCATATTCACAAGTCCAACTGTGACAGAAGATGTTTTGTCAAAAACACTTCAAATACATTTGCCAAAATAGCAAATAATTAAATAATTCAAATTGTAATAGTTTGCAAAAACCCTTCAAATACACTTGCAAAAAATGTGATATATATATTGTCAAATATTAATATTTTTTTTTATATATTATACATAATGTTATATATAACAATATCAAAAATTATTTTTGCCTGTTATGTACCAATTCTTAATTAAGTTCACATATTTAAAAACAAATTAGCCACATTTTATTAGCTGTCACTAAAATTACTTTTGAATATTTTCAATCAGAATAATAAAATCAAGAAGGCAGCGGTCAATTTTTATTTGGTAATACACATGAAAATCTCTTACCATTTATATTTGTCAAATTTGACTTTTAATGAATGGAATACAAGATAATTAATTTTTCTTCAAAATTCACTTTAAATATTTCTAAAGATTTTAACAAGATTTTGTAAAAGTAAATACCCCGTTGCTTTAGATAAACATTGCATTTTGTTTAAGTTTATTATATTTTATTATTTTTAAAACGAAAATATGATTTCTTGCCTTAAATTTGAGCTTGAAATATTTGTTTAGCAACACTGCAAACTGAAGGGAGGAACATGCAAAATGAAAGGTTTTGAACAGTGATGAAGTGATCCAATTGCTAGCAGGTGTCATCATTATACTCAAATACATGTAAGTCCATCATGTGTGTGCTCACCTGAACTCGAACTTCTGGCAGGTTGACCTTGAGCGCGAGCTCCTCTCTGCTGTACACGTCAGGATAATGCGACTTCTCAAACGCTCTCTCGAGCTCGTGCAGCTGGAAGGTTGTGAACGTGGTCCGGTTCCGCCGGTGCTTTTTCTTGGGATTTTCATCATCCGATAATTTACCTCCATCCGCATCCAGCAGATCCCGGCTGACCATGACGGCGGATCTACACACACCTGTAGAAAAAAAACAACAAAAAAAAACAGAGTTTTCATTGAGAAGTTGTTACGTGTATATATTATTTAAATTAAACTGCTCATATTTACATTTAGATGAAAACATTAACAAGTTATTAAACTTTTAACATCGCCATAGCTGATTATTGAATTAGCCTATTTTAGACTTTTTCAAATAAAATTTATATAATTTAACACTTCTGTTTTTTTTCTTTTCGTTTAAAAAGGTTTAATTAAAATAAAAAAAAATAAATAAATAAAAAACATTTCCGAAACATTTCATACATTTCACAGATTTCATATAGCCTTATATATCAATATTTTAATGTGTGTTATGTAGCTTACTTGTAGATATTTATTCATGACTAAAAAATGAAATGTAAAGTGCTGCCGAAACGTCTAGTTTTAAAACCAGAGAAACATATTACTTTGCAAGGCTGTTAACTCACCTTCAAAGTTTTTGGAGTCCTTCTTGGGGGAAGACAGATGCTCAGCGTCTTTGACCGGCTTCATAGCTCGATAAGAAAAAGCCGTTTGGAAGATAGTCTCTCCTTTAAATCCCAAAATGGATTCAATGCTGTGGATCCTCGTTTGGGATCCAGGGCTGCGACCCAAGCGCGCGGACGGGGAGAGACGCTCTTCCATATCTTGGGACTGGGATCCAACAAGCCTCATCGAACGTTTTGTTTCAAAAGAAAAAGAGAGAAGAAGAAAGTACTAAGGATTTCCACTGTTTTCTAGGCTATTTCTTTCAGTACACTCTATTTCCAATAATCCAACAATAATGTCCCAGCACAAGCAACTTTCTCCAGCAGTGGTCCTGCACGCACTGAGGATGCAGTGGCCCCAGGGGCCTTATATGGACCCCCTTCGACCGGGACTCTATTGTGTGAGTGACATCCCCTTCGACACGTCAAGAAACGTCAGATTGGTCGGAATGAGGGATGTAGTATTGTTCCTGAGCATTTAACTCCTCCCAGAGATACTTGTGGGTATAATGGCAGCTTTATAAACCGCCTTACATAAATCTTAAATCATCTTTTCCCACTCCAGATGTCTCGATCCTGATGGCCTGTAGAAATAAGAGGAACTGGGGCTGGGATTACATCTCCGACACAAATCAAGATCTCTGCACGCGCAAAATGTCATTAAAAATGTCAAGTTTGTAAAATGTTCTGTGGTAGGCTACACTCGCGCCAAAATAATCACTTGTAGCGTACAGGACACTGTCATAAAAATAAATTACAAATATAAAAAATAAAAATACAACGACAAAGCTTTTTCAGACACTGTTTGATTGAGATTTCATTTAAGCTTATCATATCATGGTGAAATGAAATGAACACACACACACACATATAAAATGCTTAAAATGAATTAGGCCTCTTTATACCTGAAATTAGCTACTTTACACATTTTAGGTTGTAGATTTTAGACTAATTCGTTGCAGCTAAAATATAACGCAATCGTTATAAAATATAACACACAGCGTAAAGATAAAATACAAAAAGTTATAAAATAAAATAAATACACTGAGTTACAGACATTTAAACAAAATGTGTTAGCATAACACTCCGCAAATGGCAATGGTTAGCATTTTAAATGTTGTAGCCTAACTAAAAAGAAATAAATGAAATATATATTAAAAAATTAGAAAAAGTAAAAAAAAAGAAAATAAAAAAAATCTAGGAGAAAATGTCCTAATGTTATTGATAGTTTGTGAAGGACAAAACACTGAAATTAATTCAAATGTTACAAAACTGGTAAATTGGTAAGGGTAGAATGAAATCATCCTGAGTTTTGGTGGTCAAATATTTAAGCAGCCTAACTACTGTAATTACAACTCCGAAACACCGCTAAGAGCTACTTCGAGCGTGGAGTGTTTTAGGGGATTTTGTTACTTGAACAAAACGCGATCTCAAGCAGCAAGCGCGCGACCCCTGACAGCGAGCCTACAATTGAGGTGCAGTTAATTGGAAGAATTTGCAGACTTCCCCAATATTGAATGGATACGTGTAATTAGCTCCGAATAAAGATTGACAGCAGTCTGATAATCCGCAGGACACACGCTGGTTTGAGGGGATTACACACTTTCCCCCTCTGTCCAAAACAGCACAATCCTTTCAACTGCTCGGCTTTTCCCTAATTACAACAGATAATGTTGGTATTTCCAGATTTATTGAAAGATACACACACACACATACTCACAGACACTCGAAAAACAAAAACACCGCAAAATACAAGAATCGATGCTTTGAATGTGTTGATTAACGCTTTAAAATTTCATTCATTCGTTCGTTCGTTCATTCATTTATATCTTATTGTAGCCTAGCTACTTTAATATACCGCGTTGTTCTCTAATTTTAATATAGGCCTATAACTATGATAAAGTATTTTTTTTTCTTTAATTAGCTGTCTGGTTATTTTACTGTTAGCCTATTTGGCCTGAAAAAAAGAAAAGAAAAAGAAACTTAAAAACAATTTTTTTATTGTGTTCTTGTGAAGCACCTTGGTCAGCATTAAGGTTGTTTTCAAGGTGCAATATAAATAAAAATGAACTATAATGAGGTCACATAATGTGAAGGCACAACATTACAATGTTACTACAGTATGTCTGAAGGCATTTAACTTCTCTCAGACCTGATGATCCTATTAGCGGGTAATCTTTAAAAGTCCAAAGCCTTCTTTTTTCAATAAACATGAGCTTTGATTCACTTTATTTACTCCTGTCATGCAGTAACACATTTTCTTAAAAAATAAAAATAAATGTTTAAATGACCCTTTTTAAAGTCGGATTTAGTCATTTTCTTGCTAATATAAACCTACATGACATAAAACATTGACATAGTAAGATGTCATGGCCAAGTAAAATCTCATAGACATGAACTTATTTTGATCACACATGCATGACAGACTCACAGTTTTTCAATCAACTGTTTTATTCATGCGTTTAATCAGTTTACACATGAGGCATCAATCCTATTCATGCCTATTTACCTCACATAAAAACTTCTGACTTAATAATCCTAATTTGCATTACAACATCATATGTCTCAATGTTAGATGGTCTGCTGTCAAAAAGAAAAAAAAGAAAAGAAAAGTAAAAAGAAGAAGAAATAACAGCATCACATTCATCTCATCCCTTGTGCAAAAAAGCAGGAGGGGGATTTAAACAGAGATTCTCCACCTCAGGTTCAAGTTAGATGTTTGTTAGATATATTTACAGGTAATATTGCATATTATACTATTACAGGTAATACAAAAAAAAAAAAAAAAAAAAAAAGGAAAATGGAGGAATTTACTACAATAATCATTTATTCAAACACAAACAAAAGAAAAAGTCCAGCAGCAAAACTTGGAGCCAAGCAAGAGAAGATCTTGCAGCCTTTGGGAACTAAAACCTTGGGTGACTTCGTTTTACATGAATGAAAGTTTCTCAAAACTGTATTTCAAAAACCTGACCTGGTTTTTGTACCAAAACCTGTATTTCAAAAACCTGACGTGGTTGGTAGAGATGTGTGAATTTGTTAAACCACTACATGACGGAGCACTTCTCCTCAGCCTTGGACTTGATCTCTGTCAGTGTAGCACTGGCTTTCTCTTTTATCTGATCCATGTCCATGTTCTGTAAGTTCTGCATCTGCCCCAGGATGGAGTCCTTCTCCTCCTCCTCCGTGGCATCCTCATCCACCATCTTCAGCAGCTCCTCGGGAACATCCACATCATCTCCTGCCATCTGGATCATGTTATCGTCCTGCTCACTCTGAGAGGTAAATACACACCATGTTATTTTCAAGCACAATTCCACTAATGTCTAATGCTAAAAACAATGTGGACCAGTGGTGCATTGCACAGTTACATTGAACATCCTGACCAGCCTTACATCGGCCAATGAATTTGGGGTGGATCAGAAAGATCTGTACACTGTGATACACAATAATAATAGACTCCACTATCTGTATGCATTATTGCATTACATTTAGGTTTTAAGAGAGATAATGAAGCTGTACAAAGGCGAAGAGATGTTAAGGAAAGCCAGTATGGTTGGAGGCTTGCACAGACCTCGGTTCACTCTCTTAATCTGGTTAGCTGATTTATCAGAAGTGCCAAGAACTCCGAGCCAAACAAAGCATCCCTATGGGAGAAGCTGCATTTGTGTATATGTGCGTGTGTGGAAGCCACAGCAAACTGGGAATGCTAGAGATGATTTCAACTAATTATTTTAATATTATAATGATTTCTGAAGGATCATGTGACACTAAAGACTTTGTCATCACAGGAATGAATTACATTTGAAAGTAAATTAAAATAGAAAATAGTCATTTTAAATGGTAAAATATTATTACAATTACAATTTTGTTTTGGGATAAAATCTTCAGGCTCTTTGAGCATGGGAGACTTAAAAAAAATGACTGACCCTAAACTGGACTGGTAGTGTTTATAAATAATAACGGAAATCTTGAATGAAAGAATGAATCATTTGCCAAGGGAGTAAGTAAATAGCTCTTACTTTAGGAAGTCTGTATTTTTCTCGTAGACAAACCCTCAGAGTCGCCCTCTCTGCTTTCTTGTGCAAGAAGTCTGCATCTCTTTCCATTCTGTGGATCAGAAATGTTTTGACAACACTTTATCACATGCTAAGACAAATACAGCATATTAATCTAGCTTTAAAAAAAATCTTGTGCTTTTCATGTAAAAAAAACAACAACATACCACTGTAAACATATAATTCAGTGGAAAACATGCATTGCACAAAGGGTTTGTTTAAAAATCCATGCGTGACAAAACAATGTAGCAGTCAAATAAAATGATCTCCGGGGTTTATCTCTACAGCTTAATAATGAAGAGCTTCAGGATGCTTCCGGCATTGTTCAGGCAAAGCTCTTAGTTTACCAGCAACAACTAGATCATAAAATCCTATGGATGTTTGATCTGAAGCAACACAAACATCTTCAGATGTTCAGAAGTAATCTCACAGCAGGCATGTATGTTTACTGTAAGAATCATCTGTTTCTAGCCTAGTCATATTTCTACTTAAGTGAGCCTGTTGATGCGAGATGTTATCTCATCTCATTTGAACATGAATAATAGCAAATCTTGGGATTAAACTGGCTATAGTTGCAATCATGCTTCAGATGTTTTTTGTCTGTACTATTTGATCTTTATGATTGGTGTATATATATATATATATATAATTGAGTTCAAAATGCATGTTAGTTTGCATATACTTTTTAGTACATATGCAAACGTTTTTATGACCGAAATGAATGCCATCATTCCATGTGTTAATCTAGTTATTTAGTCATGTTCCTTGTTTATAAGCAGAACTGTATACTATAAACAAAATGGCTCCCAACTATGGCACGGTAAAATAAATATAAATAAATAAATGTAGATTTTACATATGCAGAGGTCTAACATTATTCCATACTTTCATTACTCACGCTCTATCATGATTGCTTCTAAAAATAGCCTTATCCAGATCAACAAGGCCAGGATAACCCTTGCTAAGCCCAGCTCTTAGGACTGATTAGCAGCTAGCACCTGACGCTTGCTTTCTGATACCAACATGGAGCCTGTTCATCTTTAATCACTGACATTATCATCTTTTTTACACTCGGAGATGGTGCAGATGTCCGCATGAATGCATCATATAGGATAACATCAGATGCCTTTAAGATTTAAGTTTGTATCATGCTCTTGCTCTGATAACCTATGCAGCTCCCTTTGCAATGGACAACAATGCAGTATTTTAATTACAGAATTTCTGTGATGTATCATAATCTTTAAGGATCCAGAACCAAACAGGCACCAGCTGGGATCAATAAAGCATTAATCTCACTAAGAGCAAAAATATCTCTAAAGAATACCTACTTAATATTCATGCTGGCATAGATTCTTCATTTACTTTGTCATGGTGATTAAATGCTAAGGATGTAAGCACAAATAGGACATGAGGGGCCCAAACCTTACTTACTTTTCCTCCACTAGCTGTTTCTGGTACTCCTCATATTCTTCTCTAGTCATACCAGCGGCCGCTGCGGGGTCTTTGGGGGTCTCCTCCTCAGCCTTCTCCTCTCCTCCTCCAAATCCCATTCCCTTCAGTGGGTTTCCCACCATGCTTTTAATTAAAAAAGCCATTTTTTCACTCTGTCGGAGTCTTTAGATTGATGTCAAGTTACGATTTTACTCAAATCTTTTGGTGAAATTCCTTAGTTTCCAGCAGAGAGGTCCCTCAGATGGATTGTCGGTGGTCTAATTGGAGCTAGGCTAACTGACCTGCCTGTCTGTTATCAAGGACACACTGTTGAGAAAAAAAACAAACACGTTTATGCCGCAGCCATAATCTGGATTAAGATGCGGCCGTCTACACTGAGAGACAGATGGCTGTGGCTTTCACTTCCACACAATAAAAGTGAAAGAACTCAAATGCATGTATCAGTCAAAAGCTCTAACTAGAGGAAAATATTAATAGTAGACAACAATCAGAGAGAAAACTTAAACTATGAATTCTGTGTTTTGCAGACTAGGTCAGCCTCCGCCGTTGACGTCATGTTTGTTGCATCCACCCACTGACTGACCGCTAATCACATTACTTAAGGGACTGACCAATGCAACGTAACCAACCGTTACTAGATTTACTCATTTGTGAGCCCAGAGAAGATACGGGATTACAAACCTATTTATCTGTTGCCGCCTGATGAAGACCTACATATTCAAACACCGTATTTACCTGCAAACACCTAGGAGATTCTTCTGCAGTTCTAGTCTGCTTAGAGAATTATAGAAAAACTGATAATAGTTACTAAACATGAAACTTCACTTGCCATGGATTTCTGATGGTTTAAAACAGTTAGCTGGTCTTCCAATGTGACCAAACTGGTCTTCAATTGGTGTAGTTGTTCTCTCGTGTTTGGCTGGTTTAGCTGGTCAGTGATTAGTCTTTCAGGCTGACTAGCTAACAAGTGCTCAAAACTTTTCTAAATTGACCAGCCTGGTTCCCAGCTAAAATCAGCAAACAACCTTGGACTATTTTTTCCAAATATTTACAACGTCTAATTAGCATGGCTTTAACAAGGAATGACTCAATTTGCCAATACGCATAGCATGTAGCATAGCATTCACGCATGGAGCAGCATAAACTGCGAGTAATTACTAAAAGGTCGACTGAAATGTTTTCCATTCATACCTCCTGTGAGCCCAGGAAAAGCACAGCCACAGGATTACAAACAACTGGACGTGAAGATGATGATGATGATGATGATGATGAGGTGGTATGATTTTATACACCATATCCAGCAGTTTCCAGAACTTGTCAGCAGAGAAGATTTAAAATAGACAGATAATAATTATTAAACATGATGTAAAATATTGCCTGAAAAGAAGATCACTCCTGAACAAGCTCACCATGGATTTCTGGTCATCACTGGTTTAAAACAGATGGTCTCTTAACCTGAACAAACTGGTCTTCAAGTATTCTAGTTGGTTTTCCAGATGATGTTGTGTGTTCGCGAGAAGGGTGGGTGTCAGGGTGAGAGGTTTGTCCCCCTCGGTCCGTTCGCCACAGTGACCTCTCAAAATGCAGTGCCCGGTGAGACCACACCAGTTTCACTGCCCAAAATATGACCCTGGATTGTCTAATGTTAAAACCATCCTAAACCAGTCAAAGGTAGTGTTCCAACGAACTCCCATGACCCTTGTAAAAAAAAAAAAAAAACTGTAATTACCGAAAGGTCTCTTTTTATTCGCTGTTGACAAGTACCTCAGGTCAATTCATATTGTAGTCCGACTATTGTCCAACAAAACTCTCATTTTGTGAGTCTGTTATCTCCTATTAAAGCTCTGACACAGTCAAAACTGAAGCTGACAATGCCTGTCCAAGGTGAAGACACAGCAGAAAGGTCATCATTGTGTCCCCACAGTCCCATAATTGTTCAATTATGGGCCTTTTGAAAACACAAATTTGCTAAAAAAAATACTATACCCGAAGGGAAGGTCATTTTAAGATTGAATTGTTGTGGACAGGGTTCTTAAAATTTGAATTTATCTCGGGTGACAATATGGTTGCCTTGAAAGGACGCAACTACTATTCATACAGGAAGTGCGATGAAATGAGTCACAGACACAAATGCACCAAAAAAATAAAAAATAAAAAAAAACCCTGCCCATCATTCAAAGCACTAGGAATAATTAAAGTGTCCTTAAGGAACTTGGTAATTAAATTATAGAGGAGATGGTTCACAACTGCATCTCCTGTTAGGGCCAGTGAGCTCAGCATGGAGGGATGGAGTGACAGATGTGTTAAACAGACAGGACATCTCTGAGTGTAATCCCCTGAAGAGAGAGAGAGAGAGAGAGAGAGAAGAGGGGGTGGGGGAGAGAGTGAGAGTACACAATCAAGCCGGAGCAGAGAGCAGTGATTGAGAGCGAAGAGAGAAAGAGGGACGGGACGGCTGTTGGATTATCAGTGCTAAGAATCATCAGCATATCCCAGGATTCCCAGCGCAATACTTTGGGGGAGTCGTGGCCTATTGGTTAGAGAGTCTGACTCACAATCGAAAGATTTTGAGTTCGAGTCTTGGGTTGGCAGGAATTGTAGGTGGGGGGAGTGCATGTACTGTTCTCTCTCCACCTTCAATACCACTTGCCCTTGAGCAAGGCACCAAACCCCCAACTGCTCCCCGGCGCCGTAGCATAAATAGCTGCCCATTGCTCCGGGTGTGTGTTCACAGTGTGTGTGTGTGCACTTTGGATGGGTTAAAAGCAGAGCACGAATTCGGAGTATGGGTCACCATACTTGGCTGTAGGTCACGTCACTTTCACTTTCACTGCTGTGTGTGTGCACTTTGGATGGGTTAAATGCAGAGCACAAATTCTGAGTATGGGTCACCATACTTGGCTGAATGCCACGTCACTTAATGTCACAAATGGATGATAGTGACAAGGACACCAATGGCCTGTAGCATCTAAGCAGTCATTCAGATCATAACAGTGGTAACTTCCTGTGTAATGGATCATTAATATAGAACATTTTAAATCATAATCATAGACGCTTCAGAGCAGCGCTATGCCTCATGGCTGGGGCTCTTACATTATGATGAGACAGTTACATCTGCATCCAGGAGCTCAAAACCTCCAGCCGCACTTTTGCTACTCATTTACACAGAGTGAGCTGAAAATACACTACAGCAACAGGCAACATATAGAACATATACACCTACAAGATTTTTCAATAAAAATGAGACCACACGAAAAGTTTTCGATTTGTGTTTTATGTAAATTGTTTGAGAAGAAAAACATTTTAGTTTTTTAAGATTCAAAACACACATTCACAACCTTCAGGTTCTTACTTTCACCAATACAATAAAGCTTTAACACTTCTGGATGAAAAATCTGCCTTATTGTAGAGGCATTACCAAAGGGCATGCGTTAAAATATTTGATCGTATTGCGATTACTTTCTTTTTTTTTACCACAGCTCAGAACGCTCCTGGGACAGTGATTGAGTTTATGAAATGATTCCTGGACCAGTATTGAACAGTAAATATAATGTCAGACCTCTTAAGAATATATTACATCATATTCAGGAATCTTCCACTGCAAATGCCACACACAGACTTGGAAAAGAGCAGCCATTCAAACACTGTACAACTCTGATCAAATTAAAAATCAAGAATTAAAAAAGAAATCTCAAACAAAATACTAAAGTTTTCAAGTATAATAATTTACAGTTTGCAAACAGAAAACAAACAATCTTGAATTAACAAAAAAAAAAAAAAAAAAAAAAAAAAAAAGGACATGTTGTGCTGTGTTTACCAAGAGCTAAGGATCATCAAAAAAACTTCTTAGCTGCTGCTTCCTGCTGACTCCTGGAAGGAGAAGAAATCGAATTAAAACACCGTCTATGACAAAATACATATTTTAAAATGGTCTTCATTTTTGTTCTCTTCATACAAAATTTCTATCTTGACTGATATCCGTCTTGCTTTTTCATTGTTAACAAGATATCTTTTAATTTAAAGACAATGGGAGAGGTTTCAGTCCTTTAACTACCAAAGCATCCGAGGAAGCCATCACAAGAATCCAAAAACTGAAGCTTAATGAAGCACCCAATCAAAAAGGAACAAAACACTTTTTCCATTTACATACCTCTTAAAGAGCTTTGCACGAATGCTGCAACATTCAAATTCACTCACTTGTACATAATGTAGCAGAAGAAGAGGAGGGATTGCATGACGATGAAGATCACAAAGTGTGTGGTAGAGAGGCAGGTGGGTAAAGGAGGAAGTTCAGGACACTTCACCTTCTCCGCAGGATTCTAAGGATCGTGACCAAAAAAGGAGTCATTGGCACTTTTTTAAATTAATTTATTAGAACATAGACAATTTAAAACAAGGCAGAAAACACACAGAGAAGTGAAGGGGGAGGGGGGCTGGTAAATGATAGGGCTGTGCAAAAAAAAATTGAATGCGATTTTCATGCGCATCTCATCAGTAAAGGTGCTCCTGTAATTAGTAGTATATCTCCATCACATGCGTTCAGATCAGGGTTGCCAGGTTTTCACAACAATGCCTGCCCAGTTGCTTCTCCAAACTAGCCCAATCACATTTCCAGTGGGTTCCCCGGTAATAATTTCGTCCCAGGGTTAAAATATAAGTTTTTTGGTGGGGGTGGGGTTGCCATAGCCGTAGTTCACGGACAAAATCACTTTCAAAAATCGACAAAGAATCACCTGCGATTTTAAAATCGATTTTGTGTAGATTGTCAGTGAATAACGGCTGTGTGTAGTAAAGGCCAAACAGTGTTGCCAAGTCCGCGGTTGTTTTTCATGTTCACGGGTTGAAGCATCCCCAATCCCAATAATGTGATATTTAGCCACTAAAATGAGAAATTTACCAAGGCAACCCAGCCAAAAAAATTTGTATTTTATCGACCGGAACAAAACGTGATTGGACAAGTTTTGAGAAGCAATTGGGCAGGTTTTGTTTTGAAAACCTGGCAATCCTGACCTGAACGCACCTGCTGGAGATATACCAATAATTACAGGAGCGCCTTTACTGACTACTGTAGATGCACATGAAAATCATCTTCGATTTTCTTGCACAGCCCTAGTAAATGACTAGATATTCTATAATGTAATGTAAAATATATTAAGTAATAATACATCATGTTAAAAAATAAAATGAGAAAGGTTAGCTTGGCTACAAGTGAAATAAAACAAGTACAATTTATTTTATATTTGACCTCAGTAAAAGTTTATTTTATTTAAAATAAAATATGGTTTTAGTTTACGATGATAATCCTGAAAGGCATACCAATAAAATGCATCATGTCATCAAAAATGAAAACAAGTTGGTTGGACTATTTGATTATGACTATATGACTATTCGTCAGATAAGCCCATATCAGAAATGCTGGTTTATTTTTAACTTACTAGATTTTTCTGAATTATGTGTTCTATGTTCCTCTTGACGACATGCAAATGCTCCTTGATGTCATTGAAGTGCTGGACTGTCTCATATGATCCTAGTCCGGCTGCGTTACCATGCTGCTGACCCACTGTCAACTGCTTGAAGTCTGACACTGAGTTCCTACAGACCACAACGCAACATTACAACAACATTAGTGCAAACCAGAACAAAAACATACATGAGTCAGAGCGCATGTAAAATACTATTACCGTATTTTCCGGACTATAAGTCGCACTTTTTTTCATAGTTTGGCTGGTCCAAGACATGAACCAAGAGAAAACATTACCGTCTCCAGCCGCGAAGAGGGCGCTCTATGCTGCTCAGCGCTCCTGTAGTCTACACTGAAGACATAGAGCGTCCTCTCGTGGCTGTAGACGGTAATGTTTTCTCTTGGTTCTAAATAAATGCTTCTTATAGTCCAGTGCGACTCATATATGTTTTTTTCCTCCTCATGACGCATTTTTGGACTGATGCGACTTATACTCAGGTGCGACTTTTAGTCCGAAAAATACAGTAATTATTCGAGAAGAAAAGTTAAAATTTTCAAATTGTGCATGCCAGACGGGTCCAGATGCTGCCTGTTTGCATACAACAGTATCTTATCAAGCAATCGATTCCTCTGAGATGGAGAATCACAAGACTTCATGTATGTTTTAAATGTATAAAACAACGTTACGCTTAGAATATCTGATCGGATTCTTAAGACAAAGCTCATGTTTTTCGGATTTCATGACATTATTTCTATTGTAGACATGACCATGCAAAAATATAATTTCCACTCCCTCCCTACTTATTGGTATGTGATGGTCTCCAAAAATGTCCATGGTTTCATGGGTAATTCAACTTTAGAGAAATAGATTAATATAATATTTTTTCAATACAACTTATGGCATACATCTTTTTCCCCAAGGCTCCGATTTTAAAATGGCAAGATATTTTTAGTTTAACAAACATCTAATCTCAATAAGACTGTAAAACCTAACAAATCAAATATCATCTACACTTGCTGTACAGCTCTGTCTGGTCTAAAGGTTTTGAGCCTTTCTCACACCTCTAATTACATCTTGATAGAACTGCATGTAAATGCTGCTGTCTCTGATTACACTGGCAAATGACTGCTGTGCCCAAGGTCCTCGGCCAACAAAATCTTAATCTTAATATTTCAGTGAATTGTCCCAATCTAATCTTTTAAGCCTCCTCTTAACTCTCACCAAAAGGCCATATATCCTTCAGCCTCATAGAAAAAATGAAATTACCCTGCAGCTCAAGCAGCAATGATTGCTAAATTAATCTTCCTAAAAAACATGGTCCCTTTCCCAAACATATTTCAGATGATTAATAAATACCCATTCAGGCCATGCCACAGCTTTCCTCAAGGGGACACTTTCATTTGGCTAGAAGCAGTATGCTTAAAATGGAATAATATACAAATCTTACACGTATAAATAAAATAATTATCCATTTATAACTGTTATGAGTATAAGACAAACAATCTAGAAAACACTTTAATGCTGCATTAAAAAGAAAGCACTATGGAAATTAGAGAAACATTTTGTATATCTAATTATTTTATGATGCACACACAAAAAAGGAATGTTAATGTAAATAAAATTTTTTAAAACCTTTTTCTTTTAATAATTAATTTTTAAATCAAAATAAGGTCAAATTTATGGTCAGCATATTATAAAAGAGCAGCACACAGTTTAACCTTTTAATCAGGAACACATCTCGAAATTTAAGATAATTTATCTGCTTAACTCGCATTTTTTACTGATCACGTATTATCCGGTGCCTGAACCCCATTTCTTTGGATATCGTCTTCAGAATTCTAGGATGATTACTAGGATAAAAAAAAATATGAGGGGATGGACAAAATGAAAGCATTTGGTAAGTCATAAGCACAGTCTCCTTGGGGAATTACAAAGACAAGAAAGCAATCAGAAGCAGACTGTGTATTTGCTGGTGTATGATGGATATATTTAAAGATTCGCATTTAATCCATCAAACAGAGGCCCATAAGGAGCCTAAACAAAATCAAATTTGTTTCTTAAGGGAGAAAAAAATAAAATAAAGACTCTAATCTGCCTTGAGGCAAAAAGTGAACATTTAGTAACCCTCCCAAGTAATCTTTATCCACTTCAAATGAACTATATGCCAGAGGAATTCACTTTTCCCCATCAGATAAGTCATTTTGTTGGGCTAAGACGAGTAAAATGAAATTATGGTTAAAAAAAAGAAAAGGTCAAGATCTTAATATGTACATAATCTAGAAGATGAACTCGATCAATGGAGCATTTGTTTGTTGCAGACCAAATGCTGTTTAAATACGAGTGCCAATAGGATTAGCCTAAATTAACAATTGACTCAGATTACTGATCTTTTTGACGTCTTTCCACCAATATGGCAACAATGTGGCATTGATTCTCCCCCTTTAATGATGACTGCTGCATTATGTTTAGCTAATAGCAATATTAAAAGTAACAATATTTGCATATGCTCCAAATAGCAAACCTTTATACGCAATATATGTACAAATCATTTAAACGCGTAGATAAGGATAAAGCTTTTGCCGTTGAAGTAAAATTCAGTTTTAATAAAATATAAGATGTAATTAGGTTATTAAAGGTTACAAACAATGCTCTTCTGCAACTAAACTCTTTATCTAAATGCACAAACAAATCTCTTGCTTAAATCCCTAACAAAGCCATCGGTAAGTGTTGTTCTAAAAACCGGTTTAACAATCAGTATAGTTTGGATACATCCGAGTTGTTGTAAAAACAGTCTATTGTGGGCTAATCCTCTCCTTGCACAGTTAAAAGAGTTTTAAATGCTGTATTTTGGGGTCTAATCCCAAAGCCTTATTATTCGATTTAGTTTTTGGGCTTTAATCCTTGTTTCGTCTACACCTCACTTCAAAAACACCTGGAGCAAAACAAACAACCGTCCGCTAACAAAACAAAAAAACAATGCTGACATTACAGAGGCCAAAACTGAATAACAAACAAATGTATTTAATCTGGATTAAACAATGAACATCTTTAGATCTTTATGTAAAGACACAACAAACAGGATGTTTACAGACAAAACCTAATCTGTTGCATTGTTCAGCCTTTTGTAAAAGGCATGTAATGCGCTAAGGCCTGTAAGTAGTTGACTCACTCAGAGATTGTTTTTGACTTAACACTTAATTGGCTAGGAATTTTCAGAGGTATATCATATTAATTTTTATTAGTTAGTTTCAATTTAAATAAATGTGTTGAGGCTTGGCATTTATAATACATTTTACTGATAACTAATGCCACTATAATGCATGTTTGTTTTGTATTTATCCATTTAAGTTCTGTTCAAAATACTGTTAAATGTAAAGGATTTGTTGTGGAGTGAGGGAAAATAAAATATACTTTTAATGTCTGTAAAGGTTTTGTTTTATATACTGGTATTTTATATTATTTCTGAATGTAATAATAAAATGTGACTTACATATTTACTGATGCAACTTCTATGCTTTTCTTCTCTCAGCAATGCAATTTAGAGTTAAAATCATATATGACCTATTTTTCGTAAAATATTGCAATATAACAGTTTTTTTTTGACAGGAGAACAATATTTTCCTTAGGCACTTACCTTAATTCATTAAGGTTCCTCAAAACCTCTTGTTGTGTATTGATAATGGTGTCCATTTCATGATTGGGAGCCTAAATAAAGCATGCAAACTATTAGTTAGACTCAAGGACAGTTTAGATCATAAATTAAATAAATCACTTGTGAGTATTAAAAGCAATTATATAATTTTGGCGCTTCGCAAACTGATAAAGCAACAGGTTTTAAAAGATGTCAGACTAGATCTAAAAACATGGATCTGAGATGACATGTCACAGCATTCAGTATGAAAATCTGGTCAACATTAAATTAAATTAATGCATTTAGCGGATGCTTTTATCCAAAGCGACTTACAGTGCATTCAGGCTAACATTTTTTAGATTAGCATTTAATGTTTTAATACACTGTTAAATGTATGTTTGCCATATTTCAAACGCATTTGTCAAGTCTTACCTGTCCTGACTGTGCTTGTGACGAACGTTTGGAGATCTCTTCTGTGATGACTGACACATAACGGCGTTGTTCGTCCAGAATCATGGCCAGCTGTCTGTTCAGTTGCTTGATTTCCAGGTGTATTTGATTCTGCCCCTCAAACACCTGACGGATTTCCCGGTCGTTAACACTTTCAAACATGTCCTCAACTGCCAGAAGAGAAACACTGAACAGATGTTTTTCTACAAATATGGGTTTTCATTTTTAAGCAACCCAGTAAGTAAAAAAAAAATGAATCATAGTCGAAACAGAATCTGTTGTTTAAATACAAAATAAATAAAATACAAATTTGCCGCTAAAATTTCCTTGGATGGATAATAAACAAACTAAATATAAAATATTTTATAAATAAATAAAGTTGTGACTCGTCCAATCAGATCTAAGATTAGAACAGGGTTTGTAAAAAGTGCACTGGTTTTTATTAGTAATAACATTTCATCATTCTATTTCTGTGTTTTTATGTCAGTGTCTCATGTCTTTTGACAATGAACATCATGAAAACCTAAAGCTGAGTGGTCAAACCAGAATGAGAGCAACTTACTGGGCTGCCCCTGGACATCAGGGTGCTCTTTCTGAAACTCCTCTTTCCTTTTGTCCAGCTCTTGTTGGAAATTCTCAAATTCCTCCTGGTACTTGTCCTTCTCCTCTTTGGGAATCTCTTTTTCTGGGGCAGGCTTTATAGAAAGACACAAAACACACATTCAAACCCACTCACACACATAGACACACTTACGCATCCTCCAATTATAATGAACAAGAGGAATGAAGTAAGAGGTAGACACTTCTGAAACAAGTATGGCCGATCCTTTTTAATCATAATCATGTGTGGGGAGGAAAATGTGTACCAGATTCTGCCCAGGCTCGGTTAGTCTGAACAGCAAAAACGACAGAACGTCATGGTCATCTGTCGAAAAAGAAATTGGTTAGCCATATTTTTAAAGCTGCAGTGTGCAATTTCAGTACCACCAGCTTTCTTTCTTCCCCTATGAAAATTCTGTCATTTACTCACCCTCAAGTTGTTCCAAACCTGTATGAGTTTCTCTCTTCTGTTGAGCACAAAAGAAGATTTTTTTGGTGGTATTATCAATAACAATGTTGGTAACTAAACAGCTGACGGTAGCCATTGACTTTCATAGTATGGGAAAAAATACTATGGACGTTATTGGCTACCAGTTTGGTTCCCAACATTCTACAAATTATCTTGTGTGTTCTTGAGGGTGAGTAAAGGATAATAGAACCTTCATTTTAGGTAGAACTATGTCTTTAATGGTTCAAAGCCAACTATTTTCTCGTTAGCTGATCCAGCCAAAGCATAACAAAGAAAATCTCTGCATTTGGTTACTTTTAAAACATACCTGCAAGTCCTCCAGTGGCCGCAGAGATGCCAAAATAGCCATTCTCGGGAATGATCATGTTTTCTACTTTGGTGCAGAACTCATAATCATCTTTATCAGGAGTGAACCCGTTATTGATGAAAACCTGAAACCATCGAGAATATTCAGACGTTATATTATATTCCAATTTTATTTTTTGAACTTGTCTTAAAATCTCAAAGATGAATTTGGTCAAATTATAGTCAGCTCTTCAGAATGAATGTATGTTGAATCTTATTACTGGTTTATGGTGATATAAACTTGACCTACCGATAAAGTTTTCTTGTAGTAGGTGATTTTGGCACGTACAGGGTAAGGTTTGTTTCTGAAGTCTCTAAGACATGTACCCAGAGACTGGGTTGTGCCATCACTGGAGGAAAAATATGTTTTATCATATATGTAAACACAAAGACAACACCAACAACAACAGCTTCCTTTCCCTTGTCAATTAGAAAAAACTAAATTTGTTTCTCTTAAAATTTACTTAAATGAAATGAATCAACAAAAACATATCAAGAATATGAAGGGCTATGGGTATTTTTCTGTGTTTGCACACAGTCTAGTACATATGCTGCTGACAGCTCTCCCCCGCTGGCTCACGAATCTAATTTAATCTAAGTGCAGTAACAGTGAAAGCATTAAGACAGACAGAGGATTAGACTCTCTCATAAATCATCATATTTCCTAATCTCTGTTCAAATTTAAAAATAAGAGCACCGATGTCAGCAAGGAGGATAGGTTTACTTACTTTTGATGGTCATAAATAAGTTTCCCATTGTTACCCACCACCAGGACAGCAGGGTTGTTTTTCTACAATAGCAAGGTCACAGAGAAGAGAGACATAATCCTTATTTAGTACAGAGGAGGCACAAAACAAATCCACTGAGGAACTTTGCTGTTTGCTCCTGAGGCCAACGCAAAACACATAATCATAATCCTTTGATAAATATATATTTAGCTTTACCTTAAGTTGTTTTGACTGAAAAATGCACATCGTTCAAAAACAAACATTATTGGGTAAATTTTTCGGATACAATCAAGTGTTAAAAAACTAATTTTTCAATGAACTAAAAATTACAAATTCTAGGGCTGAAAAATGATTAAAAACAATCACGCAGATGAATACATTTTTACAAGTATGATATCTTTAAAATGTTATATTATGGAGTCAGATCAGAAAAAAATTTAATATAAAAATACCCTTTAAAAGTAACTATATTGCCCTTTTTAATTTTTTTTAAATTAGTTTTATTTAGCAAAAATGCAACTTGAGCTACTTGAGCGCAACTTATTAGTTCTGAATAACATTCGATACAGCTATAATCGTAAACTGATTTAGAATTGTATTATTTTCATACATTTAAATAAACAAATCTGAAATGAAATTATAATAATGAAAACGCATTTGTTTAAAAATTATACTTGTGTCCAATCACCTTTCCATCATTATCAAAAGAGTCAAAGAATATTCCCACGCCATTCCACTGATCAGCAGCCCCGTACACAGGACCCTCCAGACCTTGACTGGCCGTGAACCATATGGCCTACAGAAACACACACACACACACAGACACTTTCTTCAGTGAGCATGGATAATTTGGTAAGTGGTGCTTGAGCTCAGTGTGGTCTGCTCCACCGGACTGTGGGACAATTCAAAGAAAGCACATGTTAGTTGTACAACACTACATTTAATTGCTCATTCTACACTGCAAATGCCGAACAGTGTACGTGAATTTATCAAGGCTGACCTATGGATGCTATTCCTGAGAAAATGGTTTATTCTGTGCAAAAAGAAATGCCTGTGGTGAGATGAAATATTTAAACCTAATGACTTTTAACAATTAAAAAAAAAAACATATTTTGTGCAAGTTAATTCTGTATAGCACCCAGTAACGCAGCCACACAAAATAAGCTCATGATGAATCATAATGAACTTGAAATGCAAACCTACAATTTAATGGTTTGTGAAAAGAAATAATAGTAACATTTAACTAAATGCGACTGTTGTTTGCTCATGCAAAACTGCTGGCACACTGCTAGGGTGTTCCGGGTGGTTGCCCGGTCATGACTATGCAGGTGTTCTGAGTAGCTGTTAGATTATTTCTATGCTGTTAGGAAAACGTTTCCACCATCAAGTCTCTATGATTTTCTGATTTCTAGACATGACTTCACAGGAAGCAGACACACTGCCCTTCTGCTTGACTGTTTCACAGCTTCTGTTTTACATATGCTGTTTCATATACGTGTCCTTCACATGTCAGTTAAGGTTTTGCACTTGTGATGTGTACAAGTTTTAAATGTCATGTTTATTAGCAAAATTCAGAGATTCAAAGAATCCTGAAAAAAGTATGGTTTCCGAAAAAATCTGTTCTCAACAGAATATGAAATGTTTCTTGAGCAGCAAATGAACTTATAAGAATGATTTCTGAAAGATCATGGTCTGAAAATTCAGCTTTGTATCACAGTAATAAATATCATTTTAAATGATCTTTTTATTTTGTAATTTTAGTGCTTTAACTTCAATTATATACAAATGAGAAATCTTGCCTTGGCATCTACCTAAAATAATTAATAATAATAAATTAATAATATTTTTTTTTCATTAAATGTTTATTTTTAATTTTATTTAAATTAACAAACATGTTTTACCAGTTTTAGTTAATGGTTAAGGTTGGTGATGTCATGAAATGGCTCATGAATATTAATTAGTTTATGGTCATATCCAACTGAGGTGTTAAATAGAATGTTTTACATTTTTAATATAATATAGAATTATAGAATTAAAATGGAATGAAATTCAGAGAAAATAATTACTGTAACTACAGTAAGTGTAATTTTTTCTTAGTATTTACTTAGTATTAATAATTTTAGTGATCAGAATGATACCTTATTGAATAAAGATAATTATCTTACAATAGAAGACAGTTATTTTAAGTTACAATAATATTTTACAATAACAAGATTTAACCGTAGAGTAAAAAAAATCTGAACTGTGTTAAAGTGTCAACATGACCCTCCACTGTCATCAACAATGTATGTCTGTGCTTCTATATGTTTACAAGTGCCTATAGCCACAAATGTACAAATGAGTCTCACATATACAAAAAAATAAACAGTTATTTTATATTATATTTATTAGAATAATATTAATAATAATATCTTTACCAATCCATCTGCTCCCATTCGTCCTCGTCCAGACACACGGAATGTCACTTCAGCTTCCCAGTGTTCAAAACTTACGGGGTTTTTTGTCCATACCGAACCCTTCTGGCTTCGCAGAGAGGGGGTGATTCGGATCTGATCTGAACTAGGAATGGCATCTGGAGAGAAGATGGAAATGGGAAAATGCATGAATAGAAAATTATCTAATATTTATTATTTAATAATAATAATATTAAGAATATACTGATCATTGAGCAGCCTGATCTGATGTAAACAAGTTTTGCCAATTTATTTTTTTTTTTTTTAATTATTAAAGGGTCGTTTCTCAAAACCAGGTAGCTGAGGTAAGAAAGCTGGTTTCTGAGCATGTGTCAGTTACCAAAATTATCAGTATATCTGATATATATCTTACATTATAAAACGGATAGTTCCGGTCCTTGATTCTGATTGGTTGAGCTCATAGACTGTATAAAACCTGAGCGGCAACCTCCTGCTCTCTCTCCTGAAGCCAACAAGGAAGTGACTTAAACTGTAATTCATCGACTGGCCGCTAGAGGCTGGCTTCATGAGGCAGTCAGTCCCATAGACTCCCCATGTTAAAACGCCCAACTTTACAGCAGCAAAACAAACAAAAAAAAGTTTACAGCTTGGTTCAAAAAAAAATATTTTGATCTATATAGTAAGTTGAGTGACAGGTGGATTCAGTAGTCTACGGGTGACATCACAGAGATGATAAAAACCATAAACTGTATAAAAACACGGACATGGCATCTGTTACGTCACCAATAGGTTTCCGAAGACTGTTTTTGAATCCAAAAGTCACTCTTGGATACCGAAAATGGGCAAAAAGGCAGGAGCTGGTTGCCGAAACCACGCCCACCTAGCACGACAGCGGTGACAGCAGCAGCAATCCACCTGCCACTCAAGTGGCCGAGCCATTAATTATGCATAACTTAATATAATATAATTTAAATGGATGAGTTATAAAATAAATAAATAAATCTAGCCCCCCCCCCCCCCCTCACAGTCGTCATGAAGGGCAAAATTAGCTATATAGACCAAATTTTTTTTCTATGGGATTGACTCCATTTTTAAGTCAGCCTCTAGTGACCAGTCAATGAATTACGGTTAAAGTCACTTCCTTGTTGGCTTCATAAGAGAGAGCGGGAGGTTGCCGCTTGGTTGAGCCACATTTGAAGCTGTTGTAAATTACACTATAAACATACTTGTTTACTTCTGTGTGTTGCTTTGCAACCACTTTGTTAGAACCACAACTGAGGAAGTACATAGCAAGTACATGTTTGGTGAAAATACAGTTTTATTTATATCATTACACTTTATTTGCCATTTTATTTGGTGGAACCTTACTACAAATATGAAATAACAGTTTTATAAAAGCAATAAGCTGGGTGAAGCCATGGTTCAAAGTAAATTAATAACAGCTAAGGGGGTTTTAGGTTTCTAACAACACCCCTTAAGTGTTATAAATTCAATGTAAACAACGGCGTCTTGGGACTTATTGCTTTATTAGAGAATACAGAAAATAATTACGTTATATAATTTTATCATCACACACCCATGTAATATCTGGCAAAATACCAGGTTTATGAGCACATTCTTCCCTGACAGCATTCTTCTCTGTTTAGATAAATCAATTTAAACAGAACAACAGGACATAAATCACAACATTAAATCTATTGACTAAGTAAACGGTAGATTTTTTGCTCCTTCAGGCTAATATGTGCAGTGTATTTGAGAGATTTGGGAAGTGTTGCAAAACAGAACTTTGCTCTCGGCACATGCTGAGACAGATTTGTTTAACCCTTTAGGAAAACTAGTGCCATGTCAGCTGTGAAACTGCATGCATATGTTTACTAATAATTTAATTAGGCATAAAAGATGATTATGTGAATCTGAAGACCAATCAAAAATGACACTTTTTATTAAGTAGAAAGTAAAAAGTAAAAAGTAGATGTTTTCTCAACACACCATAAAAACACAGCTGGCAGTGCACCAGACATATCAGAAACGAGTGTGCGCATGGTTTACTTTAAGATATGTTACAAAAAATCATAATTTGCATCATTACAAAACAAAAACATGCAAAAGCAATGCAATCTGTTATTCACTCATTCATTCAATAATAATTGCACCACTGGTTCGTTTTATTTTAATGCAACTTCACATAAATTTAATGGGGAATTTAAACTACAAGTATGTACATGGACTAAACATACTGACAGATAACAGTTACACAGATGGATGGATAAACTTACTTCCAGTATGAATCCAGAATGGGATTCTTCCATCACTCTGTGTCAGATGTGGCCCTTTGAAACTATATTTATACTCAAAGCGCCGGTGCGGCGAATCCTCGGCAGCATTGTCGGCGAAAGCGTGTGGAAATATTAAAGATATTAGTAATAAATAGCCATAAGCTGCCAGGCACTTGGCTATGGACACCGCCATGTTTGAGTCAGAGTGCTGACGTAGCGCAGTGAGGGGCGGGACGACTGGAAACTCAGAAGGGCCAACAGGGCGCTCTTTCATTGGCTAAAGCGCTTGATTGACAGGCGGGGAATTAAAACGAGAACCGCTTTGAGTCTCGTTTTCAGGTACTGATGTACCAGACGTGTAATAGCATACTAGTAAGTTACTAAAGTAACCCCAACATTTCTTTTTGCCAAAGTGGTGTTAACAAAAATTCTTGACGCAGCAAGATTAAATTTATATGAGCTTTTCTTCAGACTGTTTAGACTGGCTAATACAGTACATATTTTTGATATAGCAAATAGCACACACACAAGAATATATAATCCATGCTAAATATATTACATTATAAAATACACTAAAATATAGATTATATTGTGCATTATAAACATAAATAAAAATAGAATATGTATACACACATACAGTATATATGCACACAAATAGTATATACAGATACATAATTATGAAAATATAATTATATAAATATATCATACAACACATACAAATTTACATACACAAACACACAAATATAAACGAATATATATATACACACTTCAACTATGAGAGACAAAATGTAAAAAGAAAATCCAGAAAATCACATTGTAGGATTTTTAATGAATTTATTTGCAAATTATGGTGGAAAATAAGTATTTGGTCACTTACAAACAAGCAAGATTTCTGGCTCTCCCAGACCTCTAACAAGTTCTTTAAGAGGCTCCTCTGTCCTCCACTTGTTATCAGTATAAAAGACACCTGTCCACAACCTCAAACAGTCACACTCCAAACTCCACTATGGCTGAGACCAAAGAGCTGTCAAAGGACACCAGAAACAAAATTGTAGACCTGCACCAGGATGGGAAGACTGAATCTGCAAGCAGCTTGGTGTGAAGAAATCAACTGTGGGAGCAGTTATTAGGAAATGGAAGACATACAAGACCAATGATAATCTCCCTCGATCTGTGGCTCCACACAAGATCTCACCCCGTGGGGTCAAAATGACCACAAGAACGGTGAGCAAAAATCTCAGAACCACACAGGGGGACCTAGTGAATGACCCGCAGAGTGCTGGGACCAAAGTGACAAAGGTTACCATTAGTAACACTCAAATCCTGCAGTGCCAGACGTGTCCCCCTGCTTAAGCCAGTACATGTCTGAAGTCTGCTAGAGAGCATCTGGATGATCCAGAAGAGGATTGGGACAATGTCATATGGTCAGATGAAACCAAAATATAACTTTTTGGTATTTGGAGGAGAAAGAATGCTGAGTTGCATCCAAAGAACACTGTACCTACTGTGAAGCATGAGGGTGGAAACATCATGCTTTGGGGCTGTTTTTCTGCAAAGGGACCTGGACGATTGATCCGTGTAAAGGAAAGAATGAATGGGGCCATGTATCGTGAGATTTTGAGTGGAAACCTCCTTCCATCAGTAAGGGCCGTGAAGATGAAACATAGCTTGGTCTTTCAGCATGACAATGATCCCAAACACACCGCCTGGGTAACGAAGATGGTCCTGGAGTGGCCTAGCAGTTCTCCAGATCTCAACCCCATAGAAAATCTTTGGAGGGAGTTGAAAGTCTATGTTGCCCAAAAACATCACTGATCTAGAGGAGATCTGCATGGAGGAATGGGCCAAAATACCAGCAACAGTTAGTGAAAACCTTGTGAAGACTTACAGAAAATGTTTGACCTTTGTCATCGCCAGCAAAGGGTATATAACAAAGTATTCAGATAAACTCTCGTTATTGACCAAATACTTTTTTCCACCTTAATTTGCAAATGTATGAATTAAAAATCCATGTGATTTTCTGGATTTTTTTTTTTTTTTTTTACATTTTGTCCCTCATAGTTGAATGTACCTATGATGAAAATTACAGGCCTCTCATCTTTTTAAATGGTAGAACTTGCACAATTGGTGGCTGACTAAATACTTATTTTCCCAACTATATATATAGTACAGACCAAAAGTTTGGACACACCTTCTCATTCAGAGTTTTCTTTATTTTCATGACTATGAAAATTGGAGAGTCACACTGAAGGCATCAAGGGCTATTTGACCAAGAAGGAGAGTGATGGGGTGCTGCGCCAGATGACCTGGCCTCCACAGTCACCGGACCTGAAACCAATCCAGATGGTTTAGGGGTGAGCTGGACCGCAGACAGAAGGCAGAAGGGCCAACAAGTGCTAAGCATCTCTCGGGGAACTCCTTCAAGACTGTTGAAGACCATTTCAGGTGACTACCTCTTGAAGCTCATCAAGAGAATGCCAAGAGTGTGCAAAGCAGTAATCAAAGCAAAAGATAGCTACTTTGAACAACCTACAATATGACATATTTTCAGTTGTTTCACACTTTTTTGTTATGTATATAATTCCATATATAATTCCACATGTGTTTATTCATAGTTTTGATGCCTTCAGTGTGAATCTACAATTTCATAGTCATGAAAATAAAGAAAACTCTTTGAATGAGAAGGTGTGTCCAAACCTTTGGTCTGTACTGTATAGATAGATAGATAGATAGATAGATATATTTGTGTGTGTAAATATGTACATCTTTATTTAGTGTTACGTATATATGGTTTTCATAGTCAAAGGTTTTTTTCATGTTTTTTTTTCAATAATATATTGGTACAGCTGTCATGCACAATTTACACATTCACAGGTCTGTACAGTATACTATATCAAAGCATTCAACAGGAACAGGAAGCTATGTGCTATAATGCTTCGGATAAGAAAACACACAGGACACACACCTTGAGTGACAGAACAAGAGACTCTCAGCACGTCCTCTTATCCTGCTGAACCTGTAATGAAGGTGTTTAATGAGTGCTATCTTTATGAGATTGCATGATTGGCGTGATCTGTCACTGTGGACTGCATTAGGCAGATACCACCCTGTCATTCAGCCCAATGATCGACCCTCCGCTCTCAGGTCAGTGGTAATGCAGCACTAGCACAGTGTGGAAGGGATCAGACCCGAATGGAGAGCAGAGGCTCCTGAGGTGTCTTTTTCATAGGGGCGTCCCAAACCCTCGGCAGGACATGATGGGGGTCTGTTATAATCCCACACCATTCACTTTCTATGCTAATAGCGGAGGGCTAATGAGGGGATGACCTCACTCTAAGGTTAACATCAGCTGACCCTGACACAGCTAAAGGAAATGGGGGGGGGGGGGGGATGGGGGTGTTGAACAGGTTACATGCAATTTCATTTGTATTTTGTTATATATAAGAGTAGAAAAATATTTATGTTGATCAAAAGTGGATAATTTACACTGACATACACACAGCAAAGCGGAGCGACATGCTAAGCTCCATTTATAACTATTTTAAACTGCATTTCATTATTTTGCATACATAAGGATTAGATATTTGAATTAACCCAAAACTATGTGTCAAACGTCCGTATGTAACTTGTCCTGTACCATTTGTGCTACAATCTTGAATTATACGCTCTCTCACAACACATGGCTTGTTGAAAAGAGAAGTAATATTAATTTGACAAGAGATGAGTTGTGCACTTTTAACTGGCAAACTGGGAAAATATCCCATAGTCTTGCATTGATAGAGAGAGATGAGAGAGTCACCATATTTGACAAATAATGTGTATGTGTTAAAGAACCATGAACCTTAAAATCAGAAAACCATACTAACCACATGGTAACTCCCTGGCAATCATCCACAACACATTTACTGGTTATTTCATATTTATTATTATACATGCATTAAATAATAATAATAAATCTTTGCAGGGCTGTAATTAAACTTCAAACAGAGATCTAATAGGGAATTAAAAATAGTGTAAATATATTTAATAATTATTATAATAATAATAATAGAAAACTAAAAATATATATTTTTCTTATAAAATTGAACCTTTAAATGCAAAAATAGTGAAAAAGTAGATAAGTGTCAAACATTTTATAATAATATTAAATAGCATAAGATGATGATGATAATAGAAAACAATATTTTACAATACAAATCAGTTTAAATCATTATAATAATAATAATAATAATAAGAAGAAGAAGAAGAAGAAGAAGAAGAAGAAGAAGAAGAAGAAGAAGAAGAAGAAGAAGAAGAAGAAGATTAATCTAACAATACAAATTTCCATTATTAAATCATTTTAACCTTTAAATGTAATTTGAATTAAACTGATGTTGGAAAAAAGGATCATGAAATTTTTAATGCCAACTACATGTAAACATTTTGTTAATGTTGTCAAAATCAAGTTAGTTTTTTTGCCTGATCTTGCCTGAAAAACCATGTCATGTTGCATTTTTCCAAAATTATCTCTTCAACCTTAGATTAAATGTCACGCCTTGTTACTCAAAGGCTTGTGAGTAATCCATCAGCATCACTCCGGCTGATCTTCCTTTGGCCTATTCTCCGGCTCACGATACTCCCCTAATCATGACAAGTGTCTCTCTTGTTCGAGTCATTACTTTAGC
Source organism: Carassius gibelio (assembly GCF_023724105.1). Classification (NCBI taxonomy): domain Eukaryota; kingdom Metazoa; phylum Chordata; class Actinopteri; order Cypriniformes; family Cyprinidae; genus Carassius; species Carassius gibelio. The sequence continues at coordinate 5,701,870 of NC_068391.1, read as the reverse complement.
CTGAGGAGAGAGTTTGTAATTGAGGTCCGTTCTCTTTTGTGTGAAGTTCATTAGAAAGTTAATTCTCACAGTTTGGAGGAAATGTACGATTTAAATAACAAGTGAAATGCAAATGGCTCATTTGGATTGGAGACAAAGGCACCTGATGGGAGCTAATGGATTACACATCAGGAGAATACTTCAACTAATTAGTCAGTACAAATATTTGGCCAGCTAATTATGCAGCCAAAGAAATGTTATTTTTGGAAAGCAGATGCAGATAGACCACAGTTTTAATGTGTAAAATAAAGCAGCATGGCAATATGGAAGAAAAACTCAATTTTGGCAGCAAGTGTTTCCTAACTGGGCTCAATGTGTGCATTATAAAAAGGCCTTTTTCAGGTCAAAAGGGACACAGAGCAGCTGAGCATGGCTTCTCACCTCTCAGTTGGGTTCCCTTTTCTGTATTCAGTGTCTTCCGCATTGAATTCACAAACTAATGCAAACAAAAACAACTACGATGTTGAAAAACAATTCCCACAACAAAACCTAGTAAATAACAGTGGTGTGGAAGAAAAGCAGCATAGCATTTTATTATCCATCACCTGCAGGGAATTCACTTCACTATGGTGAGCACTTCAGCCCTAGTTGGTCCATTCATCAACTTAAGATTTGAGCCCTTTTTGGATGACAACCTTATGGTTTAAATCAACTAATGAATAGGTCAATAATCAGGGATGTGTTTGTTATTGACTTATCTGAGTGTTAACCTATTGAAAGACCATAAAATAAAAAGTATTGTATGAGTTTATTAAATGTCTGTGCCTGTGGGTATTATATTTAATATATAATATGCATTATGTTATTTATTATTATTTACACTACCAGTAAAAAGTTAGGAATAATATATATATTTTATTTTACTATATTAGAAAGAAGACTGTTATGCTCAGCAAGACTGCATAAAAAAAACCCAGTAACAACCGAAATATTGTGAAATATTATTGCCATGTAAAATAATTGTTTTCTATTTAAATATATTTTAAAATATAATTTATTTCTGTGATGGTAAAGCTGAATTTCTTCAGTGTCACACGATCCTTCAGAAATCATCAATATAATATGCTAATTTGCTGCTTAGTTATTATCAGCTGTAATTGGCAATGAAGTATTAATGGTTCTATTGCTATCAATTATTATAATTATTTTTTTTTACTTTTTGCTGCTTAATATGTTTGTGGAAACCATGGTACATTTTTTTTCAGGATTCTTTGATGAAATGAATGTTAATTTAATCAGCATTTATTTGCAATAGATTTTTTAAACATTCTCTCTCTCTCTCTCTATATATATATCTATATATATATATAGATATATAGATATATCTATATATATATATACATAATATTTAATAAAAACAACCTACAACATTTCTATTTCAACTGCAAATATGTAAAACTGTGAATAAAATTATATGCCATTTAAATGAAGTGTTATAGTGTAAAGTGAAGTGTAAGAAATATTATATATTTAATAGTTTGTATTTTTATTTTAGATTAGATGAGAAAATTAAATAAAGTAAATGTAAATAAAAGAACCAATTAGAAAAAGTATTTTCAAATATGTGCCAATTAACATCTTGTGGCACCTATTTTATATGCAAGTGTGTTTGAGAGTGTGTGTCTACATAAATCAGTGGTGACCTTTGTGTGTGCTTGTGTGTGGTGTTCTGAGCACTCAAACATTACCTTAAAGTGGCTCAACACGGTCCTGTGTGTGTATGTAGAGTGTTCTCTCATTATCTGTCCGAACTAAAGAGCATTCACCGGAGAGACCGTGCCCTACTCTTATTTACCGACACACGAAAACCAAAGGTTCCAAACAATATCGAATGGATTCCTTTATCCTCACAAGTGCTCGCCATCTCCTCCACCTTTGAATATCCCCCCTTTTCAGATACCTGCACGAAAAAGGAGAGGAGAAATTTACGACAAAAGGATATCCTCAACTTTCCTCGCAAACATGGAAAGCCTAGTTTAAAGACCTTTATTTGTATAAAACCTCTCATTAACTCTGCTCATGCTGTCTCCCTCGGCCTGCCGTGGCTTAAGTAGTGAGCTTTGTAAAAAAGCTACCAATTAGTCACCCATCAGCTTCAATTAGAAGAGACAAAACCTGTATAAAGATAACTCAACGAGAGCGGGAGAGAGCGAGCGCCTGCTTCACTGGGGGCCTTTCAGTGCCGAACGTACCCTCCTCACCTTGTTTCTCCTTCCCTACCTCTCTAAGAGCCCAGTGTTGTGGAGATGGGAAGCCAGGCCTTCCAGGAGTCTCAGAAGGAGGGCTATTCAGTCCCTATACCGGTTTATGGATTCTAAAGCGTTCGGCTTGCACACAATCGCCCTTTGTCCTGTCGGTGCTTCCTTTAACTTAGGCCTCAACAACAGCAAGCTTTCACTAGCGCTTTCTTTCTTTCTGTGGAAAAAAGAGCTGAAGGAGTGGCTTTCGCCTCATTAAAATTGAATTTACACTGTCCTGTAATTACATGGGAGGGCAACAATGTATTTCTTCCACTCAATGAAGGTTTTTGGGGCAGTTAATTTGGTGCTTGCATTTAATCTCTTAAAGGCATTAATTAGTGTGGAGTGAAACCCTAATTTTCACTGTTGTGGCTGATGTTCGCCTGGAACTTTTCCCCTCCTCTTCTTCCATACCGACGAGGCCGGGCAAGCAAGCACAGTTAATAAAATTACCTCATTAATGACTTTTATTGCAGCACAGTGACTCATTCAGGATCTGCCATTAAGCATTAGCTTGATGTTTGAACGGGGACCGGGCAGGGGCCGCATTCACTTTCACTTGTGTTTTTCCTTCGTAGTGGGTAGTTCTAAATAATGAGGGAGGCAGCCAGTCAGATATAATTAGGAACAAGGGGCACTTCAGCAAATATTTGAAATCTTTAAAGGATGGCTCTTGTACACTGTCCATTAATTACATCCAGATGGTTTGGGGAATATTTATGGCTGAAAAATGTCCCGTTTACCTCCTACCCCTCCAGCCCCTCTTCTTCTAATCTTAAAGGGTTAGTTAACTGAAAAATGAAAATTATGTCATTAATAATTCACCTTCATGTTGTTCCAAACCTGTAAGACTTCCATTCATCTTGGGAACACGGTTTAAGATATTTCTGATTTAACCCTGAGAGCTTTCTGTCCCTCCATTGAAAGTGTGTGTACGATATACTGTCCATGTCCAGAAAGATAAGAAAAACATCAAAGTAGTCCATGTGACTCATTCACGCATCCAATTCGAGAACCGAGGAGCTGATGATACTGCGCATGTGTGATTCAGTGTGAAGCAGACTAAAATATGTTCACTGCAGTAAAAACATGACAACTGGTATACCATGCTACTGAAAGATTCCCATATTATACAAATATAAACATAAATGTTCACATGTTCATGGACTGTAATCAAATACACGCATGTTAGAATAGTTTCTGTGGCTCAGAGCATTGCATTAGCGGTGCAAAAGGTCCTGGGTTCAATTCCCAGGGAACACACATTCTGGTAAAAAAAGGTTTGCCTGAATGCACTGTAAGTCGCTCTGTAAGTCACATTATTCCAGCAGCACTGGTGGCATGATTTCTTCAGGAGAAACAGATCTAAAGAGGGATGGACTTTAATTACAGCCTGGGGAACTGGGGCGCAAAACTTTTTAAAAGAGACATGGAAAGGATTTTGAGAGGAGATAACTGAGACCAGAGCTGAACATGGAATGATTTTTGAGGATTGTGCCACTCAGAAAGCAAGCCAAGGCAGTCCTGAATGAGCGTCACTGTGCCAAGTAGCCTTGTAAACGGGGTGAGATAAAAAGGGGGAGTTGATGTCAGCTACATCTCCATCCAAAATAAACAGAGGCTATGAAATCTAAAATTAAGAGCCGCTTTTAATCATTATTAAGCAATTACTGCATCTTTTTTGCTTTCTTTAGAACTAGGCCTAAAACAAAACAAGGAAAGTAAATAGTTCAGTCTTAATGAATGTGTTTAGAATGGCGGCATGAGAGACTAAACACTAATTCAAGCTGTCTCCATTGTCTATTTTACATTTATTAGATTATATTGAGTGAGTGAAGTGCTTACAAATTTTGTAAGCATTTTGTGTTTACTTCACTATCCACCTGATTATTGATCTTATTAGCAGGTGGGAAATGAAGACACAAACTATAATGGCACTCAGTGACCTGTGCTGTGTTAGAATGAAGTGACGAATTTACTCAGCATCACAACGCATTAGTCATATAATTCGTTCTACTACAAGACGGGAAAAGTCTGGAGCTTGTGTGTTGTTGCCATCTTGTGGAACACTCACCTCACAGCATTGTATGCAATATTTTACGATTATAATACACCTCTGCTGCAATCTAGTGGTTAAATAGCCACACAACAAAGAGTCTGCAATAAAAAAAAAAGACAATAAAATGAAACCAAATCAAACCCGGCAGAGTATATAAACACAAAATAAAATGAAATCAAATAAAAACCAAGCAGATTATTTTGAATAAAGAATAATATATATATATATATACACTGTAAGACAAAATGGCATGGGAAACACTGCATTTGCAATTAAACTGTGCAATGTACATCTATTTTTCATTCACAATTTGCAAAGGAGACCAAGTACCAAAAAAATTGCCATCTAATTCTTCTTATGCGTCATTCTTTAATAACAGGTAATGTAAACTTACTGGCTATTTCCAAACGTCCATATGAATCGTTTCACTTAGTCAAATCAAAATATTGTCTTTGCATTCACACAGTACTCACAGCTCAAAATGATGTTTTGATGAAGTCTGTATAAATGGCCTGCAGGGTGAACTGGCTGCAGTTGTTGGCTGGTTACTTCAGACAGTTTCTCTTCATGGGCCATTACTGTGCGGCTCTCACACGGATCAGTACGATTTAACCATGAAATGTGGAGGGGAAGACAGTGTCAGAATCAAACGGGTGCCCACCGCTGGGAATAAAGGTAAGAGGCCAGTCAATCATGTTTGAATCCGATTTCCAAGCTTCAATTGGAAGTATTAAAGAGTTTAGTTAACCTCATATATGATAAATGTTCACAGGACAAACAGATTTGACATTATATACAGGTTATGTTTGAAATATTAACCCATAATTCAATGTCTTTGACCTGACCTTGCATTTCCAGTGTGATGGGTGGCATGACTGTTTTCAGCACGGATTATAAGAATTGTTTCTTGAGCAGCAAAGCAGCATATTATACTGATTTCTGAAGGATCATGTGACTGGAAACTAGAGTAATGGCTGTTGAAAATTCAGCTTTGTCATCACAGGAATAAAATACATTTTATTTACAATATTACTGTATTTTATTATTAAATAAATGCATCTATGGTGAGCATAAATACTTATTTCAAAAAATATTGAAACATCTTACAGACCCCAAATTTTTAACTGTAGTGTATATTATTATATGATTTATTTTTTGTATAAAAATGTCATAACTAATAAGCCCAGTTAAATTAGAGATCAAAAAAAGATATTATGGCAAATATTGCCTCTAAATCATTTGCCACACTGGAAATGGAAGGTCCAGGTGAAAGCACCAAGCACTCAGAGGTATTCTGCAGGGATTGGTATTCGGCCCACTTTTATTTTAACTCATGTTCCAGTTTTACAAGGCTTGCAGAGCGTTAACAGACAGTCACTCCTGGAGTTCGTTAGTCATGTCAACACCTATGGAAAACAGATCCTATAGAAAATGCAGAAGCAGCTATCTATGATCTTGTTTTCCTCAGAGATAAATGAGTATACAGGAAGGTCAAATGGCAATGACGTTCCATAGCTGTGAACCGCTTCATGAACTGTGAGGGGAAGTACAAAAAAGAGAGAGTTGAGAGAGTGGGCAAGGTGTTTAATAGGTGAGGACAACAGAGCTGTTGAAAACCCTCACTCAGTGTCCTCTATTATTGCTTAACCTTGGGTTTAAACTCAGTGTAATATTGTATAGAGTGCCTGATATATATATATATACATATATATATATATATATATATACATATATATATATATATATATATATATATATATATATATATATATATATATATATATATATATATATATATATATATATATATATATATATATATATATAGTAATATAATGATTCGGTGCTCTAAAACAATGCTTATTATTATCAATGTTGAAAACAGTTCATGTTTAGTGCTTAATATTTTTTTGTGGAAACTGTGATACATTGTTTGGATTCTTTAATGAATAGAGAAGAACGGCATTTATTTAAATCAGACTTTTTTTATCTGATCAATTTAATGCACACTTGCTGAATTTAAATATTATTTCAAATAATAACAATAATAAAATATGCCTGACCCCAAATTCTTTAAAGGTAGCATGTTGCACATTCTATATAATTAGAATAAAATAGTTTTAAAGGATTTTAACTCTTATTAAGTGTCACCTTAAGAAACCTTAAAAATATTTTTAGAAGTATTTTTGGAACTAAAAAAATATTTGTAACTATTTCTTGAGCTATAAGAAATCAGTGGTTAAAAGGGATTCGATTCTTAATGTTTCCGTGAATCTGGCCCTAACAAGAGAACCATGGTATATGTAACCTGTTATTTGGTAGACAAATGACACATTCAAAATGCCCAAAATACAAAATGCACATCCTTTATATTATAAAAATAGAAATTTCATACAATGAAATACATTCAGCCTTTTTTCAGCATACAGTTAAATAGTCGTTCTGTGATATTTACACTCCTCATTCTCTCTACAATCAGTTCTTTCTTTCAGTTCTGCCACTCTTTGAGGGCAATCTTTAAATTGGCCAATCTGGATTATTTGAGGTTTGGGGTAATTTCCTCTTCCTGTTGCTCTTAGGTGGGATCTTGGGTTTGTGGTCTTCACCAGAGCCAAAGTCCAGGCTTTCCTGGGTGTCCCTCCAATTGTCCGGGGCAGATGGGAAATCCTCTACGGAGTGCAACGGTCTGCTGAACACTTTGTTCTGCAACTCTGCGATGTCATTACGAATGTCAGCCATCATGAGTAACAGGAAGTCGAAGGATCCTGGTGGGCCCTGAAAATATAATAATAATTATATATATATATATATATATATATATATATATATATATATATATATATATATATATATATATATATATATATATATATATATATATATATATATCTCACCATAGCAGCTTGTCTACACTGCCACCAAATAGGCTTAATTAAGCCAAATAAATAAAGCATAACATAGAATTTATAGCTATTTAAATGGTGAGACTTAAAAAATATTCATCTATTTTGATTTTGCAGAATCTTTTTTTTAACAAGTCATACCATTTAAATTAATATAAATATATTATATTTATTCATTTTTATTCATTTTTTTTTATTTTAAGCATTCTACAGATTTTGATAAAATAATGCATGCAAAAACACTACAAAGAGGAGATGAAAATATTTACCCATTATTTTATGTTTTGTTGTTTGTTTCCTATTTCCAGTGATTTTTGCATTCATTTTTTAGAATAGCAAAATCCATAGAATTGTCTATATATTTAAAAATAATTAATGATTTTTTTTTTTTAAATGTAGAATTTATTTTAATTAAAATGGTAATATAAAGTTTCTGCAAAAGGAAGTGGCAATACAAAAAAAAGAAGAAATATAATTTAAATGGCAGATGATTCTGCATGCATTATTTTAGAACCGCAAAATATTTTAAAATATAAAAATTAAAATACGTATTAAAAAAAAAACAAAAAAAACAATCATAATACCAAAATCACGAACATGTGTTAATGAATTATACTTTTTACTTGTACTAGTAATAGATTTTTTTTTTTATTATTAATTTTATTATATATAAAAAAAAAGGTACACATCCACAAATATAACAATTACAATATGGCTCAATTACCCATTTCCCCCGCAATTTCTTTTTTTTGAATTTAAATTGAGATATAATGTATTTGTAAAATAAATATATACTTTTCCAGTAAAGTATAAAAAGGCAAAGCAAATTTCACAAGGTGGTAGAAGAGTTTTTGGGTCTGTTTTCAAGAAAAATAATTTTTTTTAAACTTGATTTTGTGGATAATCACAATAGGATATCTGCTAAGAGAGACAGACAGAAAGACAGATGAAGTGTGATCAAGGGTAAGAGTGAGAGAGACGAACACAGACAAATATATTTCAGACATAAGAACCATGAGAGAGAGTGCCATGATGTTCTTACAGGCGGTCCGGAAGGGCCGGGGACCCCTCTCTCTCCCTGGAGAAACCAAACAAATATTTGGGTTAGCAGGATTACAGTAAAGAAGCCATGAGAAGTCCAATGGGACAGTTATTGCCTGCTATCTCTCAGTAACATGATCACACATGAGAAAACAAGCCATCACTGGCCACATCACAATCAGACATCTCTTCTCCCGTCATTCAGCAAATGAATCATCACTGCACAATGCAATTTAGCTTGCATGTAAAACCAAAAGACAGAAACAAGTTTATTCAGCATCTGAGTGTATATATAAATGTTATCTTAGCAGTGTTTCTGCGCACCATTTAGAGCTGGTCTCTAGTTCATTTGGGCTGAGGTATGGCAGTAGGTACCACACAGACAGACGTTGTGAGATATCGACCCCTCTGTGGGCATTATGTAGGGTCAAGGTTCACAGAGAGGTAGTAAGTGGCCCAGATGTTTTTGATTTGTGAATATATAAGCCAAAAAAACCTTCTATACAAACATGTAACAGAAGTCTACACACTACATGGATCAACCTTGAACCTATGCATGCACATGCATGTCAGAAAACTAACAAAACATTGGAAAAGCATGCTAAAGTAGGCCTAAATATGTGAAGGTGAATGCTTAAGGCTAAGCTAGTTAGTTTTAGTTGTGTTCTGAAATGTCTAAAAGTGAAATTCATGAAGCAACATCGTACATTAGTGTGAAGAATTTACTTTTACAGCCAGTTTCAATTATAATCAAGGGACAATCAATCTGGTTAAAGTTAGTTAAACTGTTGACATATTTATTGCTTGCTACGTGAATAACAACATCCAGTTTATTGCACTGACTAGGGGTGTAACAATACACTCATGTCACGATTCAATTCAATACACAATACTGATCTCACAATAAACTGAAATGGTTTTAAACAATATATAATTACTTCTAAGACTTAGATAAACAGTTAGAAAAAGTACTGTTCATTAAAATGCTAAATTTACACGAGGAATGGACTACGTGTGTCAAAGATCGTGTTTTATTAAGTTTTGTTTTTAGATAACACTTTATTTTACAATGTCCTTGTTACATGTAGTTACTACAATAAAAACTATAAATGATGGATAATTACATGCCATTAACCCTAAACCAATCCTTAATCCTAACCCTATAGTACGTACATGTAATAGTTAATTAATATTACTCACTTAAATGTATAATTACACTGTAACAAGCAGTGTTGGGAAAGTTCACTTTCTACATGAACTACATGAAGTTCAATTCACAAATTTTAAAATGAACTAGATCAGGTCATAGTTCAAACTACAAAATTTTGAACAAATTTCACTAGTTCATAGTTCTTTTTTTCCATATGTTGCTGCGAGCTATTATTTTTCAAAATTATTGCCACAGCCCATATAGAATCACAGACAGCAATTTTTTTTTAATCAGTTTTAACAATGAAGCTATGCGTCAGATTTCATTTTCATATCCAATTTTGAATCCTTATCCAACCAAGGGTTTACATTAGCATTGAGGGGACAGCATTTCACCATTGTTGCTTTTGGTGTTTTTCCGCTACATTATATTAAGACCCGTTTACGGTGTGTTTTAGCCGGGTTTTCGCCTCGAAGGCTCTATAGAAATCTGGCACCCTATTGAACAAAGTTAACCTGAGAGAGCGTGCCGTTCACAGACACCAGAATGAACGAGTTGACAGTAACATTCATCAGGCATTAATACAGCACGTTCAGTTCACGTTCGCCAAAAATATGAACGAGTTCATGAACTATTGTTCAATGAACGCGTTCAGGCACAACACTGATAACAAGGAAACTTTTTAAATCAAAAAGTGTAACCTTAATTTACTACTACTAATTAATAATCACGAAAGCCCAAATGTGTGTCGACCTGAGTTTACGTTATTTGATGTTGATTTAAATCCATCTAAAATTTCCTTTTGAGTGAACTACACACAATACGTATTGTCGCTATGCTATATTGCTACATTTTTGTATTGCAATAGGCCTATATTGTGAGAATATATTGTTACACCTCTAGAATAGACATTTAAAGGCAGCTTTTTAACAACACAGTAATGCAAATATCACATTATATTTCTACAAAATTAAGTGCGCTTGCAAATATCTTGAACATTTGCAAAGACATTTGTGTAATTGTGAACAGCATGTTTCTGGTTTCTTTTTGAGAATAGTCTTGTTGACTTTAAAATACCTGCCTCAATTCTTCTATAACTTGAACAAATTTTGATATAAAAAAATAAAAAAAAAGATTTCTAGTATTGTTTTACATTAGACCATGAGCAAGCAGATCACTTGTAACCGTTATCTGTGGTTCATGTGAAATCCCTCCGTGTATTTTTATTCAATATCTGGACTAATCATAATTCATTTCAAAAACTTAATAATGATGTTCGGACATTTCGAAAATATGTGCAATTCGTCCTGCCATCTATGATGTCATATTTGAATATTTTGCTCTTTGGTCATCGACCCAACGCCATCCAACAAATTATTACATTAGTGATTGGTCACCATTGACCTTAAATTTCTTTATCCTGTTTTTTTCCAAATCTTTGGACTCCAGACATGAAAAACAGCCCATGGCCACAGCATTGAAAAGTAGTGGACGGAGATAAAGATAGAAACATACCTTCATGCCATCTCTCCCTGGAGCCCCGGGTGGACCCTATGAACACAAAACACAAAAACATCCTAATTAAACACAAAACCATACATATTTACTAAAAAAACCCACAGCACAAATATATAGGTTTAATTTTGTATGACTGCACAAGGGAATGGTTAGTTACTTTATTAAAAATAAAAAAAAATAAAATTAAACATTTATTGAAAATGCGGTTTATATTTTTTTTTTACTGTTAAGTCTTCATTCAGTAGAATTTTTTACAAACGAAACTTGCAACTTTAGAACTGTGCTCTATAAATAAATATTTATTAATTTAAAGTATAACTAAAATATACAATTGTTCATGTATAAAAGTTCAGTTTAGAAATGTTAACTGCTAAAAAAAATATTGATTGTAAATGCATTGATTGTAAATATTTTAAAAGAATGATGGAATAAATACAAACATCTATGTTTAAAAGTTAATCTCTGAGAAGGCTTCATAAAATGGATTTTATCTGACCAAAACCATATGACCGCAAAAGGCCAAACAAAGGACCCTTGGCATATTTATATTCATTGAATTATATATTTGATGGTCCTATTAATTCAACTCTTAAATATTTTCACACATCAAATCATGCCTGTCAACGTCTTTAGGGCAGATCTGAGCAATATTTGTACCAGAATGGAAAACATGATTCATCGATCTAAAAATACTTAACTGAACTCTGGGTTTTTATGTGGGCGATTAGAGAGAGCTGGTTCTGTGCCAACTGCAATGTCAGCAGTGTTTGAGTAAAGACACAGAGTGAATGTGTTCATGGGTGGAGCGGTTGTGACAGACAGGGGAGGCCCATGAGTACACATGTTTAGGTTTTGAACTCCTATTTATGCGCATACAAAACACAACTCAACCTCACAGACGCAACTGGAGGCAGCACCTTAGACCGTGTTTTCCAAGAACACGGTTCCAAACTGCATAACTTCTTACAACAGACTGAAACTGTGAGCCCTCTAGAACTAAATTCATGTTATGAGCCAAGACTCCAGAGCAATGAAAGGCTCATGTTTCTACATATAGGATTCATAAATTATTACAATATTTCAGAAGTATATTTCTTCACTGACGACTCTTGCTTCAGTGATTAGGTCGATTGCATTAAAAAGGTTGATTATCAGAAAGGGTTAACAGTCAGCCTCGAGACGCACACTGGCCAAAGAAAGCAAACCATGTGAAGTAACGCAGTCAGCCTTTTCCCTGTTACTGCCATTATCATTTGTCAACATCCAGAGGTAGGATGAATGTTGTGCTTCAGAATCTTGAAAAATGTATTTTTTCTATACGCAAACTATAAAAAAGGCTTGGCTCACAACCAGCTTTCTGGTAGGAAATATATCAGGCAACAATCAAAAAGAACAGGGGGATCAAACGTGATAAAGGAGGACAGATCTTGTTAGAAAAAAAAAAAAAAACTAAGGATGAAAGTGATTCCGGTTACCCGCCCTAGTTTCCACTCCACCTGCAAAGACGCCCCCCTTCAGAGAGTCAGAGGTCATCCATCTGAAGGTCAGGGGGTTTAGGGGACACGTGTTCAAACGCTAGCCCAGACGGTGACCCAGCTAGGCTTGAGCTGATAGCATGATCTGAAAGGCTGGAGAGCTGAATATCTGCTGCTTTACTGCAGCTAAACACTAAACAAATTTTATTCACATTTCTACTTATTAAAAAAAATAAATAATAATAACATTTAATCATTTATAATGTTATTGGTAAAATTTGTTAAATAAAATATCAAAACAATAATAAAACATTTTATTTTAATACATTTTAATATTAATGTTACAAGTTAAATATTAATATTTAATTAATTTTGTATTTACATTTTTAAATAAAAAAATGTTCGTTTAGATTATAAAAAATGTCTGGATGTTAAAGTGACACTTTGTAACTTAAAACCACATTCCTAATTTATTTGAATAAAAAAAAAAATGCAAATGCATATTATATTAATTCATAATGTTAATATTAAAATATATTAAAATAATAACAAAATAATTGAACAATATTAATGTATTACATATTAATGTTTTTAAATTAAGAATGTTGATTTAATTATTATTATTATTATAATCGATGCTTTAAAGTAAAAATTTAGATAAAATAAATATTTAGTAATCGAATTTCTATGAAATATTACAATTAATAATAATAATAATAATAATAATAACAATAATAATAATGATAATTAATGTAGTATATTTTTATGTAGTATATAAAAGAGTATATTTACAATCAATTCAGTAGTGTTGTTGTAGTTTTTTTTTTATATCAGTCACAAACATTGCTTTATATGTGTGAAAAGAAACAAACAAATATGTTGCACTGAATTTTTGTATCATTTTAAATTTATCCAACTTTCGTGTGTGGTCCTAAATGAAACATCAGATATTCTGATTGGCCCATCACAACCAATCATAACAACACAGAATCTGCATAGCAAAGCCCTGGCAACCACTCCTCCACACCACGGCATCATGGTGCAACTGTAGGCTCAATCAATCACCACTGACATTCCTTTAAGAACATACAATGGAGTTGATTTGTACTCTTAACAATACACTTTGCATGGATGATGGGATATTATGTGAGCAATATGTTGAAATTGAGACTACACATATAATACAGAATTTAATTGGTTGTGTCAGTTTGATATGGCACACGGATTAACAAAATCATTTTAATGGTACTTCATGTCCAAAAATAAATAAATAAATAAATCACTGGCCTAGTGTGTGTTTATAAAAAAGTAAACACAGTCGGTGATGTCTTAAGTGAATGTAAATGAACAAGACATAAAAACATGTGTCAAAATATTGGATCAGTCCATTAAGCCTTGCAGTGTAACTGTGATAAATTGACACAATCTCTTTACATAAATCTACAGACACAATCGTGAGAGGCAGGATATTTTGTTGCAATCTCTTGCTCCAAAAGCCAACAACCACATATGCTGGAAGTGCAAAGACTCTTCAAATGATTTGAGTACAAATGAAACTGATCCTGCACCTTCTGATCCAGTTTCAGTCTTACAAGTCTGCTGAAACTATTAAGAGCCCGTAAAAGCAAACATGAAGTGGAACTGCATCCAAAAACAAAGATTTCCATGGCTATCAGAGCTAAAACTGACCATGTCCCAAATGAGACCAGACATTACAGACTTACTCACCATCCATGACCTTAGAGTAGAAATATTTCAAGTACAAATGCATCTGAAGTGTTTAAAGAAAACATTCGGTGACATATCCACCATCAACAACATAACAATTTGCTCAGTATATCTACAAATATCCACGGCTGCGAAAACATACTGTCAGACATTGATTCACAGCACTTGTGATTTGAGTGCGAAAAAAGTGTGTGTGTGTGAGATGATTATTCATTATGTCTGTCAGTGTGGGGAAGAATGTGTGAAGAGTAATGAGGGTTAACGGTCCGTAACAGGAAGTGTAAAGCATGTCACTGTCGAAAGCAACCAAAGGTCAGCGAGCTATAACACCTTCATGCTGTGTCTAAAAGGAAGCTCGGCTCAATAAATCTGCAAATGCTCAGCGTGAAGAACGAAGGTGCTGTGCAACGATGAAGATCAAGTGCAACTAACAATTAGGAAGTTACTCAACATCTTAAGAATGTCAGTGTAATGGGAAGTTTCTAATCTTTACAGCAGGGGGGCTCAATGCTACTCCTGGAGGCCTGACTTCCAGCTGAGGTTATGTCTAAATGCCTGATCCCAGCAAGTCTAGATTTACAACACTGAGAACATACATTTTCAAGTTTTCAAACACAACTTCTATATTAACTATTTGATCCACTTCTGAAATATTGTACTATGATAATCTGCCATTTTTAGCCAAAGGTTTAGTCTATATTTATATTTTTTTGAAGGTTGGACCATTCATTTTGTTATACAAACATAAATTTGTTAATTAATGAAAAACAAATACATATCCAGTTTTGTTATTGTTAATTAGTGCTATTAAAAATATTTTGAAATAAAGCTGATATATATTAATACTAATTATACTAGAAGAACACTGATTATATTATAGTTTTATATATTATTTTACTAAAATTGGCAAGAAAATTAATTATTATATTATGAATTATTATTAATATAATTTTTTAAACTATATTTTAGCTTACATGCCCCCAACCCGCCCCCCATCCAATCGGTTCAAAAGCAAGTTCAAGTCTTAGTTCCCCCACTGAGGCGACTGTTACAAGAAAAAAAAATATTTTGCAAATATTGTTTACTTTCATGTCATTTAGCTCCTTCAGGTTTGAACAGGTCTTTATTTAAGGTTTGACGGGCCATTTGACAGTAACAGGTCTGTGTGTTTTAGGAGGACTAGAACTAAACCTTAGCAGTAAAAGCAGATTTCCATGTGTAGAATTAAGCTTCCCCTGCATTAAATCCTTGAACCTGCTTTAGCACATTCTTTAGTGAGTCATAATAAATATGGACACCAATCAAGACTCATATTAAAGAATGTAAACCACATGCCACCCAGATACACAAAAGATGCTGAGCCAAAGTGAGTAATCGTCACGGAGCTTAATGGTGCAGCAGAATCAACTGGAACTGGAAAACAACACCAGTGCAGTGTGTCCCAAGCGAAACATCAAGAATTAATGGAGAAGTGCAATTAGATTATGTGCTAAAGTTAGACTAAATATTTTAATTATTACAGATGCAGGATAATAAACTAGAGCACATTGGTCTTCAAATCTAGGACTTCAGATACTGATTACAGTTGATAATACATATGTACCACTGGGCCACGGCGTCCCTGTTTGATATGCGACAGGTCCGGTGAGGGTCCCATGGGCCCCATGTCGCCTCTGGGACCAGGCATGCCAGGTGGCCCCATTTGTCCTGGAGGACCAGGGGAACCTTTGGGCCCTGGGCTCCCTGAGAGAGATATACAATGTGACAGGTTTACAGAAGAATGATATCAGGAAAAGAATGGCAAAAATAAACAGCATATTAACAAAGCTCACCTGCAGGCCCAGGTGGCCCTGTAGGTCCAGGTAAAAACGGATGCATCATCATCATCTTTTCATTGGTCATCTGTTTATTGACCTCTGTGTTGCTTGGCAATATGGCAATCTGAGGAAAGGAAAGTTACACAAAACCTACAGATCATCCAGAGTCTAACTGTTTCTTGCACTATAGGACTGGAAAAGTCTGAACAAAAAGATGAGAAGAACTCGTTTTTTTTGGTTCTGAAGCTTAATAGAACCAAAAATGCAAGATTAACAGTCAGTTTTACAAGAATAGTAATCCATAGATGAATATAAATGTCATTATTTGCTCCCTCTTATGCTGATCCAACCCCAATGTGCTGTTGTTTATTTTCTGTGGTAAGAATCTCCAAGAAAGAATCTTCATGCTGCTCTAAAATAAAATAAAAATAAATGGAAGAAAATATAAGAAATAAAATGAAAAATTAAATGAAATTTATAAAATTTTATAAAAATAATAATAATAAAAAAAGAATAAATAAATGGCTTAGGAATAAAGAGCACAAGCTCATAACTTTTTAGAAACGCTTGCAATATATTATAGCTTGGTCAAACTCGAATCCGTTGATCTAACTTTTACCCCTTCGCTTGGTACTTACCTTGGTCTAACTAGTTCTTAAGACACCATTATAACAGTGATAAATTTTAAGCAATTAACCCTTAAATATTTAGAGACATAACCGTGATTAAATTATTCCTTTGAGAAAAGGTATAAGGACATTACTGTCACCTGATAGCAACTAATCTGACAGGAGGGAATGGCTAAAATATATAACATTACAAGGTAACAAAGAGAATTATAATTTAAACCAAAGTAACGTGAGCATGTAATATGATCGATAAACTGTAACATCTGTGTACATGCTGTTCGCAAAAACAGGAAATGAACTGAGATCAGTGCCTGTCTTTTACAAGCGTTCTTCGGAGAGTATTTCACTTCAGAGGACTCATTGGAAGTATCCATTACCTTCTAACCTATGAGCTCTGGAGATCAGTACACACACACACACACACACACACACACAAGATACAGCCCTAGGCCTAGTGCATAAATCTGTGTGTCTGTGTCCAGCCCTTTGCAGTCAATTTAAATCTCATTTGTCATTGTTTCTGGTTTTGATTTTTGTCTGACTGCACATATTTCGATTCCTATGTTGCACCCAGTGCCAATGTCAACCACTTATGATGCTGCGAGAGATTAGCAGAATTATGTGCTGTGAACAGCAGTCCCTTTTGAATAAAAGATCTGCAGTTGAAATAAAACACTATAGTTCTGTTCCAAAACTAAGTAAACATTGCAGTCAAATGCCTACATAGTAAGCTACCTTCTAAAGCACAATCCTAACAGTTATTAAACCCCATAAATGACCGATTTAGTACCAACGCAATAGTCTTTAGACTAAAATGGTACACAATGAATTTTACTTACATTTTTATAATTTTATTAATTTTGAATTACAAGCTGACCACAAAATGTTTATAAATTTATAATAATGTTTTCTCATCAATGGATAATTTGTAACATTGCATTCTGGAACTGCATTCTCCAAAAATATCATGTCCGAAATATCATACCATATATATTTTTTAAACTGAAAAGGAAAAAAAAAAATCCATGAATAAATCTAAAAATACATTAATAATAAATAAAACGAGCAAGCCAATATAACTTTTTCCTAACAAAGCAATAGGCAGGAAATTAAAACAATGAAAAAAAAAAAAACCTTTTAAAGCAAACATATCAATGTTTTTTTGTGTCACCTTCTCACAGAACCATAAGTCTTGCCTCACTCTCACCAGTTCATCACATATTTTACTCTCAGTTTTTTCCCCTCATAGTCTGCTGGACCACATGCACAAGAGCTATATATCATGCCGTGACCATGAGGGTGCTGAGTGGATTTGCTGACAGTCTCACTTTGTCTACAGCCCGTCTAAACTGCATCCCTGTGTTCAACGTGATTTACTAGCCTGCAGCAAGGACAGACATAAGTCACACCACCAGACTGCTCAGCTGTTCAGCCCGTGTTTTATCACTTTTTATTTTGCCTATAAAGTCACCAACACATCCCTGAAGACTTGTATAACCTAAATCTGACTTGCTTGTGAAACATTTGCAGGCTGGTTCTTGTTAGGTCGGCTCACATCTATGGCTGAGAACATGCATATAAAAGGAAATCTGTGGCTTGTTTTAGCAAATAAGCCTTTCAGGTGAAACTGGTAAAGGGCACCTTCTGTTTGAGTTGGAGAACGGTCATCTTCATCTGATGGAAGTCTTCACATGTGGCCGAGCACGTTCCTTCTTTCATGACATTGTCTGATTTCTCAAACAGTGGGGCTGCAAAAAACAACAACAACATGAATGTGGAGCTTAAGGAAGTTTGTCGGACAAAACCAAAATTAATCAGCTAAGTGAAAAAGTCAATCCATGATGGCAAATGTTAAGAGAATGTTATTAAATTATAAATACACATAACTGATGCAATAAAAAAAATGCACAATTAAAGCATTTCAAGCTCATTAAAAATGGACCATGTGTTTGATTTGTATGCATAGTGTGTTGTATTTTAACATAGCAATATGCTAAAATCTAATTTCAACTAATTCAAATAAAAAAGAAGTACATTTTACTAGCATTATTTTAAAAATATACTTTGAAAAAAAAGAGTAGAACGTAATGTTTTTGGACATTTAATTGCATATTATTTATAATCAAGTTAAAATATCTGTTTAAATTTATATGAAATGCAATTAGTTAAGAGTGCTTTTTGACCCACTAAGGTATGTTATTTCAATTAATTTCTTATATTGTCTATGAAACATTATGTGCACACTGCCAAATTTACTGGCACACATTTATGGTAAACTAAAATATGAATGTAATTTCTACTAAAACTTGCGTGTCATGTATTTAAATATATGTGAAATGACACATTGTCAATGAAGCTGCAATTTAGTACATTTAAAATATTAACTTTAAGTGCAATATCAAACAACACAATGTGCTTTAGTATGTTTGTCAATATAAAAATAAGTGTACTTTAAAGCACTTTATAAAGGTGTACTGTTTGAGTTAGTTTTTATTTCTTTCATTTTATATCTGCAAGTACATAAAAACACACTTTTAAGATTGGAAATTCGAAAGCACATACAATACAATTAAGTGCACTTCAAAAGGGGAATCTCAAATATATGGTGTGTTTAGCTGTTGCCCCGTAGAGTGTTCTAAATAAAAAGCTTATGAGACTCCTTTTCAGTTAGTGTACTCAAGGCAGCTCACTAGGTTTTGGAACCGAGCTAAAGTTTTCATTAAAATGTCTCATAAACTTATAATAGGGATCTTAAGGTCACAATGGAAGCTCATTCCATACATGAATCATCAGAAACACACTAGCTCCTCATCAGAATGTACTAACTACTGTCATTCCTGTCAAAAGTCCGCAGAGTTCAGAAGCCCTTTTAAACTCCTACAGCAGTTTGACTAATAGCCGATAACCTCATTTAATCTACACACTGTAATCTCAGTGGTCTGGAATTCCCAGAATTCCTTTTTCGTGCATCTGGATTGTTGCAAGCCCAAATGCCCTGAAAGGTCATCTTATTTTGCACTCAAATTGACCCAAAAGAGAGGAAACAGCAGACAGAAAACTCTGAATGACTGATACGCTCCACAAGAAAGCCTAAAAGTAGATGGTGTGTAGAGGAGTGGAGAGGAAGGAGTGATTGATGCTAATGCTAACCGCTAGCTGGTGTCCCAAGTCATTAACCGCGAGGGGTCAGTGAACTTCCTGCATGGAGACAGGAAGTAATGTCTTATAAATGTGTCAAACCAGAAGAGGCTGCAGAATGTTGTTTTTTTTTGGAAACAGTGAGGAGATAAAGAGCTAAACCATATCTGACAAGAAATTAATGGCCCTAAAAGTTGTATAATTTTTAATAATAATTTATACAAATTTTAATAGTAATAGTATCTGCAAAATGTTAATTATTTTACCAAAATAAGAGGGATCATACAAAATGCATGTAATTATTTATTTAGTACTGACCTGAATAAGATATTTCCAATAAAAGACATTTACATATAGTCCATAAGAGAAAATAGTTGAATTTATAACAATGACTCCGTTCAAAAGTTTCCATACACTCGATTCTTAATACTGTGTTGTTACCTGAATGATTCACAGCCGATTTTTGTTTTGTGCCTGCTGTTCTTCAGAAAACTCCTTCAAGTCCCACAAATTCTTTGGTTTTCCAGCATCTTTTACATATTTGAACCCTTTCCAACAATGACTGGAGCATCAGTGACCATTTGAACCATTTGTAAAAGTCGCTCAGTTGTCCTCAGTGTGAAAAAGATGGATCTCAAAATCACACATTCATTGTCGGCAAGGGTTCAAATATGCAATAGATCCAGGAAAACCAAAGAATTTGTGGGACCATAATGATTTTTATGAAGAGTTTTTTTTTTGTTCAGACGTTGTAATTACTCAAATACATAAAGGTAATTTACATTTCATATCCACTCGGCTTATTTTCTGCCCATCTTTCTTTGTGTTTGCATTGCTTTAACTAGATTATGCATCCATGACCTGTCAAGGCATTTAGACCTCACTCAATCCTTTCCACACCTGCTTGATGGAGAGATCTGTGGATAGACAGGTCCAGACAGGAAAATGAATATATCTGGTTCTCTGTGCTCTATTTAAAACCTTAAAAACTTGCAAAAGCAGCTCCTAAATGGGAAAGTGGCTCTCAAACTGAACAAAAATCAGAAAACGGTGGAAATTAACTACAATCCCATGAAGCACTGCGTATTCCGTGAAAAAAAAAACACCCATTGCTACTCAGTATAAAATTACTGACTAAAAACCACTGAAACGGAGTATAAATACAGAAAATTCTAAGTTTGACAAAATTCTTTACAAAAACATATTACTGCCAAGTTGATTCATTAACTTTTATATGTTAACAATGATTTCTCGGGATTTCACTACAGCAATTATTTCATCAGTTAAAATCTGGACGTCTGAAAGAGGTGTTAGTGCACAGTTTCAGGTCGTGAACCGCTTTGCAGGCCCACAAACGTCTGGGAAACTCCAAACTACAGAAGAAAAGTAGACAGACCAAAAAGAAAGCAAGCAAGCTAAAGTAAAAGAACAAAGAGTGTTGCTGAGACAGACAAACAAAGATCCAGAGAGTACACTCACCTCGCTCGCCCTTGGTGCATGCTTTCCCATCATCCTCTAGGTAGAAGCCCTTCTCACACTCACACTGGTAGCTGCCAGGGGTGTTCACACAGATCTGTGAGCACACCGTCTCGTTATTGTTGGCACATTCATCAATGTCTAACGCAAGAACAGAGAGTGAAAGTGTGAGGGATGGAAAGTTGGCAAAGTGCAAAAGACGTGATGTTTGCTCCTGGGGCGGTATGGAGCGCTTCTGTCAGATCAGCCGGAGAAACAATATTTGACTCCCATCAAATCCATTTAACACTTCAGCAGTCTGGAAGGTCAGACCCTTTAAGAAACATTATTAACCCTTGTGTGGTGTTCATATTTTTGTTACTCAGCCAGTGTTCATAGGTCTGATGGACCAGCTGCAGTTTTGGGTTTTTAATTCAACACAATCAAAAATTATGTTCAAATACTCAACAGATGTTTACTTAATCCCAATAACAAGCAGTATAAACAGCATATATGGTCAAAATTTGCCCTTTACCTTTTTTTAGATCACATTCATGAATTAAAGTGCTAAAACCTTATACGGAAATGGCAGGGACAGAAACACAAAACTCACACTTACACTCACACTTTTATAGACTCTCTTTCTCACACACATACACACTAATTGCAGGCCCAGACAATAGGAGGACAGAGTGAAGGTACACAGGACCTAAAATTTCCACTCTTTTATTAATAGTATAATTTTTCTTATGATAAAAAGTGCAAATGGGTCCCACAGACTCGAACACCGTACAAGGGTTAAAGAGGCATTGAGAAACCAACCCTGAGAATTAAAAACAACCCATACAGGGCGCTAATATATCCATACTGTTAAATATTCCTGATGCTTCCAACAAAATGCTTCCATGGTAACCACTTTCAGGAAAACTAAATTTAAAGGGGGGGGGGGGGGGGGTGCTCATTTTCACTCAATCTCCTGTTAATCTTGACTACCTATAGAGTAGTACTGCATCCTTCATAACTCCAAAAAGTCTTTAGTTTTATTATATTTATAAGAGAAAGACAGCCTGTACCGTTTTTTTTTTCGGAAAAACAAGCGGCTGGAGGCGTGACGTGTGGGCGGAGCTAAAGAATCACGAGCGCCAGTACAACTCAAACGTACAACTTAATTTTTGAAACTTTGTCCATGTTTAGCATGGGAATCCAACTCTTTAACAGTGTAAAAAACTCAGTATGCATGAAATAGCATTTCATCCCCCCCCCCCCTTTAAACTAACAGTTTAGAAATAAATAAATCAAGTAAATATAAGAATTTAATTATATTCACAATTATATATTTATATAAACTAACATTTTATGAACTATGATTTTACATAAAAAATAAAAAAAATAAAATGGGTAAATGTACATTTTGAGCATCACAAACATTGTATACACATTGCAATGTTTGTGTTGCGTACATTGCATACACCATTATGCTGAGGACCAAAAGAAAATGGTCATCACTTTTTCTTGTAATTGATTAATGGTTTCATACCTGTACTGCACATTTGTTGTGTGAAAACAGATATTTTTTTGCACTCTGTATTATTATATATATTTAAAGTAAGTTCAAAATCTTACCTAGACAGTATGGTTTCTCACGGTTTCTATGTCGTTCCCGGTCATAGCGGTATCCAGAATAACAGGTGCACACCACACGTCCGAAATGATCGGTACACTGCTGTTCACACGGGGCGCCAGCGCACACATCATAGTCTGTGTATACAAACAAACATCAACCCAGCAGGAGAGGAAAGCACAAGACTACAAAAACCAAAAGCTTTAAAGCACTTGCATCAAAACCCACAATATAATTGTCCATCCCGAAAATAAAATCCAAATGTGGTACTTAAAAAAAAAAAAAAAAAAAAAAAAAAAAAAGTATTTTCACTTTTCACAACAAAACCAAAAAGAGGTCTGGGCCAAAGAGCCAAACCATCTCAGGGACAGCATGGAATGCCGTATGAGTCAGGGAAGTATGTGTCCATTCTCAATCAGTACTGTATGTGTTTCTCATCAGCAGAGAGAGGGCAGGAAAGGACACCAGAGAACACAAACAGCATAGAAATTGAAAAAAGGCTTTAAAAACAGGCTGTAGACAGTCTCAAAGGGTTTCAGGGACCACTACACAACCTCTCAATGTGGCATGGCGAACCGCAAAACACAGACAATTTAGTTGCACATTTTTATTTGACAGTTACGAGTAAAAACTCGTTAGTGGTTTGAAACCCTCAACCAAAGACCGAGCAGTATATTACTGCATTCAAAAGCTAATATACAGGCCTGTTCCCACTATAAAAATACACACAAGGTAATCAAGCTATCGTTACTGGTGGGGAAACTCTGCCAAGCTGTTTAAGGTGTGCTGGAAATGTTAAAACAACATGAAAAAGCTCTAGCTGAGTGGTTTCCAAAAGGAATGATTTTGTTTAGAACGCTAATGGGAGACGAGGGAAAACACTTCCAGAAATATCAGAGCAAATTCAACCCAGAGGAGTCTAATCTGGGTAGGGAGAGAGCGAGAAAGAGAGAGAGAGAGAAAGGGGGGAAAGAGGTCTTACCTTCTGGAATACACTGTCCCAGTACAAACTTAAAACCTTCACAGCACTTCTTTCTGAAAGAGAGACGAAGTGAAAGAAATGATAATACTTTCCTTAAAAAATTAATTAAGTCTTACCCTTAATAGGGTGTCATGGATGGTTGCCAGGATGTTGCTAAACTACCATTCAAATAAACTTAATAAATAAATACATTTTTATTCAGTGAGGACACATTAAATTTATCAAAAGTGACAGAAAATACTTTTATGATACAAAATTATGTTTCTATTTCAGATAAACATGATAAAACAACAACAACAACAACAACAACAACAACATCCTCATCAAGACTGTTTCCAACATTGATAATAATCAGAAATGTTTCTTGAGCTTGAAATTATATTTACATACAACCATCAACTTATTAGAATGATTTCTGATGAATCATGTGACACTGAAGACTGGAGTAATGGCAGCTGAAAATTCAGCTTTGAATCAGAGGAGTAAATTACATAAAGTTCACAATATGAGACAAAGTGAAGATCCAAATGAAAAAAAAAGTGTGTTTTTCTGGACAGTGATGGAAAACTCACCTCCGAGGTAAGATATTAATATCCCCCCCAAACTTTTCCCACTCTAAGTGGTCATTGTGGAGAGGTAACTCTTTTAGAATGACAAGGGAACAACTCACAAGAACTAACAGAAATGATTCATTTCAATACTATGTACAATGATTCTCAAATGTTTCAATGCTCCAAAAATAAATAAATAATAATAATATTAAATAAATAAATAAATAAATATAAAAAAAAATACAAAAAGGGGGGAATTGTGGATATTAAGCAATGGTGAAATCCTTTTTTTTAAACAGTATTACTCACACATTTTGTGGAACTATTTAGTCTTGTCTGCAGAGGAAGCAAACTAATTAACAATGCTTAAATAGTTCATATTAAAAAGGCTATCACCATGTTAAACAATTAAATGCATTGTTTTACAAGAACAATAAGAACAACATAAACAGTTAATATGTTTTCACATAATTGCTTTTACAGCCACAGAAGAAATAAGGGGTCTGAGCTGGGCTATGGCTGGCTGGTATGGTTTGAATCATGGGAGCGGTTTAGGTGGTCTGATTCACACAGGAAAACTTTATTGGTTTGTTTCAAGTACGAGATGAAATATCAGGAACTACAATCACTTACAAATCTCTCTCACACACAAATCTAAAACCCAAACACAATATAATATAATATACACAAACAAACTCCCAATATTAAGGGGCACTATATATATCTTGATGTCCTGAAAAAAAAATATAAATGCACATAATAATAGAGTTTAACTGCATAAACAATATGAAATTCCTTAAAGGAAATGACACCGCAAGATAAAAAATATTTACAATAATGAGTGGAGAAATCAATGATAATTAAAAAAAATCATCATAAGCCACAACTTGGCATTGAACTTGACTACATTACCTTATTTACAGACAGACTTGCAGTATTTCCACAATTTTTTTCCCTGCTGTATGTTGCCCAGAACTAATGGGTGTCCTTGGAGTTCCCTTCAAAATAAAGAATTTTCCCACGCTTACAAGAACCTGAAGCATTCAGGCTACAGAGACTCTGGGTATATGTCCCTTTTCTAGACTCTAAATGAAGGATTCAAAAGTATTTGAAAAGTCTGATTCCATACAAATACATTTTTAAGATTTGTGATGTCATAGGAGAACCTTTTGAAGTTATGATGTGATAGAATTAGAACTATGATGAGATAAGAGAACCCTTTGAATGTTTTTGTGAAGGCATAGGAAAACCTTTATTAAAAAGGTAGCCCTACTATGATTCCATAAAATAAAAAAATTAAATAAAAACATTTTACCTTTCAATGGTTGTTTATCTATGTGCTAATGCTTCAAAAGACCAAATACATGCATAAACATTTTTTTTGTGCTAAAGAAGTTTTATTTTTACACTCTTACATAAGAACCTATAATTATTAAACAAAATAATTTTTGTAGTATAATGTGAAGAAAATTAATTTAAGGATTGAACATGGTTATGTCCACATGAAGCCAGAGCTTTCCCTATCGGATATAACAAACATGGAACTATTTATTAATCTCTGTTAATGTTAGTTAATAAAAAGACAATTGTTCAGTGTGTTCATGTTTTTGTTGCTGTTACGTAACATAGATGTGTCTGACTAGAGGCCAGAGATGGGCTGATGACATCATCGTTTCAGAAAATATACGGATTCGCTGTCCACACGAAAATACAAAGGCGGCATTTTAAAATTTATCCATTCTGGGACCCGGTTTAAAGAAATATCGGTTTAACTCTCCCAAAACACCGGATCCATGTGGACAAAACGCCTATGCAATAAAAATCTTTTGCCTGTATACAGTGAAACACGTCTCTGTGTGGACAGGGCCTAAGAGAGCTCAAGGTAGGAAAACTCAAATTCTGAACTCCGTAAGACCCATGCTAAAACGCAGCTGTAAAATTAACTGTGCTGTGCCACACAAGTGCCATAACTCAGATTTATATGGTGAAAAACATCAGAAAAAGAGAGAATCCATGGAAGTGCTGAGAATACACTGAGACACAAATCTCCTGCTGTGGGAGGTGGTGATGGGTGTGAGGGCAGAATGAGGTGGAGGTGAATTTCACACGTTTGCAGTCATGTACACACAGACACTCCTGGGGTCAGATTCACTCTACCAAAGTAAAATCACACATTCACACACCACTGCTACAGAAACAAACACATGTGTTACGATACAGCGGTCAATTTGCAACATATGCAAATGATCTCAACCTTATCTCCTCAACACCAATCAAATAGATTAAATTTTGTGTACATGGAGACTTTAAGCAAGTCTCTTGATTCTTGCATGTTTCACTTAAAACAAAGGTAAGTGGAGGGAAGTCATGGCCTTATGGTTAGAGAGTCTGACTCAATCCAAAGGTTGCAAGGCCCTTGGGCAAGGCACCGAACCCCCAACTGCTCCCCAGGCGCCACAGCATAAATGGCTGCCCACTGCTCTGGGTGTGTGTTCACTGCTGTGTGTGTGTGTGCACATGAGATGGGTTAAATACTTTCACTTTGAAGAATTTCTAGTAAACTCACATATCTCAACCATGTCTCAAACTGTGTTCAGGATAATCAAGTCTGTAATTAAAAAATAAAGCACTTCAGCAAACACATACAGCAGGATAGGAAGGATGCAGGTTTATATACACGGAGATACTAAAGAGAAAATCTCGTGATTCTGGTGTGCTGATACCAAAGCCACCCTGATCCTCCACAAATACACAAACTCTGATATGTCCCTATCTTAACACACAACACTCAGAGAGAAGAACAGCCAGAACTGACCCTGGACCTGTGTCTGCCAGGGTAAGCATTCCAAAAATATTTTTTAAGATTTGTTTATTAACTCTGTGGTGTTTACACTCAGGTTTCCATCTGGTGCTGGTGCTTTCACAAATATATTCATACTTTGAGGATTTGATTTTTCATTCATTTTTTAAGATCGACTTTATAAAGACACATAAAACCCAAACTTTGAAACATATAAATGAGTTCATTTTTGTAATTATTACAATACAATTAGCTTTTTTATATTGTAAACATCTTTATGCGACCTCAAAATAAAGGGTAATTTAACTATTTATTGGATGTGCATGAAGCATGCAAATATCCATGAATTTTAAGAACTAAATCTGCACTGCATGACAGTATTTATTAATATGTGCATCATTAACATGAAAAACTATACAGGCTTAATGGATAGGAGAACATGAAATCCAGCTGGACCAAATCCCATAATGACTTAAACAGAGCCAGAAATGTTCAAACACCGTATCAACCTATACTGTATACATCACACAATTCGGAATGTAAATATACAAAACTTCACAAAGGCTTCAATATTTTGTCTTGAGCAACCCCAGATGTTCTGTGCTGAGGTCTTATATAGACTACGGCTACTTACACTGATTCATATTATCTGTGTGACACAGCACTGGTTTAATCTCAGAAGCTTGAAAACACAAAACTGTGTTCAGGCCTGTCTCTTTCTAAATAAAATGCACTCTCCAAATGCAAATTACAAAATCAGAGAAAAGCAGCAAGACATTTTTTCTAAAGATAAGGTCAGTGGCACTAATGCTTTAAAACATGACATGATAATGTAAAAGCTTTGAATCACTCCCTGTAGTGGCACATCTGTCAGTGTGGTTAAACCCTTACAGACTGATGGAGGCCAGAATTAGTTTTCCTGATGACCATTTCTCATGCAGGACCTGTGAGAGACACTCCAGTCTTCATAAACGCAGACACAAAATAGTGGAAGTTAAGAGCAATATTCAGAGCAAATGATCTTTTTAAACTGGAAAGAAGTTTTGTACATCAAACTCATTTCAAAATATCGAGAACTATTTAATTTCTTGTTATGACACATTAAAGGGTTCCTCCTAATAAACTCAATAAAACAAAAATACTAAACTAATATCCATTCCTCATTGGAAATCCACCAAAAAGATAAAGAAACTTAATTCCTTTGCACATTGAACCTGATGAACTGGGAGGGAAACAGTTTTTCAAATAAATTTACTTTTAATATTTTTTAGGACCTTCTGTCAAACAGATGTTTTCATCCAGTAGATTAATATTCCAGAATTCCATGCAACTGCGTGCCATTACATCATTTACTATTTAAAATCCTCTTGGGGCCAGATTGCAATAATAAGATCACACTGAATAGCAGAAGAGGATGTTTTGCAGCCGATTGCTCTGATGGTCTGACGTTTCCAGAGGGGAGGATCCAGATGTGAACCCAGCCTCGGGAGGATTAAAACGGGATGAAATGGATTAGTTCTGGTTTGGTCACTCAGACACGACCAGACTTTTAACCAAATCTTTGTTATGTAAGAGAGAAAAAGAGAAAGCGATGGAATTTGCATGCAGTGACATTAAATTTCTTATAACATTTATTCAATATAATTATTGATGATTCATTAAGAAACGTCACCTTAAGCCCTTTTTACTCACTTAAGCACCTGATTTCGACTTCAGGTGTATTTGCTTGTAGATGAAAAGGAAAGGTTTAGTTATTCTGGCACGTTAAAAGAGCTTAAAACATTTCAGACACTAAGAAAAATGAGCTGAGTGCGTTTTGTTTAGATATAATAGTGTGGAAAAGAAACTGTTTTGTTTTTCTTCAGCCTCTGTTAAATGATAGATGGAAATTATGGAAACTATGAATAAGCGGTGATATTCCAGAACCATGTCCAAACAAAAACAGGTGCATTAACACTGAGACACATTCACTTTTAAACAGGGCTTTTACTTGACTTGTCAGGCATTGTTAGTGGGTAGAGTAGCACCTGTGCTTTCCTAATGTTGTGTTTATTTAATTTCCCACGTTGATGGGTGTCCAGTTACCAGGAGAAAATCAGGTCTGGATTAGTGTGACCTCAGCAACACTCGCTGGGCTTTGAAAGATCTCGAATTACTTAAACAAACTGAGCACAGACCTGCAGTAACCACAGACACTGACAGTGCACATGGAGGAAAAAACATGACATTCTGGCTACACTGAGAAATTTACCATGGAAATCATGGTACCATGGAAAGACTATGGGCAACATCAGTTCAATTCAAATCAAACACTATTTAAATTTCAAGGCTCTAAATAAACATTCCTAAACTAAAAGTGATTATGAGGTTCTTATAATGCCAACAACAGAACAAAAAGATAGAAGACATGATAGAACAAACAAAAGGTAGACAGAATAATAGATAGATAGATAGATAGATAGATAGATAGATAGATAGATAGATAGATAGATAGATAGATAGATAGATAGATAGACAGAACAACAGATATAAATGATACAACACACAAATGATAGATAGAACAAACAATATACATAGAAAGAATGATACAATGATAGATGGAGAGATAGGACGGTCTAAATGCACTACATAACTTTTGCTCTGATTTTTGTCGCAGTTTACAGTTTGGAGGAGTTGGCATTATTTGCTGAAAGTCAGAGCCAGTCTCCAGTCAGAGTTAACAGATTTCACATAAAATCATGTAATATATGACGGGCAGAGAAGTCTGTAAGTGTGTGATCTGCTGTCATTTAGTGCATGATGCATTTTTCTGTGTATACCAGTAACTATTTACAAAGTCGACAAATATGATGTCTAACGCTTCAAAATCTGTTCATATTCTAAAAGTAGCTGGTGCATTCCAGCCTGACAAGTAAGGTTATTTCAAGTCCAGGAATGTGTATTAAAAAATTAATTGGGAGCATTTCAAAACCATGATGACTTTAAGATTATCATACCACTTGAATTTAATACCCTGTATTTAATATTCAAAGATAAATATCCCAGACTGTCTGGCCAAGCACAGCACAAGGAGTCATCAACGATCACAGCTGGAAATCACAGGCTAACAAATGCAAAACAAAAATGTCAATTTCCTTTATAATTAACATCCACATAATTGGCCAGAAGCCGAAGCCATTAGCAGCTGTGTTAAGTGAGCGGTCTTATTATTTCATGAATTTGTGGCGGTCATCTTTCTCCTCTATTCCTGAGCAAAAACCTGTACAGCTGGAAACTGTAAATTACACAGACCTGTTTGAAGTTTCAGTATTACACATGTAAGGATCTTATTAGATCTCATGGTCTAGATCTAATCTTATACTGCATGTCAGTAAACACCCTTCGCTCAAGTTGGGCCTCTGAAGACTAATTTGATCTTGTTGCTTTTGTGCCAAGTGTGTGTGTGTGTGTGTGTTTAGGGAGGTCTAATTGTATTGCTGGTGCTCTGACGCAGAAGGCCACTTCACCTTCTCTGCTTTTATGCTTAGAAGAATCTTTATGTGGCACGAATCAAGAGCCTGAAACACATTCAGACACAAACTCTACATTTCTTCACACTGGCCCTAGATGTGGCCAGTTTTGTTTTAGTTTTTCTTGTCTTCTCTCTTTGCGCACTGTAACACCACCCACAGGTCTTTTATGAGTCGGTGTGCCTTCAGTAACCCACTAGACTGAATTTCCCCCCCCGCACTTTAACGTTCACATTAAATCACAGAAGTGCTGGTGTTTGTTTAGGTGTAACTGCTTGGAATGGGGCCTGACAGACCCAGCCAGCCAATGCAAAGATCTGCCTGTCAACATTTCAGACATGATGAGGTGATGAGAAACTGAGATTAATTCAGACTGATGCTTTAATGGGCATTAAGTTAATCTGGAAACCTATGCTCGCATGGGCACCATGTAATCCATGGGCGTTTCACAGTTAAAGTTCACATTTAAGTTGAATTTAAAGTATGCTTGTCAGTTACTTCGACATACACACTGCTGATAAAGCTGATAAACAGTGAGCAACTGTGAAACATTAAATGTAGAATGTTATAAAAACTGAATATCAATTTAATGTTATGTGAGAGGAGATGGGCGATAAAATTTAAATTAAAAGCCTTTATTTACAATGCATTACAAAGCTGTTAATAATGTACACTGTAGTGCATTATATTTTAAATTAATAATCTTAACCAAAAGTTAAAATGCACTTTAATATTTGAAGGTTTGTTAGTCACCTGTTTTAATGCGTAATACCTTCTAAAAGGTGTAACAATTAACATCTAAGTACTATAATTTTTTATAACAATTATTCCTGAGATCATGCAATACATAAGGCTATAAGGTGAATTACAAGCCATAATTAATGCACTAAATAAGCTTTTATAATGCATTAAGGCTTTAAGTAAAGTGTATTATATCTCACATCTCATAATTTGAACAGCTAACCAACCAAATTTTAAAGAACAGATATATTAATATTTCACAGTTTCAACTGGTATATTGGTCACATATAGGATGGAAATCAATTATTTTAAGAAACTTAAGCCCAAGAAAATCCCTGAGCAAGACTGGCAAGCTGGAAAAGTTTCAGGAAAACTCAGATATTTGAGAAATATAATCTATGTGTTGAGTTGTTGCTTTGGCAAATCTTCCTTCTTTGTCGCTCTGCCCCTTGCTCTCCCACTATTGTTTTCACATCACTCCTATTTACAATCAACAGTTCGAGAGAGGAGAGGAGCTGGCCAACTTTAGAACAGAAATCACTCACGGACAGCCAAATTTCATTCTGTGGAAGCATGCGATGACTGGATCTGTCTACTCTAATGTTAAAAAAAAATGCCTAGATGGATTCATCTATCCAATGTTTACTTTATGATATATGATCAGAAACTGCTTCATAGTCAAGAACTGGAAGTTAACACATGGGATCAGCATGGGGAATTATTTGGAAGTTGTGCAGCATACAGTCTATGAGAAATGTGAAACAGTGATCAAGTGCTACTATTCCAACAATCATCCGGAGTTTTATTTATAATATGATACCTCATATTACACACATTTTCTTGAAGCTTATATTAAACCCCTACGCATATGATATTGCAATATTTAGGGCATCACCAAATCTTTCAAAAACAGCAGTTTAACATCATTACAGTCCGCCGCGGTTCTCAGTGTCCTTCAAATGTCAAAACCTGAGGTCTGAAAATGATATCAAGCCCCATGTGTTTTACAATAAAACCAACATTTGGGCGATCTGATCATGTTATGTAACTCACTTTATGCAATCTGTAGCACGTTCTGTCAAAACACACACTTGGAGGGGTGGGGGGACATCACATCACTTTAAAAACTTATGTATAAACTGTTCATCGATGCAGGGGTGAACCAAATGTCTGTCATGGTGCGATGGTTACTCAAGTGAGCAAAAAGAATGAAAGCACTCGCCAGAAAGTTCAAGAGAGGAGAACGGCTGTCGGAAAATACTAGTCTTATGTCTCCAAAACACTTTACCTTTTGGGAATACAGTTACAGGAAGGCATAAATTACAAAGAACAGTTACCTATGAAAAGTGCTTGGATATCTTTTTGTTCTCAGTATTTTGTCACTTATTTTTTGTATTTCTTCTTCCAAACATCATATTTGGTGGAACTTCCTACCCCTACTAAAAACATCATGAAAAGTCACAGGATGCTTTGCAGACTTGATAAAAGTACCTTTTGTATCTTGTCTTTTTGTTACTGGTGTAAAATGTTTTTCCGGTTACGTTCACATCTTTAATTTCATCCCCCCTCCATAGTCCAATTTCAGCCAGTGCAGTTGCCTTGGGACTATAACACACTGTAAACATAATAGCCTGAATTGACTTTGGCGTTTATTATATAATTGCACTAGGTACTTCCAGGACAAGGCAATTTGTCTTGAAAGAGGATATTACTCTATAGACGTGCTGTGCATAGGTCAGCGCCTGTGACCCTCTCTGATCAAGCAGTGTTTCTGTCAGAGAATAATTCTGGATCAAATCTTTAAGCTCCTGAACCATCTAGTCACCTCAGCGTTGACCAGCCAAAGTTTAGTTAGTCTCCATGGCGCACTTTACAGTGGTCATGCATAAACCAAGGAAAAAAGTAGTTGTGTAAAGAAATGATAATTCAAGAACACTAGAGGGACTTATTAGTTATGCGGTCTCAAAAGCATCTGCAATACAAGAGAGTAAAAGTGTCTTCAAACTAATGATTTGCATTTTGCATTTGCACTGCAGAATTATCAGTTTTCAATCAAATGTTTAAAGCTGTCATTTTTGATGCATCTTATCAAAACACCCAACCTATTTCATATAGCACTTAACATACTTAACATTACGGACTTAGCAGTGTCAGCTCCTGACAGTAAATGTTGGTGGGTCAGATTCTGGGTCGTTTAGCGTTGATATATGAAAAACATTTTGTAAGTTTTATATTCTAATCTCTGAACAACACATGGGGACAAAATTTTGTCAGAGATGTCCTTGCGTTATCCTGTGGTTAGCTAATGTTGATTGACAGGCTCGAAGTAATGTTGCATGTATACAATGCTGTATAATAATTGCCTTAGTATTTATCACCTCCAAATGTTGATTTGAATGTTAAAAATTGTGGAGCAATTCGGGTGAAAAAAGACGATCATATGTCTATTCTCAGAATAAACAACAAAAACACAACAGAACCATGTAAAGGCTATTCATGTGAGCACATTTAAACTAAAGGATTTAACATAGTCTACTTTGTTAATTTGATCCACTGATCTGTTGCAGACACATTGCTGAAGTGGATTGATATTGTCTTGGTGGAGTGAGATTCATGTAAGGTAACGTGAAAAAAAGCAGGGCAGTCTCAAATCTGCCCCATTGGCTCTTAGAGGGCGCTGCAGTTCCCCTTTTCACCACAGATTTACGTTACAAAATTGTGCACGTGTGATGCTCGCTGTGATTTCAGCATCTGTCATCTCACTAAATAAGGACGTAAAAACATGAACAACATCTCCAGAACTGCTCTGAGAGTCACTTCATGAGCATTTGACCATTTGATTTGAGTAAAACAAGCATCATATTATCACATGCACAGAACCGTAAGGTATTCACAGTAACCTGTCAAAATAAAAGTCTGGTGTGATTTAAAGACATTGTCCCTATTACTAGTTTTAATTAATTAGACATACATTTTGATAAGTTCAATTTAATTTAACTATTAAAAGGGAGTCAAAAAACAAAAAACAAAAATAAATCCAGAAAAATTAAAACTGAAAAAATGGAAAATTTGGGGAAAAATAAAACTGATTTCATAAGGCCCTATGAATGTTTGTGTAGCATACATCAAATCTGCATTCCCAACTGAAGTGTTGTCAGAGGTTTAGAAAATATTAAATCAGTTGCCATGCTGTCAAATCACAACACTTTTCACAGTGTAAATGTGCAGATGGTCTGACACATTGGCCAACATTCACCCCAAATAACACGATACTCACAAAACATCACTGAACAGCAAAAATAAGACTGCTCCGATAACAATTTTGGACCCAAATGGCATGAGGCGACCTTCTTCCCAATATTTAGCCCTATTTCAATATTGTGTGTGGTCCATCATATTTTAAATTCCCAACCTGAGTCACACATGTGAAAGTCACGTCTTTTGTTGTTGCACATGCTCATTGACATTAGAAATTGCAGACTTCTTTGTTGTCCTAACAACAGATGGAGGGTTCTAGAAAAGACCCCCCAAAGCACATGTGGTTGTGGTTAGATGCAGTTCTGTCTCCTTTTGGCCAGTAATCACGTGGAACAATCTCTGTCCTCATCTCCATCTCTCTCTCTCTCTCTCTCTCTCTCTCTCTCTCACACACACACACACATATATATACACGCACTCAGTAAAGAGTTTCTCTATCTGCACCATCTAAATATCTCACAATATTCCTTTTGAGCCTGGAAGCGATAAGGTTAATTAAACCAAACAAGGAAAAGATGTGCATTGTCTCAGATACACAAACACAAAGCCCTGAACAACCAAGAAGTCAGTCTGAAATCTGCAACGTCTGGCTTCAATATACAACAGGCGGAGGAAGTCAAGGTATCTTTAGAAGCATGTTAAGGAGGACTGGCACTGAATTTAACCGGTGTAATGTCTCTCACCCTGACAACCCCGGAAATTACAGAGAACATGCCCGTCCATAAGTTGTTATACAGAATCCACGTTTATAGACGTACTTTCTTTACATTATACTCTCTTAATTCGAACCATACTACACCCCTGGCCTTGGGCCAGATCAACTATAAAGAAAGGGCTTCGACTACTGGAACCCTCAACAGACCGACTATTTGCACAGTAACGGGACGTTTTTCCAGGAAAATGTCAAGTGCATGGACTGACCACTTGGGCCGCTTCATAAACAGTGACACGTTTACCGCCGAAGGACATGAATGAATGAATGATGGGATGAATGACTTAACACATCCCTCGTTTCTGAAAAATCGATCCTTGAGGTACT
Source organism: Carassius gibelio (assembly GCF_023724105.1). Taxonomy (NCBI): domain Eukaryota; kingdom Metazoa; phylum Chordata; class Actinopteri; order Cypriniformes; family Cyprinidae; genus Carassius; species Carassius gibelio. Next base: position 5,666,177 of record NC_068391.1, on the reverse strand, counting down.
GACCTCTGGAAAGAGGTTTACAAAAACACCAAATCAGGACAAAGAGGTGTTGCTTGGAAACAAATGATTCAGTTAAGTGGAAAATATATTATATAAGTCAACAAGGCGATTTTAACGATAGCTGCGGTTAAAGTATTCTCAGACAAAGGTTTTTTTTTCTTTCACATCCAATTTGTTGGAGAGTGAAAGGCTTAGGGGGTATCAAATGACCAAGTTTTTCCCTGTGATTTAGCAAGAAAACAGAGCGGGTACAATTTGCATGTCTTGAACTGAAAGCAGTGTGACTAAATGACTTTAACATTAAGTATGACCATCCATTTGACTGACAAATATATGTTAAAATTCAGAAGCACAAAATACTATAATAATGGTACAATGTCAAAATGCAATAAAAAAAGAGGTCTGGCATCCAAATGCTTGAGTATCCAGCTGACTGAAAAATCACTGGCACTGTAGCACTTAAACAGTCCAGAACATTTCCTTTTACTAATTAAAATCCTAGCAGAATGATAAATTATCATCTCTTCTCCTAATGGGATAGTAAATTAATAGTTAAATGACCACTAATTGGTATCTAAAGCAAGACAGCAAAACAGAAATGTAATGTTCTGCCAGTAAAATATACATTAAAAAAATCCCAAAACAGACTAAAGGAGGAAAAAACAGAGACTGCGGTTTTGCTGAACTAAGTACAATTTCCTATGCAAACCTTAAGCCACATAAACCGTTTCTTGACAATCCATGGTTCACTTCATTATCCACTACACATCAGTCATGCAGTTTAACACATTTAAATGTCTTTCCATAAAAACGAAGAATTAAAATAAACACAATTTAGCCATGCTTGGAATTTATAGTTTTGCTGGGAAAAGTCTTAAAATCAAACAGATCCTGCATGATGTATAATCTCCCAGGACCAAAATGAACCAAATTCATTAATTTTTAAAGGAAAATTTAGTTTTAAAAGGTACAAAATAAATAAAACTACAGCTACTATAAAAACATTTTTTTTTTGAAGAATACAAATCAGAATAGAAAATACTATTTCAGTCTGTCTACAGTACTTCAAAATGTCACACTTAACTTAGTGTTATTAGCAATTTCTTTGCAATTATTTGTGAAATCTTTAGCAATTTCTGAGTAAAATTTGTTTCTACACCAACTCAAAATTAATGATACAAAAAACACTTATTTGCAAATTTTCGCTTAGAATGTTTAGAATTTATAAAGAAAGGTCAGTTCCACAACAATATGGTGGAAAATTAATAATACCATCCATACTGTACAGCATAATAATAATAATAATAATAATACACAGAATTTTTACAGCTCAAGTTTTACATTTTAATGCTTCTAATTCAAGTATGGAAACCACATTTGTACACCCAGAGTATACACACAGGGGTCATGTTGATGCAAAATGTAGTGCCGCTCTTGTATTCCCCCTTTAAATAATCATTAATTTAGGCTCATAGTAGTAATTCCATTTGAACACACTTAACAGGTTAAAGGCATGGGTGTACACACACACACACACACACACCCCATGTTGACACAGTACAAAGCCCTATACATCATCAACCTGTGTCTCGACCATCCTGCTTTAATTCAGGCCAATGCTAACATCTGTTTCTCTTTAGGAAGCCAAATCCTCAGTAGTCTGCATTCAAACTACTGGCACCTATTCAACAACACATAACCCCCCTGAAACCATGGCAGGCGCAAATGAATATTGTCAAAATTATGCTTGAGTGTAAGGCTGGGCGATATCACAATATATATTGGATGGATGGAATGACAAGTCTATTGTTTCATGTTATGCTCTTATCGTTTATTTTGTGGTGCCACAAAATACATTGTTTACGGCAATACTTTTTCATAATTTGAATGAACATGCATTACACGAGGATGCACGCGCACGCGCGTCACATTGCTGTGTGCGTGGTCACAAAACGTAATGTTTGCAAGCACTGCAGTTTAAAACAACTGATTTTAGGCCGTTGAAACAAACAACTGAGCTATATGTGCACGCTGTCTGTGTTTAAGCCGTGCATCAGCTGCTAATAGAGCCTGTGAGCATTTTTGACGCTTTATTGGCTTTGAATGATTGAATAAACACTTATATGCATTCAAATGCAAGTATCCTCATAAACACAGTCATTTAGGTCTTAAAGGAATGTAAACAGTTGCGAGAGAAAGCGCATATGTAACAGTAGATTGGCTCCGGACTTCTGTCTTAAAGGGGAAGCTGTCCAATATTCGTCCTTTCTGCCATTCATATAAACAACAGTGAGAGAAACTCTCCCACTGCTCTTGACTGAAGAAGAAGAAGAAGAAGAAGAAGAAATTAAATAAATAAATAATAATAATACTAATAATTATGCGTATGTATGGATAAATAGATAGATATAACTTACACAGTGAAGACTAATTCATTTACACAATGCATTTCTTATAGCTTTTGTCCTATTGCTTGTTATTAATTTATTTTTCTTATTTCATCACAGACTTTTTTTATATAATTATTATTTTCTTGTATTAGTCTGATATCAACAATGGTGACAAGGATTATGAAAATTGTATGGTATCAAATATCCTTATATCATTAAAAAAAGCATATTAAAAGAAAAAATAACTACATCAAGATATATATCAAGATATCATATCGTGAAATAAGATTTTGGTCTTAGCGCACCCCTACTTGAGTGTGTGACAAAGACAGAGTGACAGCACTATTTTTCATGCATTTGGAAAGAGCTAAGAGTTCGTCAGTACTGCAGGGACTGAAGCAGTTAGATTTTCAGTGGGCTATTTTCAGTGATGACTAAACTCATTCTCACACGGGGGTCTGTTGTCGTAACAAGGTCAAATGTGACATGAGTCATGGTGAAAAGGTTAATACATGTGCTCTTACATTGAGCTGTGGAGATCAAATGCATATCAATTTACCAGTCAAAAATTCCAAATACAGTCTTATTAAATTAGTATTCATAGATATTTCTATGCAACAATTGCATAGACTTTTTGCTATTCTTTTTATATAAAAGCATTATAGATAGCATTTAAAACATTAAACTATCTACGCACACTTCCATTCAAGAGTTTGTATTTGTAAACTCCTCAAAAGTGACAGTAAAGATGTAAGTTTACAAAATATTTATGTTAAATAAACACCGTTCTTTTGAAAAAATGTATTCAAAGCATCATGAAAAAAAATATTTCCACAAGAATACTGAGAAGCACAACTGTTATCAACATTTATAATAATAATAATAATAATAATAATATATATTTTTCCGAGCACAAAATTAACATTAAAATGATTTCTGAAGGATGATGTGGCACTGAAACCTGGAGTAATGATCAAATAAGTGCAGCCTTGGTGAAAATATTTCTTTAAAAAAAACAACAACAAAAAAAACAACAAATAAACACTTTAAACAATACTTATTTTAAATCATTATAAACCCTTTACAACTATTTGTACAGTTACAGTTTACTATTTAAATAGTATAATAGTTATATCTGAGGTAAATGTTTCAACTAATTGCATTCAATGCCATCTCATTTATGCCACTGATTAAATACAATAAAGTTAATGTAATAATTCCATTAATTCATTCAATATTCTATGAACCTACAGTAAGATCTTGAGTTAGTTTTTAATATGAAATATTCACCAGATTTTATACACAATGCCCTTATTACTATTCCGATCACATTGCCTGCATGGTCCCATTCTTTCCTTCTTCCTCTCATTTCCTGTACACTCGCTAATAAAACTTGAAAAATAAAAGAAATAAACATCAATTATATGCTAAAGATCTGTTTACAACTCACAAACAAAGTGATTGTCAGGTAAATGGTTAATTAACACACAAAGCTCTGTGCAACATACACAATGAAGATGATGCCAAGTAATTAATCACTATTTTTACTAAGTTAGAAGTATAGCTTTTCCAAGCGGTGCACAAATGTTTGGTAAAACAGGACAATTCTGTCACACTTTTACAAGTGAGCTGAACATGAACAAACAAACTTATCATAGCATTGTGCAAACGAAACTAGTTTATAGAAACATATGTAATATATAAGCAAATAATGAGCAATAAACAAATCTCCTAAGACTTCACCCATGATTGACAGAAGCTTGGAACTTTGCTGCAAACATGCAGACAGGATGAGTGGACCTCCGCCAAGCCAAAACCTTGAGGCTAATCCACAGCAAAGAGAGACGTGGATCAAACTCTTACATTTTTTGGCAAGTATGTCAACATTATTGTTTAGCTACCAACATGCTCAGTCACATTCTATTTGACCTGATTGCTAAAACACATGAATTACAAGACGTCTCAGTGCCCATCTAACAGGTCTGGACAGCTAGTAATACTGTAAGTCTGGCACAAAATAAAATAATGCTAACACCCATTTGCACAGATTTTGTGTCAGATTACTTCATCTTTAATTATACACAGCTCATCACATGTGATGTCTGCCATTATCAAAGCAAACATGAAACATTATTAATATAAATTCTAGGTAGGTAGATTCTAAATTCTTGAAAAAATAAAAATAATCATAGCCCCAAAACAAAGATGCAAAGAGAGATAATTATCCAAGCCTAAATTTGGATAAAGGTCTGTTTTATTTTGAGTTATTCTATGTTGGTAGTTTTTGTAGTACTGAAACCTGATCGCTGAAGAAGAAACCAAGGGGAACGGGAGAACTTAACAAGGATCACAAAGTTCATTACTATTAATTTGATAAAACAACCGTCGCAAACAAATTTAACTATGGCAACTAGGCTACATTCAATGTAATGAACAATATCAAATCAGAAAAGAAAAGAAAAGAGAAAGATTATATTTGTTGACAATCTTTCAATTTTTAGGATAATTCTCATCACCAAAAGAAATGCAACTAGTAAATGAAAAACTGAAAGTAAAATCCAACTCTGGACCATGTTCAGCATTAAAATAGATAATGGTTTGACTAATTTTAATTATTACTCATCATTTTGCTTGTTCTGCATTTGTGTCCAAATAAAATAGTTCATCATTTGAATGTGTGCCAGGATTTCAGTACTGTAAACTGGGTTGATCTACCTTAAGAAAAGTAACATGATTGACAGTTTTAGATATTTCTAAAACTGCCGTAACAAGGTTGACCATGTAAATCAATCAATTCTGATAAATGTAAAATATAAAATCAGTTAAAGTGATAATCTTACTTGTCCTTCCAGTTACTTTCATCAAATAAACAAATATTTATTTATTTGTTTAAATTTTATTTATATGAATATAAATTATATTCGTAGAATTATATTTGCATTTACAAAAGGCCTATAATTCACTTAAAACTCTATAGAATATGTGTCATATTTACACACCACTAAGGGACACAAAAGGCTTGTGGTTTCATAGAATGATTTATGAACCTTGCAGAGAGCACTTCACAAATGAATTACAATCTAACAGAATTACATTTTACTGTAATTCACTTCAGTGGCATAGTGCATTGCCCTGGCACATAATGCCACAAAGAGGAACAATTCTTAAAGCTTGGCACTAATACACAGAGACAATCAGGAAAGGACAACCCACACAGAGCTTTCAAGACAAAAAAGCAATTCAAAGCCATCCAAAAATTGTATTGAGTCCTTTGTACTAATAAACAACAGAACTAAATATTTAATGAATTATGTAAAAGTAAAATGCAAGTTCACTTGACCTGGTGAGACCAGAAGGACATCAGGAAAATGAACAGGAAACTGCACATCTTGCTTAGATTGTTGCATGAATACATCTATAAATACCACAAACTTCCAAACGTGGCATAAAACACAGTACCTAGGCCTATAAAAACGTCATTTTTTCCCTTTAGTACACACTGAGGAATCCACAAACACAAAGAAGTGAAATGAACTGAATCAAATAATTTCATATTGAACTCAGAACTGGTTTATTACAAAAAGTCACGCAACGGTATAATACTGCAAATAAAATAAAGACTGCCTATAGCTTTGGTTTATGGCTGCCTCTGAGAACGAGAAGAATTCTCACCAAGCATGCTCATGGTGATATATGAGACTTAACAGATATACATGACATTTATAGCGCTTATTTGCCAATACTCTGGCATATCACAAGATATCCTGCTGTGATACTCCTATACCAGTGTACTCCGTTACATATCATGAGCCTAGGAAGAAAGCCAGCACTATCCGCTGGTTGAGATTTAAGACCGCTCTATACATTGAATATTAAACCCATTAATTTGGGTTTGTTTAGAGCCACCCTTCAAATGTTATATTCATCCAAACTCTCTAATCGCAAAACTGTTCACACTGGCTTTGCCTCAGGCTCTTTCTAGTTGGAAAACACAAGTAATTAAATTTAGAGAACATCAGTCAATGCCTCAGTGTCTCAAATAATCACTGCTTGACATCATCTGAAATGAGCTGAATAACATGGCAAAGAATGTGTTATGCAGAAATGTAGTTTTTAATTTACAATGTGTCAATAAATCCAGTAGATATTTCTAGATAAAAGCAAATTATATCTTCCTATCCTTCATAACTTTAACAACGTGCTTTGTTAACATGGTTAACTCAATAAAAATGGCTTTGGGGAGAGAAAGACTATATAATTTTTCTGTTTCTCAAAACAATGGAGAAATTATTGAAGACCATCCAAAATAAATGACAAGGAAAATGTCACTTATTTACAGCTCTGTCAAAAGGCACTTAGAATCTTTACAGCCTTGAAAGTGCAAGGAAAATAAGTTCATGCAGAAAGCAAGCTGCAACATATGGTTTCACAATCCGCAGCTTATGCAATGTTTTTATCATAGAACAAAAATTTTATTAACAGTTTCCTTCTCTTGTGATTGGCCATCATTTACATACAGCTGAAGACCTCTAACATAAACGTCAAGTTGCTATGGTGACAAAGTGTTTTAGTTAACTGCATCTGCTCTAAATTGTTCTCAAAATGACTGACATGAGAACAATAAGAAAGCCACATTCATCGCAGGCAGATATCAATCTACACTAGGACTGTAGCTATCGAATATTTTAGTAATCGAGTATTCTACCAAATATTCCATCAATTAATCGGATAAAATGCGTTTTTGCTTAATTAAAGTGCAATATTAATTATGCAAGATAAAATAAGACTCCTGGGTCTCTTAAAGTGAAGAACTAAGTTTCCTTTTTTTCCTCACACGCTTCAGTGTGTGTGATAAAGGAAGACGCGTTTCTGCTCCATTCATTAACAGAGACACGCAGAACATGCAGGATTCTTATTTAAACAGATTGTACTGGCTTAATATTTACAGATATTATTCCATGTAATGATTTGATGTAAGCGCAATGATCTATTTTTGATTAATTCAAAATTTTGCAAATTCCATGCCATTCCGCGCTACACTGTAAATTCAGTTTTTATGACTGGATTCCGTGATTCCATCCGCGTTTCCTGCATCATGGAAATCATAGGGCCCTAGTTGTGGTATGCCAAGTCTCTATCTTACAATGGACACACGCCACGACGTTCTCTTTACGTTTGCCTGCGCCCTCAAATAAAAACACTGCTGATTCCTTGCAGTATGAGACTTCGGACTCAGCGCTTGTGTCTCCTTCCGTTTTGTGGGTGACGTAAACGCGTTGTCACATTAAAAAAATAAATTGCGAACGAACCTGACGTTAGATTTAAAATAAATTAAAAGAGGCTTTGAGGCAGAGGAATTTGCCTCGATAATTTTAGTAATCGAGTTACTCGAGGAATCGTTTCAGCCCTAATCTAGACCCAATGCAATAGCTTACTGGTGGTTCAAAAACCCTGTCAAGATGGAAATCATCATGGCTTACATTAAAATTTCATTAAAGATTTCTGCATTTAAGACTGATGCTACATTGTTTCTCTTGTGTGTTATGTGGTAGGGTACAGACAGTGCTAGCTCTGATAAAGAATTAGCTCATGAATATTTAAAGGATAGTTCACCCAAACCACATGTATGAGTTTCTTTCTTGTTTGGGAAACAAAAGAAGATTTTTTGAAGAATGTTCTTAACCTAACAGTGGCTGGTAGCCATTGACTTACAAGACATAATGCAAGACATTTAGAGTTCCAACCTGCCCTAAAATAATTTTAGATTTTAATAAGCCAAAATTGCAGCTGTACCACAGTAGATGTATATCAGCAATGGGAACACATTTGTTTGCATTTTGATTTGTGATTTCACTGGAACAGACAGTGAACCACACAAAAGCAAAAGGGTAGAGCACACAGCTGTGTGTGGTAGAAAACATCTCTCTACGCCACCTGTGACAAATGCAACGATAACACAGCAAACAAGTTACAAAATTCCAGCAGACTGCCACAATTTACTAAAAATACAAACAAAATGCAAAAGTCTAAGAACCAGAGACGTCAAAGACCCCAACCGTCCCTTCTTTAAATGACGATAAAAACAGAGGTGTGATAACTTTGGGAAGGATAGCAGGAAATAGTGATGCACCATCAGCAAACGAGAACGAGATCAAGACCAGAGATCCAAGGCAATTCATACATCACTGAGGAATGCAACACAACAAAAACAACACGTCCTCTCCCCCGAACGCCTGCCAAGATATCCCAAACACCACTACAGACTCCCTCTTGCTCAACTGTTCTCTCAGATGGTGCCAAAAATAAGTCTTCATTTTCAGTCAACGACTGGAAAAAATGGTCCTTAAATGACAAGATTCCCAAGTCTGTCTGATGTCTAGATGGAGAGAGATACATTTTACATTCACTTTAGCCGAAAGGTTTCTCAATGAGCTGAGGCATTGACTTATTTATTCTCAATGACTGGCAGAACCTAAGCAGGGAAGGCTCTGCCAACTGGCAATGTCTCTGGGGGTTGAGATTCACCAGTTATACATGCAACTCATCCCAGAACAAGAAAAGTGCTTGTAAACAGTGTCATAAGTAGGTGCTCCATGACTAGACAATTAGTTATGCATTACATGACTTCAGATGCACTTGTTCTCTTCACTAAGTACATAAGTGAACTGTGACTTCAGTGCTGTGGATATCAGAGATTGAGATATATTTGGGATAGTTAAATACACCATTTGTATAAGTGTATAATCACTCATAATATCAATTTACTCCACAATCAAAAGCATATAACAATTGTGTTACTAATATAAAGGGAATAGTAGCTGACTGATCATGGGATTTCAATATGGGGCAACTCACTTACTGTAAACAAAAACTTAATTTTTTGACAACTAAAGGGACTGTACGCTTTATATTATGCAAATACACAGTGTACAAAAAAAAGTTATACATTAATTCTAGCATTCAAGTTTATTAAGGATGCATTAATTTGATCAAAATCAGTAATTACATTTATAATGTTACAAAAGATTTTTTTTATGTCAAATAAATTCTGTTGTCTTATTATCAAAGAAAAAACATTTTCACAGATACTACAAAAATATTAAGCAGACTAATGGCTACAGAAAATTCAATGATTCGCCAAAGGAATAAAATTACTTTTTAGAAAATATTAAAATATTAAAAATATTATTATCCATTATTTTTTATTGTAACAATAATAATTATAATAATAATAATAATAATAATAATAATAATAATAATAATAATAATAATAATAATAATAATAATGCACAATATTATTGTTAACCTAACATTAGATTTTTATAAACTAAGAAATTAGGTAATGGGAACTGGTCAGACAGCAACAGGGTTTACTGAATTCACTACATCAGGCCCCAATTATTCAGGTTGTTGCCCTTTGACCTTCTAATTGTGTGAGCAAACTATTACTGGCCTAACCATGAATCTTTATAATTTTGACTAGTGAGACAAAACAGACCACCATTGCTTAATTACAGCAAGAATTTGGCAATTAATAGCAAAATTACGTAAACCTGCTGTCTGGAAATTAAGTGAACATAAGAGAGAGGGATGGGCATCACTGGTATGTATATTATTATCAAGTAGCTGTTTATTAAGCCATTCAGTTTCCCTCCAAGCTAATTTTGGAGCCATTCATAGCAATTTATATGATTTTTTTGATCTACTTTACAGATCAATATCATAACATTTCATTATAGTCATAAAATCACATGAGCAAATATGTCTGAAGTTGACGTAATTTGTTTAGTTGTCAATAGGGCATTACAATTTTCACCTTGGATGATTTCTTCAAGACTGATATTTTGAAGAAAGTTCACAAACACATCTGAATTTATAGCTTACAGCTGTGTACACACAGAAACACAGCATCACCAACCAGACCTGCGTTTGAAAGAAACGGAATCCATGACAAGATGTGGAAAACAAAGAGAGAAAAATATAAAAGGAAAGTCCTAGAAAACAAATGCCTTTTCCCACTGCCACTACTTTCATCAGAATTATCACAGAATCCATCAGGGACTTGTGTAAATTCCAGAGGCTGTTGGGTAACACATTCAGTTTTCTCCATGCTTTGACTAGCTTGGCTCAACTGATCCCAAATAAACTTTGGCTGTGTCCCAACTGGAATCAGTCACTCGATCTAGCACGTTCTGAGCTGGCTAAAAATGTTCTTCAGTGGACATTCATTAACTTTTTTGGTTTTTGGAGAGGACAATGAGGGTCATCTCTGTCATAAATAGCGGCCGGTTAAAAAGCTTATAAATCAGATTTAGTGGTGTTGACTTGGTGGTCAGTGGTCCATTTGATTTAAGCATCTACAGAACTCATGACTCACTTGTGCTTTAAAAACATACACATTCAGATGGAATCGCAGCCCCTGCTTGAAATAATTGTGGCTATAAAACACCCCATATTACTGAGACTATAACCAGAGCTTTGTATGATGAAACAAGAAGGAATTTGTACGATATTCAAAAAAACAATACAACAAACAAAAGACACTGACCACTGTTTGATCTACTGCCATTGATTCCCACAGTCATCGTAAAGACACAACAGAGAACAATGCAAAAGATTTCCTGTTACAGTAAAATCATCCTTTTCGTTTCATGGGTCAACAATGCCAAGAACCGATTCCCTGGAATTTCACGAGCTGGTGGTCAAAACGTTTGTTTGACAGCATTTGGCCTGATGAGCACTTTGAGCTGATTGATGAAGACTTTCACTGATTCAAACCATCTGGTCAGCTTAACCAAGGAGGGCATTAATCACTATAAAAATGCATAATATTTCTGCTTAAGTCATACAATTAAATGTACTGGAATCCTGAAGGGCAGATGCTCTGAGAGTGATTTGCATCAATTACTTCCAGCTTGTGTCTATTGAATATGAAAAGATCGGACAAACCCTTCATGAAATATCATTGGAAATAAATCATGCTTAAATATTTTTGCAATTAAGTAGCAGACATATTACATCTTCAGGCAGCGCATGTGTTGCCTTTAAATAAAATTTGTTCCACATTTCATAAGTGTTAATCTAGAAGACAGGGTTCAAGCTAATAAAAATAGTTTAGGTAAACTGTTTCTGATTAAATATGAACACTGGCAAAGTCTAAATCAATTAAAAGTTATGGATTTTTAAAAATCCAAACACAACTGCAAATAGCCTTGCACAATTCTAACTTTTTTAAATTGCTCTTGTGAGTTTACGTCTCGCAATGCAAGCTATAATCTTTCAATTCTGGCTTTTTCCCTCAGGATTTACATCTGACAATTCAAATGTTTTCCCCACAATGGATTTAAAGAAAATCAAAAAAGGTAATTATGATTTTCTTATCTGATAATTTATCTGAACATCTTGCAAAGTCAGAGTTTTCTTCAGAATATCTTCAGAGTCAGCTTCAATTATTTTCTCCAGAGTACAGTCCTCCGACTAAAGGAAAAAAAAGGAAATCCTTGCCTCATGGTGAGACATTTGAAGCAAAAAAAAAAAAAAAAAAAAAAATCTAGACATCACACTGAAAAACAATGTTTTATCATAACTATGAATTTCAACTTCTGGTTATTCCACAGAGTATGTTATCAGGCTACTGTTTGTCCATACAATGAATTTTCGGTTAGAAGAGATGATAGAAGTATTTTGGAAAACCTTTGTCCTCCAGCTTTAAGTCCCACATCTCATAGTACTTCAACAATCAATCCTGGAGCTGTTCAGTGGTAGGTAACCAGCACCCTTGTGAAGCCATGCTACAGGTTTCAGTTTACCGTGCTTATGCCAGACACATCTGCATTTGCTCAAAGGAGCTTTAAGACATGTCTGGGTTGAAAAACCCAATTTGATCTCGTTTCTTTTAATAGACACTTCTGGAAATAAACTCCCTTGATACCAGTGGACATTAAAGATGAACTAGAGGGTCAAGAAAGACATACGACTGGACTCTAGAGACTTCCCAGTTTTTGTAAAGCTTCAGCCAATAATCAAAAAGCTTTCTTCTGGCGAAGAACAAGTGCTTGTGGTCAGATGAACTTCATGTTTAAGTTCATGGCTGGTTTTCATTCCTAGAGGAGTTAGTGAGAGGAAAACAAACGGAGGTTTATATGATATGGCCTTTGTATGTTTGATTCCCTTTGCCTTTTGGCCTGGAATGCTTCAAGAGTGTAGAAACAGGCCTGAAACCACCAGAAATATTTGGAAGGACAACCAAGAACCAATTTCTCCAGAAACACCTTCAGTATGTTCTGGGAAACAATACATCTATTAATCCAAACCACAGTACTAATGGTAAGTTCATTTAAAGTAAAGACCTATAAATAAATTCTATGGCATAGTATCAACAACTGCAAAGCAGACTTTCAGAATACACTTCTTTCCTTTTTTAAAGTTATTTTATTAAATTATATTAACTTATAAAATAAGATAAATAAAATATTAAAATAAAATAAAAAATATAAAAATTGTGGGTTGTTTTCATAAAGGATTGCAATTAATTTGATTTGCAACAACTGACTGCCCTTTTTCGGATACAAAAGTTATCCATTAGCCACATTCATAGATATTTTCTGCCAATATTTTAAGCCAATAAGAGCTATAAAATGAACACTCGATCAAAGGCAGAAGAATTTAGCGCTACATCCTTGGCCAGTTTTGCAAGAAAATGTCGCACTGTGATGCATGAAAGTTCTCCTCTGTTTGACATTATGATATTCAAGAGACAAACCCTGGCTTACAGGCAGGTTTCTAGCACAAGAACAGATGCACAGATCATCAGATCAGATCAGAAGCATCAACTAAACAAATCACAGACAAATATTTCCTCATCACATCATGAGTTTGAGAGCTGCCAAGCCACAAACGAAAAGAGGTGTGGTGGCTTAACTGCGCCTGTTAATTTACAATGAGCTCATATCAAATCTGCGTCATTTTAGTGATCTGCAAATGAGTAAATAATGGCAAGCCTGCTCACATGAGACCCAGTGTGCAAATACTCTCCATGCACGCTTGAGAGACTCAGGGACTCCACAGGTCACCAGTGTTGGTGCACCACACACACCAAGAATTTACAAGGACAGGCTTAACGGCAATTTTGGCAAGTCTTTCAAAGCATCGCACATCAACGCCTGCTTAAATAAAAATCCTGTAGTGGCTTGTGCTTTAACTTGCGACTTCCAGCATGAGGGTGGAATGAAATGCACGAAAGGGTGACAACTAAGAAGTAATGCAAAACAGAGAAAAATTCCTTAATCTAATAGAATTAATCTTAATTCTGTCCTACATAAAAATAAAAATAAAATTCATTCCTAAAATGAAAACGGTCTTCCATGGACAAAAAGAGAAATGTTGAAACAAAAAAGGAGTCCAGTGACTCAACCCGTATCCTTGTTAACTTGGATGGCAAGTACATTCATAAAAACTTCTCGTTTTGTGTTAAACATAGGAAAGTCAGATGGTATTGAGGACATGTCAAGTTACCACGGTAAAGCTGAGGAGTCTAGGTCTGCTTTGCATCGGGAGCCAGCTTAAAGTTCCAGCATCATAATGAACACAGGATTATTTTACATGCCCATGCACTTAACACATTGGGAACATAAACAGCACTCTCAAGGAAACACTTAATCAAATGATAATCTGATAAAATGATAATCTACATAAAAATATGAGTTTCATATATATGTCACGTATATATCATGATGACTGAGTCAACAAATCAATCATTTACAATTTAAAAATTTGGCACTCATTTTCTTTCGTTCCTCCATTGCCACATCAGAAATGCATAAAGCACAGCTAGTCTGTGTGTGTATTGCTAGTGATGTAGAATACCATGGTACATAAAAAACGGGCTGCCTTCAAAAATAAAGTCAGTGGTACCATTTCAAACTCAAATCATAAAACAACTAACCATATTTCTTAGCAGCTTACCTGCAAAATAATTTTCAGAAAAACTTCGGGCAAAACATCGCATAAAAATGTAAAATAATCACGATAGACATAAGATAGACAAACAGGACACTTTATTTGTCCCATATGGGAATTCAGCCCGCTTCAATAAATACAAAATGTTCACATTACGTACATACATTAGAAGAGACAACATATATACATAACCACGCACAAGAACCTACACAATGCTAAGAAGGAGAAGTAAACAGTCCCTTACCTGTAGCATGTGGTCACCTCTCCTGTGGATTTTACGCACGGGTATTTCGTCGTTGCGATTTTGTTCTCTGAACACACTTCTCTGTAAGACAAAGGAGCTGTCAGCTGTTTCTTTTCACGTAAACAAATCTGCCTCATGCGTAAGAATTAAACTTTCAGTCTTCTGAGCTCGTGTAAAGAGCGAGCTGACAGCACGCGCACTGCACGGACACTTTACCTGTCCACATCCTCCTTCTCCTCTCGGAAAGTCCACGGCGTTGCCGAGGAGAACAGTATCACCACCACAGCAAGTCTGAGAGGATTTCCTCTGCCCGTGTAGCTCATTTCAGACACTCTGAGGTGCTAAAAAAGATACTCCTCCGTTTAAACTCGGCGTCTTGGAGTTCAGCGTTTCTTTGAGGAATTGAGAGAGTATTGATTGGTTACCTCCTGCGAAGCTCCACGCGCAGATTCCCAGCGGCCCCTCCCACTTGATAAACTTCCATAGGTTCAGAAAAGCAAGTTATGAATTTAATATTTAATAACTGCAACAGGTAGCCTAACATTAAAAACATTATTGTGGAGGAATCCTTATGATGTGGGATTTTAGATAAATATTATTTAATATTAATATTAAATACTATTATTATAATAGGCTACGTAAAATAAACTATATAAATGCACAGTCATACATAAATGTATGCATATATCTGTGCTAACAAAAATGGTGTTGAAATAATTTTCAAGCAGAAATGATAAAGAAACAGCAATTTACACATTGAATTAAAGGAAAATTTGTGAAGAAAAAAAACTGAAATAGTATTTTCTTTTAAAACATGCTCCAGTAATCTTTTTTATGTACATACATATTTACTTATTGTACATGAGTTTATATTTAGTTACACTTTTTATAACTACTTAAGGACACAGATCAAATATGTATGTGTGTGTGTGTGTGCTTATATGTTAAACAAACATATGTCTCTCAATAAATTATAAAAAAAAATTACATGTATAATAATTCTAAAATAATTTGACAAAGTCTAGCACAAAGACTGTCAAAGATAGTCGACAAAGTAGTTGACATTTAACCTGCCCATGTTTAATTTTTTACAATTCTGTACATTGGCAATACAAATTTAATTTTATTAAATTATTATTGTTTTTTTTATCCTGCAATCACTTGATTTAAAGCTCTCACATTGATTGCTCTCTAAGGTTAAACTAGGTAAATGAGACTGTGTTGGCAAACTGAATACTCCAAACTTCATCCTTGACCTCTAATGATATGTAAGCTGTTTAGGTACCCAAGTAGCTCAAGGCCAGGGGACTTATATTGTGTTGAAACTTAAAGTTATTTATATGCTAGTGCTACTGACATCCTGAACTTTTGAATTTTAGTTTGTGGCCTCTAATGAACTGAAGAGACTTACTGAAAGTTTCGCCCCCTAGTGGCTAACAAACAGCAGCTGTTTCTTGTTTGTAGTCCTCACAATAAATGATCTCCAAACCCAACCATCTGATGAGCAATAAATTAAGATGTTCTAGCCAGCAAACCTTTCTGATGACTAATCTCCCATGTCTCATGAGTAAGCAACTCCAAATATACAGACAGTGTTGATCTCAAGTGCTTGAAAGCCCATATAAATGATCTGCCTTCAAAAGGACATGCTTCCATGGAGCTGTTTCCATGATGCTGCTGATGAATCTTGGCTGAGATTACTTTCGTGCCTTGTTTTTTTTTTTTTTTTTTTGTAGTAATAAACCCTCCTTGTCTTTTTCTTTTCACACTTCCATTGCAATCCAAGCAACAGATGATTTAAGACACATGGTTGACGTCATCAGAGCCATTATCTATGGAGACTTTAAAGGAACACTTCACTTTTTTTGGAAATAGGCTTATTTTCCAACTCCGAAATGACCAAAGAGTTACCCACGGTATGGCAGCAAAGTTCCTTGATTATTACGCCGGAATGAAAGTATAGTTCCTAGCCATATCGGACAAGAAAGATCACATCTTTTCATTTCTGTCGGTCTTAGTACATGATGTAACTACAGAAGAGAAAAATATAGAAAGTCTTTGGTCATTTTTGAGCGAGATGCTTACGGTCTATTCAGATTCAATGATCTATGCTAAGCTAAAGCTGAAGTGCTACCGTCAGACCCAGAGATTGGCTGAATGGATTCGAAAATGGTAAAACTCAACTGTTTAACAGGGGAGTTGGAAAATGAGCCTACTTTAAAAAAAAAGTGGAGTGTTCCTTTAAGACAAGTATTAAATGTTCACTCTTTTTTTTCGATCTTATAAAAAAGAACTATGGCTGAATGTGAATAAATTACTCTACAATCCTTTTAAGATCAAAATGATACCTATTATTTGCACAAAAACTCTCCTTAATCATGTTTTCTTATCACAGCATGATTGTGGAAACAACATTTAAAATTTCATTGACCAGGCATTTGTTTTCAAAATCTGTCCAGCTGTTTTCATGCAATATTTCTGTCTCAGGTGGTTGCATAATTCATGCTATGCTATTCGAACACCCCAAAACCGAACAGAACAAGTAAACAGAGCAAATGAACAGAGTTTTCAAACATAGAACACCTGCTCTTTTAAGAATATTACTCCTAATCAAACAGCTATGAGCGATTTGTTTTTAATGTTTAACTAAGAGTTTTATCCAGTGTAACAGGACTGCATTAGCAATAAGATATCAGTTTAGCAATTCCTGTGCTTCGTAAGGGTGGTCTCATTTGCATAAAAATTAAGAACTGCTTTGACAGTATTATGAGTCAGACAAATTCAAAATTATGCTAATGAGAATGCAAGTTTTGTTTTTAATTAAGGCATAGGAAATAGGTCAGCCTGAGCACTGTAAAAGCTGGAAAATGTGTACATTTAATGTCAATGGTACATGCAAATATTTGCAGTTGGGATGAAACAGGTCTGTTTTTTTTTGTTGTGTAGTGGATGAATAGTTTCTGAGTTCCAAGGAACAATGATTTGCTTCAATGTACAGCACAGTAGCTACAAAGTTTTGAGTCAAAAGTCAGTTACAAAAAAATGTTTCCTCAAGCAGTGGTTTTGTACACTTCCAATCAATTTTTAGAAAAATGAATTAATATTTTTATACAGCAAGAATGCATTAAATTGATAAAAAATAAAGTGTGACTACAGCTTTTACATTGTTACAATCTATTTCAAATGACAACATTTCAAACTATTAACGTTTTTAATGTAACTGTACCAACCCCAAAAAATCAAATGGCAGTGTTTAAAAAATCGAATTCAAAATCTTACTGCCTTAAAAAAAATGTAAAATATATTTTTGCTACAGTTGTTGTGTACAACATAACCACACTAATATATTCACCAGTAGTTTTGATATTATACCTAATGTGTCTAATTAAGATAGGAAGTGTGTGGCATAAATATAGATATTTAGGAATCTAAAATGTTATTTTTTTTCCTAAACCGTTTTTTGACTGACTTTTCTTTTCGCAAAGTGAGAATCATCCGAGGTACGGCTCCTTGTGATAATGACATTTCAATGTGTGTATTTGGTTTGTGAAAACAGGAAGAATTGAACATGCTGACCTCTGGGTCACCCAAATGGTCCATAATCAAGGTCATCCTGGGTACTGCACTGTTATTTTTTCTCCTTCCCTTTCTCACTTAAGTTGATAGCTGACATATTAGTAATCCAGATCTGTTTTTTTAAATCTGTGTGAAAATGTCTGAGAACAGAAAATGAAGTGTTGGGCATTTTCAGTCAGTGGCCAGGAGGAAACCTACAATTTATATGTAGCACGTCATGTGCTTGAACACACACACACAAATGAAGGAAAACCTTGAGATTTGCAGCCTGTCGGATTTTCAACCTCACATGACCTGCCTGGACACTAATCTGAGATCCAAGATTAATTCACTGTACGGTCTTTGTGTCCTTACAGCAAGTCATTTTGGATTAAAATGTTCATCCTGTCATATGTGCACTTTATCATGTGTGATCAGTTTTATTATTACCTCTTATTGCTGTCAATGCTGGTTTACGGGCAGAGAAGGCCTGTCTGATCAGACGCTGATCCACTGCAGTTGTAGTACCGCTGTTGACCGCTAGATGTCTCTTGAACTCCAGCATAGCGCTGCACACCTCCGTAAACAAAATGGATGAGCAGTGTTATAAATACCGGGGTGCGTCACGACTAGGGAGGGTGCCTGCTGTGCCATTTAAGTTTCTGCAGTTTTGATGGCTCAGCAGAGAGGAGGAAAGAGGATGATAGATAAATAGAGAGAGCAGGGTCATTATGTCTCCAGGTGCAAACATCCCTCACATAGCCGGTCTTAAAGAAGAGAAGCATTTTCCTGGGGTAGAAGTAAAATCACACAATGCAATGTGTGTGAATGTGAATAACAAATATAGAAGAGGAATATATGATTCACTGCTTCAACACTGTATTTATTTGACTTTCAAAAATATGAGATTTCAACATTTTGACATTTTTTCTTGCAATTCTGAGTTTTTAGGCTATCTCAGAATTCTAAGTTTAAAGCTCACAAAGGGAGTTTATCTTGCAACTCTGATCCTTTTCTCAAAATTGTGCTTATATCTTGCCATATTTTGAAAAAACTGTCCAAATTGTGTTTTTTAAAATTTTATTATTTGTATTTATTTTTGTAAGTAATTAGATACTGTATAAACACAATTCTGAGATTGATCAATTGAACTCAGAATTCTGGGGGGAAAAGTTACGAGGTTTACATCTCGCAATTCTGACGAAATAAATGTAAAAAGATTGAGAAAATTACCAATTATGAAATGTATAGAGAAACATTAATATATTAACAGTTTTGGAGATTGTGGTCCTTCCCCATTCAAGCAGAAGCTGTACTTGCATGATTAGAAAAAAGCTGCCAGGGGGTTTCGTCAGTATGGCTGCCAAGAGAACAAACTTGCTCCAATAAGGATTTGAGTTAAGAGGAGGGCAGATGGGGAGCGAGAGGGGAGAATGAGATCTGGAAATGCCACAAGCTGGATTCAGATTCAGAACGTCTTAATGAGCCCCACTGCTCAATGCATCAGAGCATGTGCTCTAACTACAAGGCCACAGCTCCAAAAAATGCATGCAATCATTTAACAAGCTAATTATTTTCATTTAGTGGTATACACCATGTAATCCAAAACCAGGGCTATTGTTTGACTGGATATGCAGTTTGCATGTCTATCCTTGGGTCAGCCTGCAGATGTTGTACACCACATTTGTTTGTCCCCCTTTATATTTTCTTCTTTTTTTACTCTCCATTTTCAGGGACAAAGACATTTTCAATCACATATTTCCTTGCCCGAGCACAGGGAAGATTCTCTGTGGCGGGCATAAGGTGATTACACAACGCCTGGCACATCAACCACAGAGGAGCACCATGCTGACTCCTGGATGCACACTTGGCCAAACTAATTTCTCTTTCTCAATTCATCCTTCTGTTCCATTTTCCAGCTCCTTGATTTAATTTTCTACCTTATCTATCATTTCATTTTTAGGTTTCCCTGTGATTTCAAGCAGTTTTGAAAATGGATGGGTATTTTAAAATGTATAGGGTCATGTGTCATGTTTTTTTTTTTTTAATATTAAGCAGGATAACTGTTTCGATTATAACAAGAAATGTTTCCTGAGCAGCAAATCAGCGTACTAGAATGATTTCTGAAGGATCAATTGACACTGAAAACATCACATTACTCCTGAAAATTCAGCTTTGCATCACAGGAATAAATTACATTTTAAAATATATTCAAATAGAAAATAGTTCTTTTAAATTGCAATAATATTTCACTATTTTACAGTTTTTATTGAAT
Source organism: Carassius gibelio (assembly GCF_023724105.1). Taxonomy (NCBI): domain Eukaryota; kingdom Metazoa; phylum Chordata; class Actinopteri; order Cypriniformes; family Cyprinidae; genus Carassius; species Carassius gibelio. The sequence continues at coordinate 5,645,755 of NC_068391.1, read as the reverse complement.
TTTAATAATAATAAAAAATAAATCTTGGTGATTTTTTTCTGAAACAATTAAAACATCTTAGTGACCCCTTAAGATTTTTACTTTATCATCTACAAAGAAATACATATTAGTCATTACATTTTCACTGAGATATATCTAAAGCTTACTTGAATCTTAGATTATGATGATATGATGCATTAGAAGGTAGGAAACCCTCATACAAAATCGCTGCATGGCAAGTCATTGACTATCAGTGCAACGAGGCAGCAAGGCAGCCTTCGGTTTTAGATTCAGCCTTGGAAAGCATTGCAGCTGAGAGGAAACGTTGCAAGGAATTCTGGGATAAGTAGAGAGCAAGAGCTGCAGTGCAGCCATCATAATCTGTTTACGGTGTCTGTCTGTACAGATGCCAGCTTCTCTTCTCCTCTCCACAGTTTGTACTCTAAGCTAGAGCACTGCACAGTGCAGTCATAGCAAATGGAGACTGTCATAGCATCAGCATCCATCACTGTCAGACAGGCACCTGTCAGCTGTCCATAGTGCCACATAGCTTCAGACAAACACCCAGTCCCGAGGGAATGCAAACCAAGCACACATAAACCAGCAGTCTGCATAACCAGCTGAAGAGAGGTGGTGTACGGTGCTTCTGCTTTATTGTTGTGGAATATTTTATTTAACATACATGTTAATACCATCAAGTGTGTATTTTATTATATTTTATTATTTACTTGCAAAAATGTTATTATGATGCCAACGCATCAATAATATGCAGTTAGAGTATTCAGAATGGGTTATAGTGTCTTGCTGTGCAGATGCTAGGGTATAGCTCGCACATACATATAACTTTATATTCATATAATAAGCTACACAATGAAAACAGTCAAAAAAACAAAAAAAAAAACAAATATCTTTAAATAAACACACATACACACACACATGCATACATACATAAAGCTATTTCCTGCTATAAATGCCATAACTGGTAAAAAAAAAAAAAAAAAGCATGAGTGAGTGATGAGAGTCTGCAGGTAAGGTGACACCACTCTTGTGTAACTCCAGACACAGTGTCTCCACCTGAGCACACCGGCCGCATCAGACCTGCTGTCCTCTGGCTGCCGTCCACAGGGAGCTGCTGTCACTGTCTAGCCGACAGGTCTGATAAGACAAATGCTTATGTAAATTGCAATATGAGCTAGTTAAAGCTGTATGAAAGTGTAGAAAAGTTAAAGAGTTACACTTTTAAAGAGTTGGATTCTTATGCTAAACATGGCCAAATAAAAAATAAATAAATGAGTTGTACATTGTAGATTGTACAGTAAGATGGAATATTTCTGTGCCACATTTATTACTTTCAGGTTTGTATAAGTTTCAGAATATATTTGTTTTTTCAGAGTATGGTCCTGTGTGACTTCATAAAGGTTGGAACTCCTTGTATGGGCACTTCTGCAGGAAAAGCGCATGCACACAGTAACCAGAGCGAGAGCACATCAGCGTGCTACATTCAGGTATGGTAGTCTATTGAACATTAAACATTTTGGGGTCACTAAGATTTTTAAATAGTTTCAGACAAAAATTCATCAAGACTTCTTTTTTATTATTATTAAAAATTAAACATTATTGCAATTTTAAAAGAAACAGAAAATATATTAGCCTAAGACAGGGAGGTGAGGCTAAACTATACTTTGTTGAAAGAGAAAAAAAAACACTGTAAAAATTAAAAGATAGATACGGTAGAAAATTAAATCAAGGAGCTGTAAAATGGAACAGAAGGATGAATTGAGAAAGAGCCATCGTTTGGCCAAGTGAACATTAGAAGTCTAATTTGTGCAGTTATAAAATGAAATATTTTATTGTCCCCAAAGGGATTTTAATTATTATTTCTTGAACAGAGTACTATTGTTCTTTTTCAAATATATTATATAAGTAAATGGGATCAGTAAATAGTACCATGCAAAACATTTCACAAAAAAAAAATATATATATATATAAAATGAAACATAACCATAACACATCTTAAAAAATAATAATAATAAATCATATAGAACAACATACAGTCACATCAAATTTCTAAATAAAAATGATTTCCCCAAAATACATACATTTTACATCTGCAAACTGTTATTGAGTATTTTAACTGAATAATTATAAGATTTTTTAAATCTGGCAACATAATGTCTACCATCTACCAGAGGGTAACAACTCATACTTTGTATGTGTATTACTTTTAGAAGTGACTTAGGTTCCCAAACATTATTAATAATTAATTACTTCAATTCCATCCACTTGAACTTCAACCAAAGACTTGAGGGGGAAAAAAAGCTTAAAAATCTGTGAAGCCTTGAAGCCAAGAGTGTTAGCAGGTCTCCAACATTCAACAAATGTAAATCTAATTGATTCGGGCAGCATTAGAGATCATCAAATATCCATACAGAGCCCCTGAACACATCTGAATAACTAATCTGGATTATAATAGACAGCAGTGACCTTTCCATCTGACCCCAATCAATATACAGTACCTTACTGAGAATCTGTAAATCTCTTCCTTGATAATCACACCAAAATGGCTTTTAACCATTTTTATCAAATCAGATCCATTCTGTGAATCCATTCTGTGATCCATTCTTTCTCTTGAACAAGAAGAAATGTAAAATTCTATGATTATATAATGCTTGCATACGAAATATCCTGTAAGCATGCCAGAGCAGTATGCTCTATTTTGTCAATGCTTGAATGAAAGTTACATTCTCAGGTTACTCTTTTAAATGCATTTCAGAGAATAATGTCGAAGTATCATTTATTTGTTAATTTCTTTATTATATTTACACATAAAAACATTATTGTGACCTAAGAAAATTAAGGTTGAAACAATGATGTCTTTACGAATCTGGGGCTTGACTGTGGTAGTTGTGCAGGCGGTCAGTGGAGGGACAGAAACCTCTCAGATTTCATTATAAATATCTTTCTTTTGTGTTCCAAAGATTAAAGTTGTACAGGTTTGGAACAACATGAGGGTGAGTAATTAATGACAGAATTTTCATTTTGGGGTGAACTACCCCTTAAAATTGATTACTGTCTGTAAAAAATAGAAAATGTATTTGCTTATCATTTCACTTTCAAATATTTATGAACATCTTTGAATTTACGACTGTATTTCCCTCTCTGTATCTCTGTGTGTCTCTATCTCCTGGGTTGCCTTAATAGTTCCTTAAATGTCACATCTTAAAATAACAGAGGCTCTGATTGGCCCCAGAGCAAACGTCCTGCTCAGCCTCTCAGCCTGAAGCTAACATCTTCATCTCAGGGATGAGTACATGCACTGAGGAAGATGTCTTGAAGTGCATTGACTGCCTGCATTCTTACGTCTGCTTAATTAAGTGCAGGAACAGTGTACACTACACGCCTGCAGCTTACTGAATCAGTGACACTGAGCTGAGATTGATTCCTTCAGGACAGCTGCAACACCACAGTGTCAGCTCATGTCAGTGGCTTTACTACATCACATAATTTGGCTGTGGTCATATCATAGATTTTTATTTTATTTTATTAATTGATATTCAAGGCTGTAAATGAGTTTCACACACGCATTTTCCATATTTGCTTTCACACTTTGAATAAAGCAAGCTTTGAACATGCAGGTTGTGAGTTTTCTGCCAGCTCTAAAATGAGGGTTGTGTTGTTCACATTACAATTTGCAAATGTAACATGAATGAAAATTAAATTAAATTAGGTATCATAAATGAATTATCTTTTTATTAATCTTTTATTACTCATGTTACTTCATAATTTTTGTATTTTTATTTTTCATTCGTTCATATCTCAGAATTTTGACACATCTCACAATTGTGAGTTGGGACTTTTTCCCTTGCAATTCTACGTCTCATGATTGTGACTTTTTCCCCCCTGGGGTTATAAGTGTTGCTGTTACCCCGTGACAGCTGTCTGTCTCCCTGACTGAAAATTTCTACCTTACGCAACACAAAATTGAAAGCCAGTTCTTCTGTTTTGTCCCTCGGAAATTTAACAGCGCCTGGAGAGAAAATGAAACACCTTGTAGTTGCATCCTAACCAGGGCGACAGAAATACAGAAGCTTTTGTACCCATATCAACCATGTTCTCATCACAAAGGCTTCCTGCAAGGCAGCTACACTTCTACTAGCTGTAAGAATGGGCATATGACAACTCACCTTTCAGACAAAGGACATATACACTTGAGATATCCCATAATCCCCTTCAGACAAGCCTGTACTGTTGCTACATCAATGGCCTGAAGTTTCAGTCCTTCTAACCCTCAGAGATCTTAGTTAGCCATGCATTTCTGCACACACGGAAGCCCTGGAGGTCACTGCATTAGCCACACACTATAGTGCCACTTCAGCGTGACATATGTTCGCAAGATGGACATTGTGGACATTTTATAAAACATATATTGTGCTGTGCTGAAAAAAATATGAACTTATGAAAAAATATGAATTAAACCTTTCATTGTGTGCAGTACAAGTCATCTGAAAAGAATAAACTATCATTGCAGCAATGCATTTTTTCCTATCAGCTTTATGTAAAACTTGTATTATTTGCATGTTTTTTTCTGTCACAACAAATAGTCACAATAAGCTATAAATGAATGAATCAATAAATAACTGAATGAAAATACTATTAATATTATAATATTATCAAATAGAATATTATTCATGAAATCAATAAATAAATAGGGTTAGTTTTTTTTGTCTGTAATAATAAATAATAATAACAATAAAGGTATAAACAACAAATTAACAAATACATTTAGAACAACATGTCTCAATGCAATGCGGAAAATAAGATTAGCCTAAAAATTAGGTTCATTTGATCATTCACCACAAAACAAGCAATTATTAAAAGTTATTCGCTCAATAAATACGAAAAATGTACTGAGAATAAATTGAATTGAATAAATTAACTTTTCAATACAATGATGGAAAAAAGATTAACCTTAAAATCTTAAAATAATCACATAATTCATTACAAAATCTGAAAAAAAAAATCTTAATAAATGCTAAAGTTTTATAGAGAATAAATTGTATCAGTACTTGTATTATTAGTATGTTCTGTCTGAATTAAGCAACAATTAACTATACAATAATTAATCAATTAATGTTTTTAAATAATGCTGGAAATAAAACTGAAAAAAAAAATTATATTAATCAATTTAATCATTTATCACAAAATCAGAAGTTATTCAAATAGATGCAGTTATAGCAAGGTAATAATTTTCTCCTAATAAATGCTAAAAATGTCTTTTTCCTACGATATGTGTGTTTTTATATCGCTGCTTGGACATAGCCGTGTGGAAAATGTCAGAGGTGTTGGTTTCGTAAGATGGAATAGCATGTCCTTGGTGTATTTTCTCTGATGTGTCCTCTCTCAGGCCCCATTGCACTGGAATAAGTGACTGCTCACACCATTCTGAATTTTTCATTGGCCCCTGCAGTTCGAGAAACACATAGTCTCACAGGTGTCTGCTACAAGACAGGTCACCTGATCTCTACCCAAATCAGTTAGACAGTCATTCTAGACTTTAATCGGATCAGGTCAAGAAGTTTTGACCGACAAGGGCAAGTGTGGGAACCAGAGACAGAGTATTTGTGTTAGTGACTCTTGTGTTTTTATATACCATCCATTCATTCATCCATCCATCCATCTATCCATCTATCCATCCATCCATCCATCCATCCATCCATCATCTATCTATCTATCTATCTATCTATCTATCTATCTATCTATCTATCTATCTATCTATCTATCTATCTATCTATCTATCCCTTTTCTAGTAAATAAGTGGTTAAGTGAATGTTTCTTTTCTGTATGTATTTCATGGTTTGAGTTTATGTGTTTGAGGAAGTTATTTGTTTGAACAGCATGATGTCTTGTAGTGTTTCAGAGCCTGATGTTGTGGCTGCAGGTGACTGTCAATCATGTGTCTCTTTCACATCAATGTGACTTCCCCGACTGGAAGACCAGACAACATATCGTTGTCAATGTTTGTGTATTTGGGTCATTATGTTGTATTAACAGACTAATAACATCCTAGAAATATCTCAGAATCCAAGTGTCAATTCGTATAATGCAAAAATTACCTTCTAAGGTGGTGGTTAATGCTATGAATCACATAAGGGCTGATCTATGAACTGATAAGTATGGTTTCTCTTGTGCCTTACAGCTGTTTTTTTTTTTTTGCACTGATGCCAGATGTATCACTCATTTCTTATAAATTATTATTTTGGTTTGCATTCATGAAGTTACAAATACAAATAGAAACTAGTTTAATTGAAAGTAATTCATTTCATTTGTAAAGTATTTAAAACAAACTATGTAATGACTTATGTTCAAAAGTTTTGGGGTCTTTTACGCTTACATAGGCTGCATGTATTTGACCAAAAATACAGTAAAACAATAATATTGTGAAATATTACTACAATTCAAAATAACTGGTTTGTATTTGAATATATTTAAAAATGCAATTTATTCATCTGATGCAAAGCTGAATTTTCAGCATTATACCCCAGTCTTCCCTTTTGAAAATCATAAAAAAATCATCAAGGACTCTATCCACCCCAGTAACCATCTTTTCACCTTGCTGCCATCTGGTAAGCGCTTCCGTAGCCTGATGGCAAAAACCGAGAGACTCGGAGGAGTTTCTTCCCCCAGGCCATCAGACACCTAAACTCAAAACCAGCCTCTTAACATCTACATGTCTCCACTTAATATTCACTTTATCAGTAAGATATTCATCATTCCCTACCTCACATTGACATACTGACAGTGTCAACCTGTTTGCCTCTTGTACATTCCTGTGTATCTTAATATTTAAGACTACAGTTTAACTTTCATGCACATTATTTTGCGTTCTATATTTAATTCTACAATATACATCTTTTTTATATTTTATTCTTATATTTGTATTGTTTACTTTTATTTCATTCTTTCATAGCTATATTTATGTATATTTTCATCTGTGTTGTTTTCTTTAATAATTGCACAGTCCATGGAGCGGACCTGACTCACATTTCACTGCTGGTTATATATGCTCTATATAATAGTGTATGTAATGAATAAAAATCTTGAATCTTGAATCACTGTCACACTGTCACAAAAAAAGTTTCCTATAATATATTATTATCAATGTTGAAACCAGCTGTGCTTCTTATCATTCATGTTAACTGTGATACTACTATTTTTTTTTTTCTTCAGGATTCTTTAATTATAAATGTAAAAATGTAAAAAGTTATTAGAAAATAATCTCTTACTGATAATTTTGAATGGCAGTTTGTGTATATAATTTATAGTGTACATGTATTTATAACATGAAATAAAAGGCCCTTGATCTTGAGGCATTATATTTTTATTAATAATATAGGTGTGTTTTAACATGACTCCACTGAATTATCATCATTATATTTATTATTATTACTATTATTATTGTACATCCTTGCTCTGAAAAGTACTTTAATGAGTCACAAGAAGGTCATTTGGTAAATGGGTAGAAGTGGTTTGGTAGGGGTTAAAGGATAGTTTACCCAAACATTCTGTGTTGTTTAGGTACAGCTGAACCCATGGGATGTATAGGAAAAAACATCTATCACATCATATTGGAACTGAAGCATAAACTGGATGCAAAAAAAAAAAAAAAAAAAAGACCACATGTGTTAGCAGCAAAAAAACACTTTTCTATATTATATCATCTGCTACGTGATTTTCTCTGTCATATAGAATTTCCAAATCAACATAAAGCATATTTAAAAGTAAATTATAATTTCATTGATTTAAACAGGCGGGATCCCTGTTGAAAAAAACAACAACAAAAAACAGCACTTGGTGGTTAAGTATGTTTTGAAGCATGACAGCTGTATTTAGCTGGTTTAAGCAAGTCCTAGTTGGTCATGAGCTGTCAACCATCTCAAACGAGCTGCCATATTTCAAAACATACCTAACCAGCATATGTGCTTTTTTCCCCCAACATGCCTATCCTATAATAATAATAAAACATATATTTCAAAAGAAAAACCACGTTCAAAGCATGCTTCACAGTGAAAAAAACTTTGGCATTAAGGGTCCAAGAGCAGTATTAGGCTCTAAAGATGAAGGTCTTAATCTAACCGCTCAGATCTGTCAAAGCACTAATAACTTTACACAGAGCGCTCCTGTAGCCTTGATTGCAAAGGAGTCTTTCATCTACTTCCCTCATGTTAGATATGGAAAAATGTATAGACTCAAGCAAATAGATTTCTTTTACAGATCTTGATAGATTTTTGACCTCAGTCTGAAGGTGCATTATTCAGACAAACACATACATAATTTATGGTCTGTCCATCTGCCACTCTCTCTGACTCTCTTGTTTCTGGCTTTCAACCCGTTTCTTCCAGGTATTGACCAATCGTTGATAAAATTGCCCACTTCTCTAATCTAGCCTCAGGAAACCGCATCACTCCGTCCCTCTGTCCAGTTCAGCTTTATGCAACATCTGCTGAACAGTGGTTTGATTTCTCCATATAATCATCTGTGATTAAATGACAACCAAACATGAAGGGCATCCGTGTCTGTTTCATAGTGCCCACTCTCTTTTTATCCGGAATCATTTTGCATTCTTGGTAATCATGAACATCTGGTGATTCCCATCTGCTGCAATGACGTTTGGATGGACCACAGAGATTATAAGACTAAAAAATAAATTAATGTTGTGGTTCAGGCTGGCAGGGTTATTTAGATACAGCAGAAGGTCAGAGTTGTTTATAAATACAAACATTAACAAATATACATATTCTGCATAAGCAAAACAACAACCCACAGAAGCCTATTCATGCCTACGCACTTTTACTGAATACTTTTTTTCAGCAAGGATGCATTAAATTGATTAAAAATTGATTTTAAAGAAATTTGGGATTTTTGTTTAAATCTGTTTCAAATAAATGCAGTAACTTAACATGCATTACAAAAAAACGGTCATAGTTTCCAATTTTTGTTTTCAATATTGAAAATAATAATAATAATAAATGTTTCATGAGCAGCAAATCAGCATATTAGAATGATTTCTGAAGGATCATATTGATAACTATGCTGAAAATTCTGCTTTGCATCACAGGAATACATTATATTTTTCAAAATATTTATTATATTTATTTGTTATTTATTATATTTACAGTTTTTCATTGTGTTCATATTTCACAATATTACTGTTTCACAATAATAACAAAATGGCCTTGGTGAACATAAAACACTTCTTTCAAAAATATAAAATCTTACGGACCCCATTCTTCATGATCAGTTTTTATTGATCTGATCAATAAAGAGGAACAGTGACCATGGATATAATCTCCCATAGAAAGACACAGAAAGCTTCAAGTACCAGGATGAAACTGATCTGCTTACTGAGAATTATGATCTTTAAATCATAAGAGGAAATTTATAGAGCGCTGAGAAACACACAGGAATAATACAACTCCTCTCTGACTGACTGCAATGCAGAGAGACCAATAAAAAGAGAAATATCAGAAAAACCAAGCTCTCACTTCAAGCACCGTTGAGAAACAATTCAATTAGTTTAAAGGCAAAGGGCATCTTTTTGTTCAATGTCCTTTGTCACTTTATCTCTCTTCAGTCTAATATATAGAGACAATGTTACTAATTCTACAGGCTTACTAAAGGAATACAATAATTAAATGTAAGATTGAATAAAATCACCTTTTGGAATCTGTTCACCTATAAAGCTTTGTTCATTTATTCTGTTTGTATTCTATAGGTTACAATATCACACATGGGAACATATGACATAAGAGTCACATAGTTGGGATTTATAGCTGCGCAGCCATTTATCTTGACCAAGGCCAAAAGCATGTCACATGTGGATCTCTGAGCAATGGAAGAAAATAATGAGTCATCTCTCACATTTCCAACATCCCCGTGTCTTTATAATTGGGAAAAGCCAAAGTAAGCTTTCAAACATGGTGTTAATGGTGCAGTATGACAGTATGTAATATTGACAGCTAGCAGTTGAAATGAGTACTGCAAGCCAAAGTATTGTTTCTCGCTGTCCCTCCTCCTCAGATTCGATGCTCATGCTGCTCACTGACTGAAACAAACTCTGGAGAAGTAGTTGAACAGTATGTAGCCCAAACACGCAAGATGACTACCGCCATTACAGGAAGGGCACTGGAAGAACCTTGGAGAATGCAGAGCACTGAGGCCGTGGAGGTGGGGATGCTGGCCACCCACAAAGAAATATCATCAAGCATATCATCTCAACAAGTCACGTGTATCAGTTCAAGAAAATCCATAACAGCGGAACAATAAAAGCAAACAATAAAATGTACCTTGGCGGAGAAGCATCATCTTCACTGCTGGATCCATCATTGGTAAAGTCTTCTGTCTTTTGTTTTCCTGTTGTTTGATTACTGCCCGTGTCCTGCATTTCTCTTTCCTGTCTTACCCCCCGATCTGTATGTTTGTTTGGACTGATTACCTGCGCTCTGACCTACTGCATGTTTCATGGACTTTTACTTTGGAATGTGCTATCAATAAACTGCATTTGGATACTAAATCTCCATGCCGCTGCGGTAGCGTTGGTTTTCATAGAAACAATTATGCAAACTTAGCATGTTTCCTAAATACCTGTCAATGTATTATGGCTTTTTATACTGTGGTACAGTCAAAAAATGACATACAGCACTTTGGTTCATAAGTGACTTGGGGCCTGTTTATGGCCTGGTTTTAAGATGCATTTTTGTCGAACCAATCACAAATGGGCCGATGCTAAATACAGGTATAAAAAGGGTCTTAAACATTTTGAACTTGTCCAATTTCAACCACTTTCAGAGGTATTCCAAGTCTCATTCGCCCAGACAGTGTGGTCAAATGTATTTGAAAAGCCACTAATGACCGCCTCCTCTTAGAAATTAGTTTAAACAAAAATGACTTTTTTTTCTCTTACCAGCCCTGATTTTAACACAAGCCCACAGCATTTGGCGTAGTTTTGCAGCTGTCAAAGTAAAAACAAAAGCTCCAGCTCTCCGGATAATTTTACGTTGTCTCCTTTCAAATTCAAATGTAAGTAGTGTGAGCTTATTATGCAATGCTAGACTGAATGATTAGAAAAGGCCTATACATACATAGAGTACACCCACCTGCAAACCCTCCACTCAAAAATCCTGATCAGTATCAAGTGGTAGAACGTGGACAAAAGAGATGGATTACAACACTAGGTGTAAACATGAATGAGTCTCCCTCATCGTCTTGTGATCCGATTGACCAAAACACATCTTATGTGTAAACACGGTCTTAATCATAGTTGTTTTGCTTCAACAGTTTTGTTGACAAATCAAGAAAATCTGCACAATCAGAAGTAATCAGATAAATCAACCAATACAAAAACCAGCCTGGAAGGTTTGGTTGTGAGAACAGAGTAATGCTGCTGTGACTTGTTTTTGTTGGCCAAAACCCGGTCAATTGATCTGTCTTTTTTCTTCTTTCTATTCAGCATACATCAGTAACTTGCCTTAAAAAACACGACTGTTAACAAGTGGCTAAATGGGACTACAGAGGTTGTCTGGAGCAATAAACATCATCATGGCGAATAGGTAAACTATTCTATTCACTATTTTTGAATTGTGATGTAATTGTGTAGGTATTTTATAGACTACACATTTTACTTCTGGCTTCAAAAATCCTAAAAGCTGTGAACAAAATGTGTAAAAATCATTAATTTTGTTGGTTGCTTATTTTCTACAATAATCCAAAAGGTAATGGAAAATAAAGGATAGAATGCTTGAGAGAGCAACACATTCTTTGGATGTTGTCTTATAGCTTATACAGTGTTGTATTAAGTCTTTTCATAGTCGGCTCATTTGTTTTCCCTGGCCCATATACGTTGTCTTACACGATTTCTGACGTCATAAGCTGTAAGGTCATAATTCAGCGAGTGATGTATCCACCAGAGCCTAGATAACTACATCATCAATCATAAAGAGGCTTCATGCCGTTCGTGGAGAGTTTGGAAATCTGCACATTCAACAAAACCAACTTTACCAGCTAGTCTGCTGTACCCCCGATGCCCCAATTTCTGTCTCTCCACAGGAAGTCATCATTGTGTGAGGATTTATTCTCATCTCCATGGCAACAGTTTTTTTTTATTTTTTTGGTATATGTTTGATTTTTTGGAAAGTGTATTTATTAGTTCATGTGATTGCCTCTTGTAGTTCAGACAGAAATCATTATGCTTATTCAGATCCACCCTAGTGGTAGATTCGGCCTTGCTGATTAACGCTGATGTTTTCCCCAACACAGTTGTTTAACTGCTCAGAGAATGCATGTGGAAATGAAATGATGGACCATCTCGAGAAAATCTTAATCACACTTAAACACAGGAAGCAGAACGCTGTTGTTTGCAGAGAAGGGACGCTGGTAAGTCAAACCCTGTGGTTGTATGAGAGAGGCAGGTGAGGTGGCTTGTGTTTCAGTTGCGTGTAAACACATCCCAGGTTGGTAACAATGAAACCGGGCACATGGTAATCCAAGCAGCCCAGCTCATGCCAGGGTCTGCCCTCATGCTCACCTTAGTAAACTGACGCAAAACTGTTTTATCCATTATAAAATAATATGCTTGAATTATGATAATATCAAAATTGCAGCATGCAGATAAGATGAAGCAGCGAAACAAATAGAAATATACAAATTCACTACACATTAGTGACCAGTTTCCAACGGCTGTCCACATCAAGTGGAAATACAATGGTACAAAGTGAATTTACATATATTTGAAGACTATGTTGGAATGGAATTTAGACCAGCATTGCTTGCTTGTTGCGGTTATATTAAAAACTCAAATGAACATGGAAAATGTTTTTAACCACATCAGCCCTCCCTTATGAAACAAAAATATATTGCAGTATATTGGAAAATATCAAGTAATATATTAGGCATATATTCTTATATATATTTATTTTTTCCAATATTTTGCAATATATTGAAAGCAGCAATCATTTGTATATTTTGCAGTATATTATATAATATATGTATCATCAATAAATTATTAAATGTATTCAAATATATAATATTTTAGAAAATAAAAAGGGAAAATAATATATTACAATATATTTGAAGAAATATATTGGTAAATATATTTTCCTTTCGTAAGGGCTGCTCACTGTATAATACATAATCAATTTAATTTCAAAGATGCAAATTCTTAAATGAGCCAAATTCTTCAGTAACTCTCTCCAAATCCACAATCATTCCACAATAAATGTAAAAAAAAAAAAAAGAGTTGGCAAATATGTCAGCCAATGCAATTACGATTCCAGCTCAAAAAGGTCTATCATACCTGAAGAAAGTTTGCTGTAAAAGTTAGCATTTAAATTCACCTCAGTATTCAACTGAAAACGCCATATGCATTACTGCTCAAACATTCTGCCATTGATAAGAAAATAAAAAAAAATGCTCGCCTAGGCTTCATTTATTTGATCAAAATGAACTAATGTGAAATATTTCTACAATTAAAAAAATATTTTTTTTCTATTTTAATACATATTCATATCTAATTCATACATGTGAGGCAAAGCTACATTTTCATTTTACATACATTTTACTGCCTAATAATTTTGGTGGAAACATTTATAATTTTTTATTGATTTTACTGATGAATATAAAGTGCAAAATAAAATATTATTTTTTTTCAGTGCATTCTTCCTGAAAATAAAAAATAATAATAATTTCATAATTTTTTTTTTTTTGAACTGCACTGTATATAAATATATAGACCATGGTTTTATACAGTAGGCTATGGTTGAAGCCTAACAATGAAAAACAATGGCAAAGAAACTGAAGATTACTGTCTCGAACTTTTTTTTACTCTTGAGTACATAACTCTTTTTTTTTTTTACATAGACAAACATAGTTATTTTGTTAGTATTCCAAACCAATGTTAGTGTATTCAACCTTGTTATAATGTTATAAAACCTCATGCATAGGTTCGCGTGACGGAAGCCACGTCTCTTTTGTTCCACCCTAATGACTGCACTGCCAAGCAAACATATTATTTGCAAACATTACAGATCAAAAGAGAATCATTATGTAATGAATGAGGCAAAAATAATTTTATTGACCTTGAGAAACATGATGAGAAACATTCCAGTGGATCATTGCAACCAGCTGCTCCCTTAAGTGCAGATGAGTCTTAAATGCATTATTAGCGTGATGTGATTTTTATAGTTGCATAAGAGAATAAAAAAAAAAAAAAGCTTCAGAAAGATAATAGACAGGCTGAGAGAGAGATGCTCACACATCTGGGAGCCATTCCTGACATGGGTGACTGGCTCTTTCACTTCACTAATGGCAATGTGAATAATTATCAATCATGATACACCTCATTCCCTTTATGGCTGAGCGTCACATTTCTGGGACAGCTGCTGCTTTGTCTCATGTACCTATTCTTGTGAGCAAGTTGCCAAGTTGCACCAGGAAACAGGAACTGCGTGCCTGCAAGCACACACAAGCATTAACATGTCTACACTCAGCCGTAATAAAAAAGCACACTAGAAATTCACACTCAGAGGTCCATTTCTCTTATTACAATTCAAAATACTTTGTTGTAAACATTTTCTGATATGTACTGTAGAGCAAGTCAGGTGGACAAAACTGACAATTAGCTAAACATGTACACATCCTCAAACAATCCAAGATGTAGATGACTGATTTTACTTCTTTGCTGGAAAAGATTTGAGAAATGTAGCCTTACATCACTTGTACAACATTGGATCCTCTGCAGTGAATTGGTGCCGTCAGAATGAGAGTTCACACAGCTGATAAAAACATCACAATAATCCACTAGTAATCCACTCAACTCCAGTCAATCAGTTAACATCTTATAAAGTGAAAAGCTGTGTGTTTGTACAAAATAAATACATCAAGACATCAAAATCTATCAAAAACTGTCACTTCTGGTGAAAAAAACAGTCCATAATCCACCGGGCCGTAGCTGGGGTTTGCGGGCCCTGTTTGAAATCGTATAAATACTGTAGCACAAATAAATAAAACAAAGATAAAATGTTTGTTCAAGTTTGTAGGTGTTCAAGTACAGAAACAGAACAATTAAATGTAAAATATCATTGCATAGTCACTGTACACTGTATAAATTAAATATGGAATAATTATTGTTAAAACTACAAAAAGTGTTTCTTGGATTAACATTTAGGACACCCAACTGGAGATGTTTTTATCACCTGTTTAGTGATAAAAAAAAAAAATTATAATAATAATTCTCACGGCACCCATACACTGCAGAGGATCCATTGGTGAGCAAGTGATGAAATGTAAAAATTCTCCAAATCTGATCCAACGAAGAAACAAATTCATCTTCTCTTCATCTTGGATGTGCAGAGAATGAGAACATTTTCAGCAAATTTTTATTTATGGGTATACTATTCCTATTAAAATTATATTATTGTTGCTGTTGTTGTTATTATTATTCTCCTATAATGCCTCCTTTAACTAAACTTTACCGTATTTCAAAATATACCACACTACATGAAAAAGTCACACAGATTTAATTAAAAATAACAATGCTCATATAAAGAATTACCAACTTCTCGAAACTTTTCTCAATCATCTGTCGTTTAGCTATTTTCTCTGAAGTCACTCTCAAGTGGCACTTTAAAATTTTAACGTGTTTTGGGGCATTGAAATTTGGGATCTGAGCAACAGAGAGTCATGATGGATTTGTTCTGGGGTTGAAGGTCATGTAAATGGTTTGGGTTACTTGTGTGCAAGATGTGGAGTTTAGTTTCAGGTGATGCCAGAGAACGCAACAAACCGTACATGATTTCTTGAGGACCATAGTCTTTCGGTCCACTGGTGACAGGTGTGCATGTGTCTGGAGAAGTTTCTTTAACCTGTAATACAGCCACAGGGATAAATCGCTCCACAAACCATCAAAAACAAAGGAATGTAAAATGTGAAATTAAAAGTTACAATTCAGTAAAAATCTCAAAATTAGACTGAAAATCATTTCTACTTAAATACTGTATATATAGCATGCTTGCATGTTCCAAGAATCCGGGAATGAACCAACCTTCTCATTCACCTCTGCAAATGTGATCACAGCAATTATCCGATAATTAGCATTGGCACGCCGCAACAAACTGCTAATTGCAGAAAGCTTTTAAGAAGTAACCACAAACACTGGAATGATCTAAATGAGAGGCAGAGAGGTGATTCACCCCCTTAATTTGTAATTTGATGTTCACATACTAAACTCAAGGGTCATTACATGGTAGCAATTAAACACGTGATTTTGGGAAGGACAACAGCACTTGGGGAGACAATTTTCCAGAAAAGAGACTGGGAATAAAAAGTAGTGAGAATTTAAGTCAAGTTCAGTATTTTATACTCGACTGCCAACTTTTTAAATAAACTCAAATTACTTCTGCAGATTAGCAAATGTTGTTGTATTTCTCTAGGCCATTCCATCCACATTTGCATTTAGCCTATTCAAATTCAATTTTGGTACGTGGAGGATTCAGAGTGAAATGTCCTCTGATGGCCTAACGCAGCTGCTGTTTTCAGCAAATGTGACAAGAGGCCACAATCACAGATTTTTAGGACTGAGATGAAAGCTAATTAGCATCTAGCAACACCTATGTATTTTTTATGTGTCTATAAATGCATCTACTGAGGACATAGTTGGCAGCTTAGTATCAAAACCAGCAAGTAACCATCTGAGCATTTGATTGGCAGTTTTTATAATGAACTGTCCTTAAATGCTGGGCTCAGACTCATGTAAAGGTCACTGTGTGTTATGCATCTGTCATAACTGCCAATATTACTAAAAAAAACAAGGACATCAGAGATTAATTATCAAAAAGCCAGAGCTTTAGGGAAGGGGACAAAAGGTTACTGGAGCTCCATAACAGATGCAAACTGGAACATTAACCACCAGCTAAGTTGGGCTCCCTGAATATGACATTTCATCTACAGGGACATGTCAAGAGGAAAGCTAACGGGAGAGGACCTGCCCTCCTGTAGATGCATTTATACAGAGCCGAGAAATGTGAAGTGTTCACAGATGTGTGGGTTTACCTCTGAAGAGCCTCTGCGATGTTGAGTCATACAGTATCTGTGACTGATAGGGGAACTGAAATAACGGGCCTCAGGATAAAGAAACACATAGAGATTTATGTAAAATCTGCATCTAATGTAACATGACTAATCAAAGTTCATGAATGATCAAGAAAATATTATGTAAAGGATAATGACTGTACAGTCAACTGGAATTTCACTGTGAAGCATTCAACAAAAGCAAAACTTTATAAGTTCTTGTTAAAAATCAATTTCTATATGGTGAAAATGAATTGGGTTTTAACTTCCGGAGCCTGACTGTAGCTCTCTATTATAATCTCAGCATACCAACATTTACAGATACAGATACAGAGAGGCTATTTGACCATATTATACTTGGTAGATTTTCATTCCTCTGTGTGTTTGTGGTATGTTCACACGAAGCAGAGATGATCATTAAGGCTCTCATTAAGGCCGTGTATGGCAGTGGTTAAATCTCTCTCTTACAGTTTGATTCTCAGATCTCTGTAAGTGCTGTCAAACCGTGAGAAGTGTGAAAGGAGCGGGACTCATTGGTCCAGTTATCTGTAACAAGCCTCTGGAAAAATGCCAGACGCCAAACATGTGCTCTGAAAGATGATTACATGCATGGATGAAGTGCCTCATTTATTTAAAGTGTAAATATATGCTAATGTATCTTTATTTATTTTTTATGTTAGGGAATGTATCATTTCAGTGGTACTAGAAGGGTGAATCTGTAAAGAACAAGTCAAAAACATAAATTATGCTTTACCTCACAATGTAAAGAAAGAAATAAGAAATTATATTTGAATAAAGAAAATTATTGGACTATTAAGATTTGTTAAAATTGATATAATTTCCATAATAATAAGGTACTTTGGAATCACTTCATGTAATTAATTCAAAAGTAACATGGTACTGAGAGTTTTTGGGGGTAATGTGTGATGAAAATAACATCACATTGCAAATACTTAAAATAATCTGAAGCATTCGAAAATATGACTAATTTCCTTCTTGCAAACATTTCAAAATATATATTATAAGGAAAATGTTAGGGCTATTAAGATTTGCATTATTAGAAAGTATATCATTTTCTAATTTTCTTAATTACCCCCCCCCCCCCCCCCCATATTATGGTACTCCATAATATTTATCATGCAACCTTTCATTTTGGCAGATTCAGATTTGGTCCGAATAAATTCAAAAAGTAACAGGTTAATGGGAATTTTGCAGGGAAAGGTGTCATGAAAATAAATGAATGATGCAAATAATCTTCATATTCTCAATAATTTTTTTCCAAATTTTTCTTTTGATTTCAGTTTGAAATGTAACATAGCAATTTTTCTTGAGATTGCCCTAATCATCTTTGTAAATAAAGAAAAATGCAGTTAATAACTAATTTCAGTCCTGAACAAAACTGTTTCAAATAGCGAGTGTGGAAAGTTAACATTAAGTCTCTGTTGACTTGTGGGAGCAACTCAACATCTCTGATTAGTTTTGGATCTTAGCCAAACAAACAGGCACCTCTGAGGATTCACCACACCTCACCAGAAACATCTCTCCCTCACTTTCTCTTACCCCTCTCTATCTCACACACACACACACACTGTATGACCCCACACTTCTGCACATGTACAACCCTGCATTATTAGATAAATCTTTCTTCATATTTGGATGTGCCTGAGTTGTTCAGCGTGGGACCACATGTTCTGTGTATCTGACCTGGTTAGGCATGAAAACAGCTGGTTTAACAAATGTGTTAGCCTCCCTGACTTACAATCATAGCTCATTATCTAGAATCAGATGTTGTTCTGCAGGGCAAGAACAAATGTCATCTGGGTATTCAGCACTGAGGGACTGAGCAAGCACCTTGGCTCTTCCTCAGTTTACCTACAGTTATACATGAAACTAGACTGTTGTTGTAGTTAAGGCTTGGGAATGGACTAAAAGGTCTCCAGCTTTAGCCAAAACAACAGCAAATAAAATCGAAATTAAATAGATGAATTTAACAAAGAAATGTTCTGAATCATGTTTCACTGAAAAATATAAATGAATAAATTATTACATACAGAGAGAGAGAGAGAGAGAGAGAGAGAGAGAGAGAGTGAGAGAGAGAGAGAGAGAGAGAGAGAGAGAGAGAGAGAGAGAGAGAGAGAGAGGACATAATGCTTTACCTGAAGAAAATGAATCTTGTATTTTAAATGTGACCTAGATTTTAATATGGGATTTGAGATTTCCAAAAATAAGCAAATGAGTTAAAGGTAACATTCTTCGTGATCCCATGTTTTAAACTTTAGTTAGCGTGTATTGTTTTTATAGTATAAATAATATCTGTAAAATTCTAAAGCTCAAAGTTCAGTGCCAAGCGAGATATTTTATTTAACAGAATTCGCCTACATCGAACGACCAGTTTAGACTACATCCCTCTAGTTCCTGCAGTAATGACATCACGAAAACAGTTTTTTGACTAACCTCCGCCCACAGGAATACACAAAGAAGGGGGCGTGGTCTTGTTGCTCTCCGACGGAGAAGAGGAAGAGCTGCGTTTGTGTTTGTCGCCATGTCGTCGAAACGCTGGTTTTTTCATCTCGGAGTCCAATCACCTTTGTTTGGGCTTCACAGGGACTCTGATTAGAGATCAATGGTTACAATATATGTTTAACTTGGTTCCCAAAAATTATAATCCACATGTAAAACTCAGACACAGCGTTACAAAACTTAACTCAGAACATGAAACTCTCAAACGGAAAGGAAAAAGAAACTAAAGTAAAAGAACAGAAGTAAAGTTTGACGAGACTAGGTGGTGTTTCTTCTCATCGTGGCTAAGTAGCAGCAGGCGTGCAGGCCGACGCACGCTGGAACCGCACTCAAAGAACGCTAAAAGTCCTGACCAAAAGCAGCAGCTGAAAAACAAACGCTAAAAGCAGGCTAAAAGCAGAAGCTAAAATCCGGCATGATAGCAAAAGCTAAGAAGCAAATGCTTAAAGAAAAAATTGATGGTATCCTGTGTATTGAAACTGGCCTTTTGGCCACACCTCAAATGTTGTCTTGACCAATAAGATATTGTCTTTGTATTGTCATGTTTCCTTTAACAAGAATATGATACATTTGACAAATAACTGATGGTCAGAAACGTTTCAAGCAACCAGATTCAAACACATACATACTAAACATGATTATGCCTCCTTAAGCTATTCAATAGTTGTTAAAAAGACATACAAATTAAGTGATTAGAAACATGATAGTCAAATGTGAGTTAAGCAATGGACTGATATTAATTTATAAGTCCTTTTGAGTTCATTTTGGTGCATCTACATCTATAAAAGACAGTTCCTGTGCCATTCTCTGATATAAGGATGTTCTGTGGAGACCAGAGGTTAAAAGGTCCCCTTAGGAATTTCAGTCTGGTTCTGCTAGGTGGGGGGAAGTCAATCCAAGGATCTTGTTTACTCTCATGGCTTTACATGTGAGGGTCAGACTGTGCATCTCTTTGATAACGTGCCTCAAATTTGACAATCTATTTTCCGAATTCGGCTCATGTTTCATCCATGGTCCTGATCGACTCTTTAATTTGTCTGGTTCGGGTCTGATACGTTACAATGTGTTAACATTAAAGCTGCGGTAGGTAACTTTGGACGCTCTAGCGGTTAATAAACAGAACTGCTTGCGTCTTGTGGAAGAACATCGTAGCCGGAACTACTTCTCTCTGTTTATGTCTATGAAGAATCACAAAGGTACTGGGTTACTCCGCCGCGGTATCCCCGAAGCAATCTAAAATAGTCCGAATATAAACACTTATTATAGGTGCACCCTAGTGATTCAGGACAAGCTAAAAACACGGTTTGGAAAATGGATTCATGGTGTACTCACTTATTACATACATTTTTCTACATTTTGAACACAAACAAAGTTACGGACCGCAGCTCTGATTGGTTATTTTTTACCGGGAGCGATGGAGTTTCTGCAAATGGCAATAGGACACTGGGAGGAGCCAGAGGAGCTTGATTTTTTCACAGATTATCTGTCTCATATTCTACTGTCAGGACATAAAGACAGGTTTAATAAATATGTAAAAAATATATATTTACAAAAGTTACCTACTGCAGCTTTAAGTGAATTGATCTTGGACAGTGCATGTGAATTAAAGGTGGTCTCATTCCCAAGAAGGACTTTGTAAGCAGTTTTATTGTGGTCCACCTGGTGGTAAGACCACTGGAGGTCACCTTACTCAGCCCTACACCTTAGGACGCCAAACAGCTTCTGACAGGCATTTATCAGCAGATGGGATTGTTAAGATGAATGCCACCCTTCCATTTGTCCATCGACCCCTGTGGAGACAGAGCCATTTATCCATCAACCTGCTTAGCAAGGAGAGGTGAAAAAGCAAAAGAAAAGACAACTGATGATCCGCTCTTTAGAATTCAATAACTAAGTCGTTGTCAGGTGTAAATACCCTGAGGGACATAAAAAGGGGCTGGTGCATTAGAGGAAAAAAGAAGATAACAGCACATTGTGTACAGAGAAGCGCTGATGGAGTAAACTAAACTGAAACAGGTTGAGGAGAGATGGCACGTGTGCATGGATTGTTTCAGGGAGGAAGTCATGCGTGGCCTGCAAGATTATGAGAAGATCAGATAATTAAACTTGAAGACAGAGAGCCTATACCCACTGTGCAATGGATGGAAGCATTGCAAATATAAATGGACACATGACTGGTTGAAACTTTGGAATAATTTGCTTTTTTCATGCATGTTAACCACATAAACTGTTTTCTATTTAATATATTTTAGATTTAGCTTTTTTGTGGAAATTGTGATTTCTCAGGATAAAAAAAAAAATAATAATTGTAACATAACATTGAATTTGGCAAGAGAACACTTAGGAAATTATTTTTGAAGGCCTGCTTTCACAAAATATCAAGATTACCTCAAGAAAGTTGACAATTATGTAGAGATTAGTTGGTGAGTTGGAACCAGTTGTTATAGAGTCTATGGCTGGATTCAGGTGCAAGTCTGATATAAACAAATGTCTGTGACAGTCAAAGCTGCCCTCTGGCTAGAGTGCATTAAATTCACAGCCTGCAGAAATGAAACATGACATCTGATCATTAAATTTGTCCTGCAAAGTTGGCTAGAGCTGAAGTACAATAATGAGAGGGGAAGTTTTATAGAAATATGTTTTATAGCCTCGAACAAGTTCAGAGTTCAAGAGAGCGAGATCGTTATAGTCAGCTCATGCCTGCAAAACTTGCTAACCACAATTATAAGGCAGAATATAATCATAAATGATAGTAGTCACATGTAATAAGTACATTACAACCTCCTTTGCTGCCCTCCAAGGTCCACATCACGTGAACTCCCCCATCCCACACAGAAAGTAATATGTTTCTGCGCAGATAATTGCATGGTGCTAATAAATGAAATACTGATGAACTAGCATTTAAATTGGTGCTTTTTGTGAGGAAGAGGAAACTACCTGCTGTTTATCCTCGTGGAAGTTTTATTGTTTAAGAGGAGGGTGTAAGGAACATCTGTAGCAGTGACTGTGCTATCTCTCGGGTCTGCCATAATGATCGCAACTGACATAGATTCATGCTTATCATTACTCTGTGCTGTTTACAACAACACCTTGGCCAGTTTGAAACTGTCAGCAGGGAAACGGTATTAAGAAAAATACCCAGCATTAAATTTTCACCTGCAGCGTAAAAATGCATATCCATCTCTCGTTCTGAGTGGCTAGCTGATGGATATCAGAATATTGCAATAACTCGGGCAACATGGTAAATTGTCTGTATGCTCCTCACTTTGTTTTTAACAGGGTCATGTGTCAGCTTGTGCGAGAGAAGACTATCTAATCTTGAGTCACATGCATTAGGTCAATCTTTTCATTTACACTGGTGGTCCTTAACTGCTTGGTCACGACTTGGATTGGAAGTCAGGATAGCAGGGAGAGAAATCATGCTAAATGCAGATAATAAATTACAACTAACCAATCAAACCAAATAAACAGGTCTGTTGAGT
The DNA here is from genome assembly GCF_023724105.1 of Carassius gibelio. NCBI lineage: Eukaryota > Metazoa > Chordata > Actinopteri > Cypriniformes > Cyprinidae > Carassius > Carassius gibelio. Next base: position 5,622,656 of record NC_068391.1, on the reverse strand, counting down.
ATTATCCAGAAATTTCTTTTTTTTGTTCTTGACGTCAGTGATTGTGGGTCCAAAGGCGTCAAACTCTGATATTTTGCATCAGTTTGTAGAACGTGAATAGGCAGTTTGCTTGACATCCCTGAAAAACAATGTCAAATCTATAAAGTAAAAGAAAATCCAACTCGGGCTACATTAAATATGGATTTCTTGTTCTGTCTAGTGAGAACTAAAGTTTCAAAATGTACAACATTTACTGTTATTGTGGTGAATAGGTTTTTGCATTTTAATCAGGGACTCACTCAAGATGAAATATGTTCATGTCTGTCAGTGATGGAGCACTTCAAAATCAATGTTTGACACTTGAGAATGAGACTCCAGCTTCATCATCATAAGCTCTAAATTCACTTTGAACATGAGGTCAGTTTCATTGCTAGCCAAATCAAAGTTTCATTTTCATCAGCCATTACTCCAGTCCTCAGTGCCACATGCGTCAGAAATCATTCTAATATGCTGATTTATTAACAGTGTTGGAAACAGTTGCACTGCTTAATATTTTTTTTTTTAATCTGTGATGATATTACATAGATATTCAATATAAATTAATTATTTTACAATTAAAAAATATTAGATATTATACACATACAGTACTTAATTATTATTATATTTAAAGCTAAAACAGTAAGGACTAGCAAATCCGACAACAGTCTTGAAATCACTAAAAGCTTCTGCTTCTGTTTTACTAATTTGTCTGGACACACATAAAGAATCTCTATTTACTACCCCTCATTTGACTTTATGGAACTTAATGGGTCTTTGCGGCTCATTAATCCACCACTGATGCCTTCACGAAAAAAAAAAAAAAATAAATCCACTAACTACAGTATTTCCGTCTCTTAAAAACAGACATTTTTTTTTCCTCCATCAAAAAAATTAAAGTCCATAAACTCGCTTACATCTGTGTTGCAGTTAAATTACTAGCAAGACTAATGTGGTGGTGGTTTCAAACTTGACTGGCATGAGAGAGTATCTTTCCAACTGAAGAGTCATTATTGACACAGATGTCAAATATACATAGTATAATTCTATTTCTGTGATGGTTTCATTAGCTTATGACAGCCTCATCAACACCTCTGATAACGCATTCAACACATGTGTGTCAGGTATTGGTAAGGGAGGAACTCAGGTGCAGACAGGGATTCTCAAACAAAGGGTTTATTACAAAAAGGGGAAAACACGGAGCAAGGTAAAGACTAAATAACTAAAACAGGACTGGACTGACAAGATAAACAAGGACTCTAAATACTAACAATAAACAAACACTCACGGTAATACAAACACTTCTTAAGGAACAATCACAGAGTGGAACAATCACAGGTACAATGAACCGACGCAAGACAGAGCACACTAGGAGATCTAAATAGGGGTACTAATCAAGACACGACAGGTGTTACAGATAGGACAATCAAGACACGACTAGGTTACAAGGGGGGCGGGGCAAGGGAACGAGACAACACAAGCACATGGCCCAAAGACAAGGCCATGCGCTTGTACACAAAACAAGGGTCTGTCATGATCCTGCCTCAAGACTAGGAAAAATCAAGGACACGAGGGCAGGATCATGACAGAACCCCTCCCTTAAGGAGCGGCTTCCAGACGCTCCTCAAGGGAACATCAAACACGGGACATGACTGACATGACAGACTGGGACACAGACACAAACCAACAAGACATGACTAATAATAACAAAGGCAAACATGAAAACACAATGGCAGGGTTAGGGTGACATAACAAAAAAAACAAACAGGGAAGGGGAGGGGGCGGGACCACAAAGTTCATGGGGGGCAGACCAGGGTGAGTGGGTGGGGCAGGAGTTTTAGGAGGACAGGACGAAGGCTGACGACGGGGGGTACGGGCAGGTCTGGGTGGTGAGGGGCGGGGAGGGGTCTCGGGACAACTGACAGGGGACATGATAGGAGCAGACAAGGGACGCGGGGCAACACTTACGGGACGCGGGGCAAGACTTACGGGACGCGGGGAGACGACAGCTGGACACGGGGGGACAACATCTACTGGACACGGGACGACAACATCTACTGGACACGGGACATCTACGGGACACGGGGCAACATCTACAGGACACGGGGGGACAACAGGACACGGGACATCTACGGGACACGGGGCCACATCAACAGGATACATGACTTCATCAGCAGGACACGGGGCAACACTCACGGGACACGGGGAGACGACATCTACGGGACACGGGGAGACGACATCAGGACACTCGGGATTTCTGGGGACAGGGTCTGAGGACAATACAGGACTGACGGGGACTTCTAGGATATGGACAAGACTAGACAAATAATCAGAAAAGGCTTTAGCCGCGAAGACAATTGGCATCTCCTTACGAGATGAGATACACTGAACTAAAGTCTTTGCTGCAGAGTCGGCCGCGGCACTCTCCTGCGCTCTCACGACTGCCGACTTGCATACTGCCCTCTTCTTTGCCGGCTCGGGCACGCCAGCGCTCACCGCTGCTGGCTCGGACACGCTCACCGCTGCTGGCTCGGGCACGCCAGCGCTCACCGCTGCTGGCACGGGCACGCCAGCTCTCACCGCTGCTGGCACGGGCACGCCAGCTCTCACCGCTGCTGGCACGGGCACGCCAGCTCTCACCGCTGCTGGCACGGGCACGCTCACCGCTGCTGGGTCGGGCACGCTCACCGCTGCTGGGTCGGGCACGCCAGCTCTCACCGCTGCTGGCACGGGCACGCCAGCTCTCACCGCTGCTGGCACGGGCACGCTCACCGCTGCTGGGTCGGGCACGCTCACCGCTGCTGGGTCGGGCACGCCAGCGCTCTCCGCTGCTGGCACGGGAACGCCCACCGCTGCTGGCACGGGCACGCCAGCGCTCTCCGCTGCTGGCACGGGCACGCCAGCGCTCTCCGCTGCTGGCACGGGCACGCCAGCGCTCTCCGCTGCTGGCACGGGCAGAGACAGGGTCACAGGACCGGCAGGCCCCCTCTTCCTCCTCTTCCTCCTTGGGCGCGGTGCAGAGGCCACAGCTGGGTCAGAGGCGGGTTGGGGGAGTTTGGTCTCGGGCAGGGCAGTCTCGGACGCCGAAGACTCAGAAGTTGACTCCCATGAAAACCGTCTCCCTCGTTTCATGGGGAGACTGCTGGCTGTGGAGGGCACCTCAGGACTCTGGGAGGGGCTTGCCTGATCCCCCAGGGTTGCCACGGCCAGGACACGACCCTCAGGGATCGTTGGCAGCTGGGTAGGTGGAGGGGACCTCTGTGGCTCCTCCTGGGAGATGCTTTCCCACAGCCGGGCATAATTACGGAGGACCCATTCCCCCTCAGGCGAGTATGGGAGGGTGACCCCCTTCCTGTCGGCGGGGGACGACGTCCAGCACAGCCTCCGGAACTCCGCCTGACGCTGAAGCTCAGAGGCCCTCCTGCCTGCTGAGTTCCTTGGCGGTCGGTTCATTCTGTCAGGTATTGGTAAGGGAGGAACTCAGGTGCAGACAGGGATTCTCAAACAAAGGGTTTATTACAAAAAGGGGAAAACAAAACCCACGAGGGGGAAAACACGGAGCAAGGTAAAGACTAAATAACTAAAACAGGACTGGACTGACAAGATAAACAAGGACTCTAAATACTAACAATAAACAAACACTCACGGTAATACAAACACTTCTTAAGGAACAATCACAGAGTGGAACAATCACAGGTACAATGAACCGACGCAAGACAGAGCACACTAGGAGATCTAAATAGGGGTACTAATCAAGACACGACAGGTGTTACAGATAGGACAATCAAGACACGACTAGGTTAACAAGGGGGGCGGGGCAAGGGAACGAGACAACACAAGCACATGGCCCAAAGACAAGGCCATGCGCTTGTACACAAAACAAGGGTCTGTCATGATCCTGCCTCAAGACTAGGAAAAATCAAGGACACGAGGGCAGGATCATGACAATGTGGGGATTCTGCCAGGCCCCTCACGCGTGTAGAAATGATGAGCATATGTTAAAACAGTAAAATTAAGCATCTGTTAGGAAATTACTGACGTGCAGCACCAGTAATGAAAATATAACACAAACTTGGGGCTTGACAAATGGGTGTGGTGATTAAATTCACAGACTTGATTGGGGTAAAATGGGACATCTGTGATGATAGAAAACATTAGGAGCTGAGAGTCGGGCTCTTCTGCAATCAGTGTTGAGAGGGAGCACATGTATCTTTTCAATCAAAAGCAATCAGTACTTTTCCTGTTAAGGTACCTGCTTCCTGGTCACACACAAGCTAATGCATTTCTAAATGCATGTTCAAATTTCACAATTGTAGATTTGCCTCCCTTTCAATTCATGAGTGTGAATTGCAGTTTAATTGGAAATTGAATCGGAATGACAGGAAGATGAATTTACTTATCTGAAATCCATTCATTCATCTGTCCATCTGTAGTTCATTCTGCACAAAAATCAGTTTGCTTGTGCAATTCACATTCAGAAACTGAAATTGAATTTAAAAGTCCTTCTACATGTATATATGATCTTTTTTTTCTTTTACTGGTTTATATAAAATGTTTTAACTAATAATAATGTTATTTTACTGACTCATCTGATATCTGTATTACTTTATTTTAACTATGGAACACACACAAAAAACGATCAAAAAATCATTTGTCATGATTTCCTGTACAGAACTGGGGCTTAAAAAAAGACATCAGACCTTGGCCCAAATGACTAAAGTTGAAATCCTTCCAGCAAAGACCAGGAGTAACTTCCTTGTTTTAAGTGTCGGCTTACTTCATCCCAGTCTTTACAGTACATTAACAGACTCTCATCAGCATCACCTCAGAGTTAATGGACCCGAATAAACTGGGGCCTGAGTGATTGATTCATTAGTCTGATCTTGAGCACCTTGGTTCAGGGACAGATCATGTTTAATGAGGTGGTTTGGCCCAATGGCCTTAACCTGGATTTGGAGTTCAGACTCGGCTGATTCCATCAATCATGATTACCATCCAAGGAGGTCAGTAATACCTGGAGAACTTTCTCTGTTAGCATTCCTATTCATGTAAATGATACTTAAAATAGTGCAAGACTCATTTATTAACAAAAAAAAAAATAAGAAAAAAAAAATAAAATGGTTAGGCTGCTCATCTTATAATACATACAACATGCAACATTATTAAAACCTTATTCAAAATATATACCTTTTTCTTCAATCTTAAAATACAATATTTAACATCAAGAAACACTTTTTCTGTTTTCTGTTTTTCAATCAAACATCAATCAATCAATCAATCAATCAATCAAATCAAATATTTGAATAACTGACAATGATAAAATAATATGTTCAGCCAGAAGGTGTAGTTAGTATCTCTAACAGCAGAAGCTGGATGGTGCTAAACAGCAAAACCTTGACCTCTTAAGACCATCAAGATCAAAACATAAATATTAATAAATCATAAATCATCATACATTTTTTCCAGAAATCATAAATTTCTATTGGCATTATGAATGAGAGGAACTGAACTCTGTATGATCCAAAGTCAAAGTGAACTCCTCTGAGAGTTGATTGTTTGTTCTGTGCCGTAACAAGCTAAAAGGAAGGCAGAGCCTTGTTGTTTTATTCAGGGCTATATTTGGGTCAGTGGAACATGAGTCCAGGCGTTGCTGAGATCTATGATGTCATTTCATGATTTCAGGTTGTGAGTAGTAGATATATTGCAAAAATAGGTTGAATTTGAAGGTCAAAAATAATTAAAAGATGTCATCACATTGACAAAGTGGGTCAAAGGGAGGGACTGTCACATTTACATTAATCAAACATGCATGCTTCTCACCTCTGATGCATGAGTGTGCAGCTCAGATATCAGATGCATGCGCATGTCCTTTAATAACGGATGTGATAGTATCTCACCACCACATGGTGACATCATCGATGACATCGCTGAGAGACATGAGGGCATGGGTTAATGATGTCCTGTCTGTTTCACATACAGCCGTGTATAGAGGAGAGGACAGGCCACGCCCACTTCGTCACTATTAGGCCCCAGTTAAGAGGCGTAACTTTACACAGACTATTAATGAATAATAGGTTGGAGATTTCATTACATTGCCACACAACCTCATGTTTCGCCGAAGCCTGTTACACGTATGTTTAAACATTCCATTCAGGCAAACAGAAACGCTCAGCTGGATGACCAAACCAACTGCTGTTATATCTTGGCACAGATCAGATAAAAAGTAAACAGTGCTATTTAATAAATAAAGTATGCCAGGACAAGAAAAAAGTCATATGCTAGCTTTAAAATTATTATTCTTGTGTGGCTGATTAGATTATTTACTGACATCGTAAAGTAGTGTTAAATACGTAAGGTTATCCTTTTCCTTCTCCCCCTTAAAGCCTCAAAGCCCATTAATCACCAAACTTGAATTTTGTTTCCTTTCATACCTCAATAAATAAATAAGAAAAAATAAATAAAGATGAGAATAAATGAATAAACAAACTGAGAATAAACACACAAACAAAACAAACTTGCAGTGTCCCTTTTCCTACTTTTTATTAAATTGGATATAGCTTACTTAAAAAGGGAAAAATGTTAATGCATGTGTAAATAAATAAATAACTAAATAAGGAATAAACAAACAAACAAACAAAAAAACTTAAATGTGTTCCTTTTCTAAATTTTTATTAATTTAGATATAGTCAACTTAAAAAGGGGAAAATATCAATGCATGAGTAATTAAAGTAAATAAATAAAGAGAATTAATGACTTTTTATAATAATCTTTAATAATCTTTTAAAAACAAAGAATATATATATATATATATATATATATATATATATATATATATATATATATATATATATATATATATATATATGTATAAAATTTCAGTTTTAGGTTTAACATTGCAAGACCAAATCTTTGAGTTGGACTAGCAATTAACAACTTAGCAGTGACATAGCAACCACCTTTATCATCCTAAAATTATTACAGCAAGGTTTAAATGGGAAAGAAATACTTTTTCTTCAGAAAATGTACATTTATTTTACTTTAAAATTATCATTTACCATGTACAAAGATGTAGTCATCCTACAGTTAAACTGAATTGTAGGGCTAAAAAGGCAATAATACTCTTTAAAATGATTATAATAAACTAATTAGGTTTTGTAGTGTGCATTTATAATGTACTACAGTTTAAAGGTACTTATCAGATTCCAGCTTTAACGTGTTTAGTGTGACTCTGATTAGAGAATGATCTGATTAGACTAACGTGGAACGGGTTAATCCATCACAATTAGACAGAATCCCGAACCCGGACCGCCGGGCTCTTCACCCCCTTCAGTCGTCGCACGGATCATTTTCTACGATACATTTCAACCCAAAACTTGATTCCCATTGGCCACTGAAATATTCAGTCCAGCCGGTATGTCTGTGACCCAAAGATTCTTATCTTTTCGTCTTTATAGTGGCAAGACGAGGCTTTCAATGAATATTTCATTTGGCACTGAGTGAATGGACAACCAAGGAATGACATAAAGGTAACAGTGAGTGGATGTGGAGCATTACACCTTCTGTCATGTCATCTCCATGTTTCTCAGCTTTCCACTGAAAGCTCAAGTGCTGAGATACCAAAACATATCCAAGCGCATATCCAAACATCTGAGCGCACTGAAAACCTCTCCTAGAAACAAATCGCACAGAATTACACATTTATTTAAGCATTAGATGGACTGTTTTACCTGAAAGCCCTACAGTCATGAATGCATTCACAAATGACTGGTTCAATTGCTTTTATAAAACAGTCAGGGGACATAGCAATCAATATAATGTGGGCATATATTTCTCCCCAGAGACACTTTTTTAAGTCAAATAATCATTATGTTTTAAGAGTTTTGTTTAATTTTTTTCTTACATTTCTGTTAAACCTAAAACATGATGAAAAGAAGTACAACATTCAAAATACAGGTAAAATGCATATTAATAAAGTACGTTGTGCCCTGTTTAAACAGATTTGTTTTTAAAATGTAGTAGACATACAAACCACAGTCCAGCCTACATTTATTTAAATCAAATTCTGTTGTAAATAACTTAAGGATTTTTTTTTTTTTCAATTTTTTTTTTATTTAATTTATTTTATTTTCACATTCAGATGTCTAAATATATATTACAAATCATACTTTAAGGGACAAGAAAATACATTTGCAAATGTAAAATACTTATTGGGTGAAAACAAAATTATTATTATTATTTTAATCGATAATAGAAAAAAAAAATATTTACATATATTACAAATAGCCAAAATTTTGAGGCAATATAAGTAACTAAAACATATTGCACCCCCCCCCCCCCCACATATATAGCCCTGAGATGATAGCCTGGCAGAGGAACAAAGCAGAGGAGGAGGACAGGGGAAAAAAGAAAGAAAACTAGGTCAAGAAAAGCCCTGGTTTTTCAACACGTTTAAGTACGTGTGCATGTGCATATTTATTTGTGGCATGCATGACTATTAACATAGCCTGTTCTTAGAATTAGGGGTTGGTTTAACTCTATAACCTTAAGTAGCCTAATAAACGTCTGCGCATATCCTCAGCCCATTACATTAAAATAGACTGACTTGTTTATAGTTATTACTATTGTACATAGCAGTTCTTAAGATTTCCCGATTTTCACCTGGTGGATGATAGAATTGGCAATGTTAATGTTAAATGTTTGTGGCGCACATGCAAAAGAATTATGGACTGCATTTTAACCAAAAAAGACATCATGTTTTCATTCTGTATAATAAAAATACATATGCTAATTATAATAACAAAATATTTATGTTGTGTTTGAATTATGTATTTTCTTGCAACACACTGTGTCCATAAACTATTGCATGAAAACACACATGATAGTACTACGAAATAAAACATTTTCACTGTCCTTTTCCGGTCTAGTTGGTACTGCTATCTTTCCATCCCTGCTCCTAATGTTGTGTGGAGATGATGGATCAGCCTCCACACCTGGATAACCCTGCTCTCCTCTCCTCTCCTCCCTCTAGCCCAGCTGTGTCTCCCTTCCCATCAGACATTCCCTTTCATCTGCCTTTTCAGAAATCGCCATGACTCACTCTCACAGGACATTGTTCGAAAATAGATTTTATTTTAGTTTTTTGCTGAAAAATCATCTCAGTGGTCATCCCTATAACCCCACTGGAAGTGCTGAGAGCTTGGGAAAATACACAGTGTGTACCAGAAAAAAACTATCACTATTGTCTGTTTAAGAAAAGAATAATGACTTATTATAATTGATACTTTAAATGTTACATTTATTCTCAAATATGAATGTTACATTTATTCTCAAATATGAATTACTATTACATTACAAAAAGAATAAGTAAAACAATGTAAAGACTGAAATTGTTAAAAATATTTTAATAAGAGGTTTCAGGTTTTTTAATTGAAAATATTTTATTCATCATACACGTGATTTCTGCAATAAATAATAATTCTCCCTCACAATACACTAAATTTCCACCCAGCCTGTCTGAATAGGCGCACAGATTGAAGTGGATGAGACTTTTGTATTTGAAGAGCTGTTAAGCAGCATTATATTGACATTGTATTTTATTCCGGATATTTAAATAAGCATAACAATCATTAAATTGCAACATTAGCAACATAAACCTTATGAAACTGTGGTCTGACACAAAAATCTGTTATGAACAATTACTCAAAAGGTAATGATGGTTCTCAGTTCTCATCGCTGATATTTTAAGATACTTGGTGTGCATATTCTACAGAATTCTTCAGTTTTGTGCTATTCTATTTCAACGTTTGTTCCTCATGTTTTCACTGCCGTCTCAGAACAAAACTGATCTAATTCATTGTTTTTCAAGGTCCACTGAGATCTATTAAAATTTAAATTAGCGCCTCCAGCTCTGACAATGGTAAAATATTAAAATCAGTTTTGAGTACAATGTTTTTTTTTCAGACTCTTAGTTAAAGCAGATGAGAAATAACAAATAATAACCACACCAAATAAAATAAGAGGTTAATGAGGTTTGCGTTCATTTAGAGGTGAATTCCTGTTGTGCTTGTCATCAATTCAGATGTATAACAGTGTTAAAACAGAGCATCTCCGATTTATATAATGAGACTGTTGGTTACTATAAATATTTCCACATTTAGTCTGCTCTACAAGGACATCCAGGTTGTTCTGCCCCTCAGCGTTTTTTGGTCTTCTTTTTTTTCTATTTTTACATTTAATGTATAATCAAGCCTGATTCTCTCGCTTGTGTTGGTGTGCTCGGGCTTGTCTGCAGAAGACTTTAAATCTAAGCGGCCACTGTATGTGCTAATGAGAGACGCGACGGGGAACATCCTGATTTTCTCACATATTCATCCTCCTATATCTGCTGAGACAGCAAGGCCTGGCCCCGGGGGTCCGGAGAGAGAAAGAGAGAGAGAGCTTGAGAAAGGTGAAAGGAAATGAGGACGAAAGGAAAGGAAGTAGAGAAAGAGGTGAGAAGATGTAAAGGAAATGTTGTGGCAACAAGTGCAAGTTCTCATTACAAACTCTTGTTATGAGATAAACACTCCTCTTTATATTTAAAGGTTTGTGTTCGTGAGTTTTAGAAGAGTGGAAAAATACATTAGATCAGTCTATAATGGCCTTTAAATCATCATAAGATTTGCCTTATACACTAAATTACTAAAATGCATTTAAATTTAAATACAAATTTTTAAGAAAAGTGCCATTAACCTGCACACCAAAGGTAATTTGCACGCTTACTTCACTGGCCACTTACTGGGGGAAGCTAATCTGTGACATATTACAGTTCATTTGATGTATTTACTGAATTTTTATCCATTTTTAAAGGTGCACTCATATTCATTTTTTAAATAAGTATGACACAAATAAAATAATTTTGGAATCATTTCATAATAATAATAATAATAATAATAATAATAATAATAAGTAGTAGTAGTAGTAGTAGTAGTAGTCAAACATGTATAAATTATTTTTAGAAAATGTTATTAAATTATTAATTATTAATAGTTAATAATATAATAATTAAAAAAATTCATGAAATAAAAATATTTATTTAAAAATTATCAAATGAATCAGCAGCAGCATAAAAATAATAATAAATTGTATACTATTCATAATTATATGAAATATTATTACTGTATAATGCAATACAATTTAATAAAATCAATGTAATACATTTTAATAAAATAAATTGAATTCACATTTAACAAACTAAAATAATAATAATAATTATTATAATCATTGTAGACACATTACAAATATGAAACATGTATACAATAATAAATAATATAAATATTACATTTAAATTACGTACATTGACATTAAATGAAAGGTCATTTCAGTAACCTAATAAAAGCAGTTCAGACCATCGATTCAGCCACTTTCTTTACAAGCGGGTGGTTCATGGTCAAAATAAAGTGCAGCAGGAAGAAAAAATAAACACAATTCAAGTAACAGAAACTGCACAATAAACAAACAAACAAAAAAGCCTGAATAGTTTTCAGCATTGAATATCTGTCAGTCAGGTTCAGAAGTAACTGCAGAAGCTCATTTTGAAAGGAGTTGTAAAGCAGAGCTGCAGACAGGACTTGACTTCTGATTAGGGATTTTCTTTCTTTGTCCCAACGGACGGATGGCAGCGAGCCTTTTAACACTGATAGTGCAGGTGAAGAGAGACAGCACAATGGCCAAGGTAGTTTAATTAGTGTTTACTAACTCTAAATGAAGCTGAGCTGGGTCACAGAGAGCCATATACTCTCAGAGTTAAAGTGACCATGAAGAACTGACCAAGGATGTGTCTTTCTCCTATTTCACCTCTCCTCTTTCTTTTTTCTTTTTCCATTTTTGATGGATTTCTCTCTTCCTTTACTTTCTCTAAGCAATCTTCTAGTAACAACCTAGAAACAAGCTTGCGACCACACAACCTTCATAGCAACACCCAGGCAACCACCCTCTGTGAGTCTCCACCTCATTTTCCACTTGCTTCTCTCTCTCTAATGTCTTCCCATTAGAGGTAATGCCTCATGGCCGCTGGAAGGACAATTTCCTTTTCGATGTCCTGATGCTTCTCGTTTTCCCCTTTCGTCAAGGTGGAAAAATCCACACCGCAATGGGCCCACTTGATTGCTTTAGTCCACAGCATTTACAGTATTTTTGTGGAACTGTTTATAGTTTGCAGAAAAGAGTTTGACTTCACAAGGAGAGAACTGACCTTGAAATCACCTTCAGTATCATAAAGTCATCAATCATTAGAAAATCAGAACCAGCAGAGGACTAGGTCATTAAACAAGATCATAAACCAATCTGAATTCATATAACGGTGGATGTACAGTAGTGTGAGGAACTAAACAGTAGGTTTATTCAGATAAATATGTATTATTTATCTATTTCCATGCTTATGTAAAATCCAAACAAGCACAACATATTTTCATATCAATGTATTACAATATACTACATGTGATGTTGGCTGAACGAAGATGACCAAAACCAGACAAGAATTTAAGAAAAGCTACATTTTAGTCAGAAATACACTACATTTAAATGTAATTTAATTTACATATAAAACATTTTGAAAATACCTAATTAGTAGGTTTCGTTAAGTAAACTAGGAACATATTTTAGCTTCAAAAACTGTGACATTTGATGTCTATATCTATAATACTATATAATATTTATATAACAACACAGTATGGTATTAAGTTATACTTCAAAATAATGTCTGTGGATAAATCATTTTGGCGAAGCAAAATGTATATAGAAATTAAATAAAATGTTTCTCCAATGTTTTGAAAATATGTTTTTATTACATAAAAACAACATCTGCCACTTTAAAAGAATAATTCACACACACACACACACACACACACAAAATGAATATTTTTCAAGATTTCCTCATCCAAAAGTCTATTGGCAATTACTTTGACATTCTTTTTTTCATTTCTTTTCCCCCGTCATTTAGGATTTATTTTCATTATCAAAAGAGTGGCCAGGATATTCTTGAGAATCAAATGAAATCAAATCAAAATTATACTTGGTAAAATATTATAAAATATATTATATTATAAAATGTATCAAATAAGTCACAGTTTGTCCTCTGTGAGAACAAATCCTGCTATATGTGACGACAGTCGCAGGACCATAGTTACATTTGTACGTATAAATATATAAACTCATGATATTAGAAGTATTATCATATAAATCAAATTTGTGTCTTTCCTCAAGCAGCTTTTCAGTCCTGTAACAGAGGACAACAGTGAGGGAGAGAGCTCAACTTTAATTCCCCTAATCCAGATAACAGATTCATATTCAGCTCAGTTAAGGTGAAACCGCTCTGACGAGCCCCCAAAACATCGGACGTGAACTAGCACAAGGTCGACTGAAAACTAAAACAGGACCGACCTCCGTTTGCTGTTCGTTTTCTGCTGCTCTGACATTGCAAGACAGAATCAGAGTAATAGTACTTTATTTCCCCAGAGGCCACAATGCAGACACAACGGCCCATGATACAAGGCAGATCTGAGATTACAGTTAAAGAATGTGAGCCAGAAAATGTTGTTGCTATTTAGAACAACACAAAATAGCTCTTTATGTGTGCAGAGTAATCACAACCTCACTTGCTATTGAAAATACATTCTGAACACCTTAGTAATCGGCATATGCATATAGAAATGGTCTATTAACAACCCAGAACACAGCCAAAACCCTAGCTACCACGCAGCATATCAGCATCATGCTGAAAAACAACTGCATTGCAGTGGACTATTAACAAACCTAAACAATTGATCAACTAAATAGCAACACCCTAGCAACCACATAGCAATATTCTAAAAATGAACAGAACAACTAGTAAATCCATAGCAATTGTCTATCAACACAAAAGTCTAGTAACTACCTAAAAAATAAAAAAAATAAAAAATAATAATTTGATTTCGATTTTGTTTTATTTAACACATCGCTATGCAGTTACTTTTTTGTAAAACATTTTTTACATTTTTTGTCAGGTTTTGTAAATATGCATATTACTACAAAGGAAAAAAAACAACAACAACAGATATTTTAACACCGGTATATAACGTCCTTTTACTTTATGGTGTATGAACTGTGCTGGGTAGATAATTGGTTACAATCCCATACTGATTACATTACCATTACTAATCACAAATTACATACAGGCATTGTAGTTAGTAATTAACTACTCTTTGATTACTTTTAGATTACTTTCGACCTAACTCGTAAAAAAAAAATATTTCCATTATTTGTTATCAACATCATGAAGAGCATTAAACATTATATTACACCAGGGTTTTACAAACTGACGTTCCTTGAAGTACTGCAGAAGAACTAATTGTGCGGCCTTTGCAATTTCTGTGTTATTATATTCACCTGATTACTGGCTGGTGTGTGCAGTTCCATTAAACTGGAAGACTTTCTGAATGTATATAGCAATATGATTTATTTTATTTATTAATTTAGTAATAAATTGTGTATATATATATACAGAAAAAAAATTAAGCATTGTGTTTCAAAATGACTCTTTCCGCTCACTCATACACAGTGCTGGATAGTAACTGATTACATGTAATCTGGATTACATAATCATTTTTTAATGAGTACATGTACTGTAATAAGATTATATTATTATATTATATATATATATATATATATATATATATATTATATATATATATATATATATATATATATATATATATATATATATATATATATATATATATATATTATATATATATATATATATATATATATATATATATATATATATATATATATATATATATATATATATATATGTTGCGTTAGGAATAGCTGGCAGGAATATCATGTAATATTTCACATCTGGGTAAAATATTGCATGATGTATCCTACTAGGTGCACATGAGAACATTAGCCTCACAGGATGATATGCAAATCAGCTTCCCACATCTGTGCCAAATTCAGATTTTTTAATTACTTCAAGAGCATCAAATCACATTTTCATACATAAAAACATAAAGTGGTGATTTGAAATACCCTTCATTTGTCTCATGTGCCACAGTTGCGTCCAGCGAGACCTTTGCATATGCCAGAGTTTCTTTCAGCCCCCACACACACGTGATCCAGCAGTGCTTAAAGCTCTGTAATCAGTCTCTGTGAGTTATTACCTTGTGTTCATAAATTACGCAACGTTTCGCCTCAAAACTAAAGTTACACAAGCAATCTGGACTGCCCTGTAAGGGAACAGTTGGTATGCCAACTAATCCAAGCAAAACTCAAGCTGAAAGCAAAACAGAGGAAATAAAAGGAATGTCAGCTTTAATTTGGTTAACTTATATAATGACTTCACTGCTGGAAAGTCTTCACATGAATGCTGCCCAGTAGCAGGAAGTTCCCTGTGCCAAGATTTTCCAGTAGTGAATCATCAGTTTTGTTGTAATATAGTCCACAGCCATCTGATTCTGAATTTTCCTATGAATTTGGTGAGACCAGGTTTAAAATCATCATGTGCATTTTGTGCATTTTGTGGCTTTAAGCCCCACTGGCTCACTATCACAGAAGGTTTCACAGTTTTCATTGATTGTGCATATTGTCTTATGTCCACGATGAACACACCACTATCCGGCATGCACAAATCTTCATCGCCATCATCATCAACTCTATTTTCCTCTCTAAATCAGTAAATCAGTTCTCTGCAGCTGGGAACAACTTGACAGGACTGTAAAGAGAATGAAATCAATCTGACGTGCCCATATTGAAAGCCAAATTCTGTATACTAAACTTTAAATGTTGTGTTTTATCACTTTAAGTGACGTCAGTTGAACCATAAGTTTAGGCAGGGTGTATAAAGTCGATTTTTTTTTTTTATATTTCTCTGATGATAGCAGCGCACTTATTTTGAGAAAACGATCAGTTCAGGGCCAGAGCTTCTAGTGTTAATATGGAGCGGTTCTCTCATGGTTGAAAGAAGCAGATGAAAGCAGGTTTTAAAGACCTGAAAAGATTAGTTAGCCATATCTCAAGCTGTTTTATCAACATTTCTTACTTCAGATTTAAAATGCCCCTGAATTGGCGGTGGATTTAGAGCCTGCAACCAGATTTTCAGGTTGACAGTCTTGAATTTAAAATATTTGAGTCTTGCCATAGGGCTGACAGTATAATTTAGGCTACTATGTGACTGCAGAAATGTGTCAGCTGGTAGAGATTTGATTATACTATTTATAATGTTGTCACCTCCTACACCACAGTAAAAATTACAGCACTTTCTCCAAAGACACATTTTTAAAAACCCCTCTTCTTTCTCCAGTATACTGATTGCTTGATTATATTCTATCTATACCTTTTTTTTTTTTTTACTTGACATAGATGTAGTATGAATATTGTTGGCTCTGGTATGATAAAATAAATTCATAAAAAAAAAATCATGAATAAATGACATCATAAACAAACAAACAAACAAATAAATAAATAAAGATGCATTACCACAGTCAATAAAATGTAACTTATTTTTACTGAATTTGCAGGAAAATAACTATAATAGGGCTTTTGGTTTCCATAATAAGAAAATGTATAAATACTGTTTTGTCATACAACTCCCATTTATTGTGAGGTTTTAACCACAGAGAAGTTAGTCTTTCGTAATATAATTATGAATGCCAGTCCAGTCAGAACTTATTATACTATAATATTAGTTATATTGTTTAGAGACTTTTCTTTTTAAAATTGCCAAACTTTTTTTTTATCTAATAATGATCTTTTGGTTTGCAGACATCTAGTAAAAAGATTAAATACCCTTCAGATGTAACATTAATTTACTAGATTACAAATAAATAAATAAATAAATAAATGTGTAACCCACTTGGTTATTAAAATATAAAGTATTTTTGTTACATTTTGAGCAAAATATCTATAATACAAAATGTGCATGTACATTACAGACCAAAAGTTTGGACACAGCTTCTCATTCAAAGAGTTTTCTTTATTTTCATGACTATGAAAATTGTAGATTCACACTGAAGGCATCAAAACTATGAATAAACACATGTGGAATTATATATGGAATTATATACATAACAAAAAAGTGTGAAACAACTGAAAATATGTCCTACTCTAGGTTCTTCAAAGTAGCCATCTTTTGCTTTGATTACTGCTTTGCACACTCTTGGCATTCTCTTGATGAGCTTCAAGAAGTAGTCACCTGAAATGGTCTTCAACAGTCTTGAAGGAGTTCCCCGAGAGATGCTTAGCACTTGTTGGCCCTTTTGCCTTCTGTCTGCGGTCCAGCTCACCCCTAAACCATCTGGATTGGGTTCAGGTCCGGTGACTGGAGGCCAGGTCATCTGGCGCAGCACCCCATCACTCTCCTTCTGGGTCAAATAGCCCTTGATACCTTCAGTGTGACTCTACAATTTTCATAGTCATGAAAATAAAGAAAACTCTTTGAATCAGAAGGTGTGTCCAAATTTTTGGTCTGTACTGTATGTGTGCGTGTGTGTGTATATATATGTATATATATATATATATATATTAAATATATATATATATATTATATATATATAATTATGCTCGATTTTGTCATTCCACAAAGCCTTACTACACATGGTATTTTATAGACCACAGGGATGTTAGTCTTCCATAATTGCCATTTCAGTTCACCTCATAATAAAACATGCCCTTCCCAAATGCTTTACATAACCCTGATTTGCGTCTACAACATCATGTTCAAATCGTATTCCTTTGGCACTCTTTCAGTCTGGAAGCATATCGGAGCAGCGCATTATGGCGGTGCGTCCGCGTCCGCGACACGCTTGGAGAGCCACGGGACGCGGGCCGCGCTCAATCCCGACAGTAGATGGCAGCAGACCAAGAAAGCTGATCCTGTCCGGTTCACCACTGCTCTGCCTTTCAGTTGTGCAGCAGCACTCGGACTGGAGGCAGCGGTGGTTTGAGGGACGTCCAATGAAACAGAAGAGCCGCCAGCTGCTCCTTTCGACTTTTAAGCGTAGCCTGTCCTCCGCACCCGGAGACAGCACGTTCTGAAACCGCCATGGAAGACAAATCCAATTCGTTCTCGAGCAACAAAGAGGAGAAAGCGGATGGGAATAATGTGTTCCAGAGGCAAGACTCGCTCTTGAAGAACAGCATGGGAAGCCAGAACATGAAAGAACACGGCAACTCAGTGAGTGCAAAGGGGGACCGGGAAGAAGCCATGGTCGGGTTTGACGATATGGACGCCGCGTCCAGGCAATCCGGGTTTATGCAGCGGCAATTTGGAGCCATGATGCAGCCCGGGGTGAATAAGTTCTCCTTGCGGATGTTCGGGAGTCAGAAAGCCGTGGAGAAAGAGCAGGAGAGAGTGCAGACGGCTGGATATTGGATCATTCACCCCTATAGTGATTTTAGGTAAGGAGTGTGGAAAGTCACCTTCCCACGCACACTCAGGTCACAGTAAAATGGGATTCGTGCTCTGCGCGCCGCGTTTGCAGTCATTAAGCGTGGCGTTTCGGAGAACCAGAACCTGAACGCACGCAATGCCCTTGGCACGAGTAGGGGTGAATGTCATATCGGTGAATAAACGGGACAGCAGTCATCATGGGTTGTCTCCGACCTGCCATCATTGGGCATTCATTCTGCTATTGTGTAAGACGTGTGTGCTGGTGCGCGCAGGGAATGATGCATCACTCTCTGGCATTGTAAACACATAGCTGTTAATGTCTGTCGTGAGATGAAAAGAAACGAGGGTGGCTGCAAGATCACGTCTTGTTTGGAGGCACAAACGCGGATTATTCTATAGTATTATCTTGTGGCTCTTTATGATCCCGTGTGGCTCTCACCAGGTAATAGCCCATGCCAATTTTAGCGCTGGGGCAGTTGATCTAAAGCAGTTTAACGCTAATCGCGTTAGTCAGGTGAATGGAGGGGATTTTCAAACCCAATGCCCCCACGAGAACGTTTCATGCACGACTTGATTAGCAGATCCTCTTCAAATTAGACTACTACGGACAAATAATTGACAATGTAACACTAGGTTATCTTTAAATAGCTTGTTAGGAAAGGCATTATTCCATAAGCAACAGCATAATTTCATACTTTTGTTCATCATTTGGAGTTTGTTTGGCCACTTGGAGGCTTGAAGTCTCAAGCTATAGTTTCATACTCCATTGCACCAATGTAGACAGAAAACAGGTAGATAGGTAGGTAGGTAGATAGATAGATAGATAGATAGGTGGATGGATGGATAAATGAATATATACTGCAAAAATGTCAGGTTTAACTGAAAAAACAAAACAAAAAACAAAAAGGTTAGCAGTGGGTTACCTCACCATACATGATAAACATTATATATATATATATATATATATATATATATATATATATATATATATATATATATATATATATATATATATATATATATATATATAAATACTATTTACTGTATATTTAAATAATGTTTTTAATTTCAAAAAATATCCACTGCTTTATTGATGGTAAATTGGACTTTCCATTAATTCTTTTTTTGAGCACAAACCACAACGTTTCTTTCAAATTTTTAATTGTTATAGTTGTTGGAGAGGCTAATTTTGGTGAACTTTAAGTCATAATTTCAATTGAACAACCTGAGTTATTTTCTGTAAACTTAACAATAGCAAACTTTTTAATAAGAAACTAACAAAAGACATCAATAGCTCAAATAGGTTAGTGTAGAAACAGTATCAAGTCTGATCATTAGTTTCAGCCCATAACGCTCTCCATGGTGCTGAAAGCAGCTTCACGCTGTTCATGAATGTGGAGAACTCTATCCCATACAGGGTCATTAGCTGGACTCCCACATGTTTCACTGTTTTATTTATCCCTTGTACTTGATGTAGTTTGCTTTGGTATATTATGTGTAACAAGTAAGAGCAAAGCAACTCAGATGTTTCACTCCCAAGGCACCACCTAACTACCAAAGCAGGGTCCTAATAATATACCTAATCTAATATGCACTGCATTTTCAAATTAGTATATATATATATATATATATATATATATATATATATATATATATATATATATATATATATATATATATATATATATATATATATATATATATATATATATATACCCACACCTTTTACATGTCAATATATTTACTTAAAATATTATTATAACTATTAAAGTGACCACATAATAATCATCATAATTAGGAAATGTTCCAGGTGTTTCTTTTTTTCTTTATCTAAATTTATCTAAAGATATGTTTAAACTAAATACTAAATAAAGTCAACACCATGTAAATAATAATAATAATAAAAACTTTATATTTCTTAATAAATTGGCAATTTCACACGCTTGAAAGAGACTTAGAAAATTGCAACATATGTTCACTAGTGAAACTGGGTTCGTGCAATCAGTCAAGTCATAATTAATAATAAT
Organism: Carassius gibelio; assembly: GCF_023724105.1. Taxonomy (NCBI): domain Eukaryota; kingdom Metazoa; phylum Chordata; class Actinopteri; order Cypriniformes; family Cyprinidae; genus Carassius; species Carassius gibelio. The sequence continues at coordinate 5,602,205 of NC_068391.1, read as the reverse complement.
TTATTGCCTGAGCAAGTCCAAAGCTAATTTCTAAAGTAAAAAAAACACATTATTATTTAAAGTTAAAGAGGTCAGCCGATACTATACAATATGAATGACCCATTATGTCTGCTGGAAGTCCATTTCTACTGCAACTACTATTTGACATTTAGCCAACCTAATTTAGCTGATGTTTTATGGGATGCTCACAGTACACAGATTGTGTACGCTAAGTAATCACATAGTTCACAAATTTAATCCTACAACCTTTCAGGTCTTTAACCACTAGGCTGCGCCACCCCTGAAACATATCGGAGCTGTTTGTGTAAAGCCCTCCAACATCAGCAGGGATGAGAGAAGGTGATATTGGATTAGATGTGCAACAAACACTGAACGAGATTAACATTGCTCTGAACCCTGTGATGTAATGTGATTGACCTTTCTGCCATAATGCACAAATGACGCTGCTGCTTAGCAATCATATGCATATTGTACAATATAAAACATATTAAGGGAGTAAAACTTAAATGAAAATTAGAAATGTTCCCTTGGCCACTAACTGGAATAAAAGAAATGAAATAAAACTAAAACTAAAAATAAATAATTTATCTAAAAAATGATAAACATTAAAAAGTACATAACCAAATGACAAACTTTTTAACAAATGTAAAAATTGGCACAAAAATAAGAAATGTCGCCTTGGAAACAGAAAAAAAAGTAAAAGCTGAAGTTCTAAAATTACCATAAAAGAGATAAAAAATAAAGCAAAACAAACAATTTAAACAAAAACTAATAAAAATCACAAAAGCTCGTAACAAAACGAATACAATTTTAACAAAAATTTGCTTTAAAACATAAATGAAAGCTTAAATGAAAATGAGAAATTTTGCCTTGGAAACTAACACAAACAAATAGGTTGAAGCACTGAAATTAAACTAAAATAGAAATCAAAATCAAGCAAAACAGTAATAATTTAAACAAAAACGAATTAAAATGACGAAGCACATCACTACTTAAACTATAATTTACATACAAATTTTACTGAAAATATTAAAATAAAACTAATTCTAAAAATGTCATACAACAGCATATAAATAATACTACAGTATATAAACAATGCTAAAATAACATTCTTTATTTTATTAAATTAATTAGCTGCTAGCTACTTCATAACATTCTAAGATGGCCATGATTCAATTCTGCACACAATATTGAGCCTTTGATCGCACTTGCCAAATAGGCTTTACATCAAAGCGAGAGCCAGAAAAGGAGAAAACAGGTGAGAAAGAGAAAATAGAAGATACAAAGAGGGAGATGGTGGACAGAGAGTAAAATAGAGTCAATGGGAGGATGATAGTGGTTATTGCTTCTAATGGATGTAAAGCCTGAACCGTGTGATTCTGGCTACACTTGGCATGCTTCGGATTCGTCTGCTCATTTACAATGGCTTTCCTTTCTCACCCACACAGGGAACTGCTATTTTGTTTCCAAGCTTTTTCCATAGTTAATTTTGTGAAACTGACTTATTTTCTTCCAATAACGTCCCAGCCGTGAACTGAAAAAGCTGGAACCAGAAACACCACATGAGTGACAACAGCATTCACATTACGCTGTTTTGGTTCTGAAGCATTAGGTAACTCAATATCCCAATGTGGTCCTTTAAAGATTAATAGGAGGTTAGTAAGATTCATTATTCATTGTTTTTAGAAAGGGCTCATGCTTGACTTGATGTGGCCTGAGATCTTTTGTCATTGACTTTTATCATGCGTGACTCAGTCGTATGCTTCTTTTATCGGTCCTCCATATTGCATGTCATCTGTCTCTTGCTTTCCCTGTTTGTCCAGCCTATTGCTGTAGTCACAATTCCTCACTGGGGAAAGGAAAATCTATTGAAAATCTTCAGACGTGACTGACGTCGCCTTCACAGGGTTCCTTCACCATTTTGGGTGACTTTGTGCATGTTTACATTTTTTTTTTAGTGGCAGGATTTATCAGGTAATGAATAAGCTCGGGTCAAATCTCTGGCTTATAATTTAATCACAAAGGTTATGGAAAAGCAGGATTTTTATGTTAGCAGATTCCTTCTCCTTATCAAACAGCCTCTGATTTCTAAACCTAGATTAACCTCTATTTTTAGGGGCATGCAAGTTTGTCTTGCATTATTGATGGTTTTTGCTGTTGCTTTTTGGAGGCTTGTCTCAAAGACGTGTCCCAAAGTCTAATGAAGGTCTTTGCAAGTGCATGTCTCACTTCCTCCAAACTGATGCCCCTTGGTACTCTTTAAATAGCCTTAGTCTGTATTTTTTTTCTCGCATACAATGCTGAAGAGCGCCCAATTTATGAATGCAGTATGACTGGAGAGCTCTGCAAACAGGCCACAGTTAAGAGAAATCTGTGTCTCTTTATAAATACATATGTGATCGATCGATCTATCTGGTGAACGTGATTTGTACTCATAACCACTTCAGAACACATTATTGTTTTATTTTAGAGCTTGGCATCATGATGAAATGACAGGAGGATAATAAATGACAGAATTTTCATTTTTGTGCATATTATTCCTTTAAAGATCTCCATTCCACACTGAGGTGAGGATGCAGCTGCGGCAGAGAGACAGAAAAGCACATCTGAGCATATAGAAGCATTGTGTCTGGTTCATGTCCTCTATGCTTGTCTTTAGTGTTCACCAGCAGGACAGATGGTCACATGGCAACCATCCCACCTCTGACAATACAGCCTGCCTGTCTTTCGGTTGTCAAGGCTACAGTTACAAAAGCAAAACGGCCTGTCAAACCTCTCTCAGTACGGGTACTCAATATACCTTCACGTGCAATTCATGCACAGTCCCAGCTATACTGCAACCAACAGTAGAAGCAATAACAAATAATGAATTCTTTCATCTTTTTACTGCTCCCAAAAGCAAAAATAACCAAGGTGTATATTATTAACCAAAGATGACTTTTTGGACCGAAGCACAGACAATTATTAAATACTGGATCGGTAGATATATATAAAGCAAGGCCGAGCGCTTTTCTCATTCGCTCAGCTCCATTACAGCCAAGTGCATCGGCCTCATCGGAGGCCCCAGCCAGGGGTTTTTAGCATGAGATAGGATTCTTGAAAGCATCTATTTTAGTTCATGGATGTATGCCGTTATCAGCGGCCAGGACATCTTGTATGGTTCTCTAGGATAGCCCGGCGCCTGTCAAAATACTTCTGCCTTTGGATTTTACAAGACACAGGAGCTACATTAATGCAAATACAGTATGTGTGCATGTGTATATACAATACGCTGACCTCGGAACATTTCAGTGTTGCAAAAAAAAAATCTCTTCTGTTGTCTGCTGGACTCCTATCAGAGAGCTGACTCATGTCTGCTCAAGGCAGACATAAAAATGGGCTATTTTTCCCTTTTGTGCTGAGGAAGATTTCTTCACATTAGGTGGCATGAGTAATACCACCAATATAGCAGTGTTCACTAATTACTTGACTTGTGTTTGGTTTGGCTTGTTGTCAAACATGCTTGCGAATGACAATGCAACCCGTGCTAAATAGACATTAAGAAGCAGATTGAATGACTAATGATAACAAAAAATAAATGAATAATTACAATAACAAACAGGGATATTTTGAGGATTATATACGTATACAATTTTTTATAAAAATAATTACTCGTATTTGGAATTAATTAAATACGCAGAAAGTTCAAATACTGTCGTTTTGTCCTTTGGTTCGCGCTTCTTTTTTTTTTTTGCGTGTCTTGTTATGTAACACTAAAGGTTCGAAATCATAATGTGTTTCTTCTCACTGTATGAGCTGTGCGCTGCATCTTCTGCCAAGCAACTGAAAACCTCTCTCGAGTTTAGTTCTCTGGTGAAGAGAGAGAACGAAGGACATACTGAGACTGCAGAGTACCACAAATCACATTTTATAATAATTTTGTGAGCTGTAAATAGAAAGTTTTACATAATGTTTATATAACATCAGTAATAAGAGTGTGGTTTGGTGCTTTACTGTAGGCTGACAAGCAAAACGTTGGTATCAGTCAAGTGATAAATGATCATAACTGATAATGCTGATATTTTTATAATTTAGATCACTCTACCGTTCAAAAGTTTGTGATTGGAAAGATTTGTAAATGTTTCTGAAAGAAGTTCCATTCACATATTTTCAAAACTCAAGCTAATTCCTGAGGGTTCAAATGCTGCTGGCTCAGCAATTACAGCGTGTACCTTTAATTAGCTATCTGCAGATTGTACAAGCAAAGCAGAATGTCGCAAACAGACGGTTGTAAACACATACAACTCTCACATACTGTAAGAAAAGGGAAACCCTCTCATGTTACAATCTCCCTCTTGCCTTTTTGGTCCTGTGGCTTTTTGCCTCCTCATCCAGAGAGCAAAGCGCGAGCTGTACTGCGCTGTCACAGGGTGGCAATCCAGCAGGAAGTGTTGGCGGTGATATCAAAAGCGACAGGGAAATGAGCTGTAGTGCATCGTGTGCAGACTGCAGGCGCGAGCTGTACTGATCGCTGAAGGAAGTCTGTTAGACAGGACCCAGAGAAACATCACATATATCCGAGGGCCATCGCAGTGAGGGCATTCCAGCAGAAAAGAGCAGGAATTTAATCTTGCCAGTCCTGCTACATCATCTTCATACTGAACAGGGCTAGTATTTTTCTGCTGTTGGGAACAGAATCGGGATAGGAGAGAATGCGAAAGTGCTTTTGAAATAGTTGTAAAGTCAATTCATGTATAAATCTTTGATAGATCAGGTCATGGAAATGAGTCATGAGTTTGACGGGAAAATACACTTATATCTGCTGAAATGACCTGCAAATGTTGTGTTATGGATGCTGGTCTTCAGAATGAGATGCTGGTTTAATAAATAACCTTTTGTGGATCAGAATACAGAAACACTTCATTTCACAAAATTCATTTTACTGTGTTAAATTGATGTTCAGTAAACTCTACTATCTGTCATTCTAATTCATATTTCAACTCAACTTCCTGTGCAATGTGGCCAAATCAATACAAATCTGCACTCACAAACTGAAAGGGAACCATTTTTTTCAATTCTAATTTTTCTCAATGCTGTTAAAAGTAGGGAACTTTTGACGCTCTAGCGGTTAATAAACAGAACTGCTTGCGTCTTGCGGAAGAACATCGTAGCCGGATCTACTTCTCTCTGTTTATGTCTATGAAGAATCACAAAGGTACTGGGTTACTCCGCCGCGGTATCCCCGAAGCAATCTAAAATAGTCCGAATATAAACATTTATTATAGGTGCACCCTAGGGATTCAGGACAAGCTAAAAACACGGTTTGGAAAATGGATTCATGGTGTACTCACTTATTATATTCATTTTTCTACATTTTGAACACAAACAAAGTTACGGACCGCAGCTCTGATTGGTTGTTTCTTACCGGGAGCGGATGCATTTCTGCAAATGGCAATAGGACACTGGGAGGAGCCAGAGGAGCTTGATTTTTTCACAGATTATCTGTCTCATATTCTACTGTCAGGACATAATGACAGGTTTAACAAATATGTAAAAAATATATTTTTACAAAAGTTACCTACTGCAGATTTAAACGAGGAGAAAAGAAAAACGGTTTTGCCTTCAAGTGGTCCTACTTTAACACGTCATTTTCTCTCTCCTCTGCAGGTTCTACTGGGACTTGATAATGCTCATCATGATGATGGGGAATCTAATTATCATTCCTGTGGGAATTACCTTCTTTTCCGAGCAAACTACCACCAGCTGGCTCATCTTCAACGTGGCCTCAGACACCATCTTCCTGGTGGACTTGGTCATGAACTTCAGAACTGGAATTGTGAACGAGGAGAGCTCGGAGATAATCCTGGACCCAAAGGTCATTAAGATGAACTACCTGAAGAGTTGGTTCGTGGTAGACTTCCTGTCCTCCATCCCGGTGGATTATATCTTTCTAATAGTAGAGAAAGGCTTTGATTCGGAGGTCTACAAGACGGCCCGAGCGCTGCGTATCGTCCGCTTCACCAAAATCCTCAGCTTGCTCCGTCTTCTCAGGCTTTCACGCCTCATCAGATACATCCACCAGTGGGAGGAGGTGAGGGGACAGTGTGTGTATGAGTGTGTGAGTGAACGAACTATGACACAGATGGCCTTTAGTAACACGCTTAGGATTTGTTAGCTTCCAGTATGAACAAGAAGACATGCCATTACATAATCGACCCAAGGTGCTTTGAGCTCAGGTGTTGTTCTGCAGTACGCACCCCTCTCAAAGATCTCTGACACACACTCTTTAGAGGTGGAGAGACTTATTTAGGGGTTAAGGTAAGCATATCTGCTTCAAGAGCCGCATTGGGGAGCGAGAGCATAGAGCAACTGACCTCTTCAATGCTGCGAGAGCAGTTGAGAAAAAATATTAACTGCCTCAGCATTCATGATAGAGCACTTCTCTCCCACCCCTGTCTCAGACACCCTACGCTAAAATACAAAGCATTAATCTTCACATGACAGATGGGGTTTGCAAGCCCTCCCTAACTGACAGTTTTCACAAGAAAACTGTCCTTTGAAGTCATTTTTAAAGTCATGTTTCCGCTTCCCACTTACTATTATACCTAACAAATTGTAAAGGGAAATTACATTTTATGTTAAGAAAGTTAACCCAACTCAGACAACCCTTTCTCCTTGTTGCTTGAGAAAAAAGATAGGGTTAGCAGATGTTTCCAAGGTTAAAAATGCAACATCAGGGGTTTGGAAGCTATGTGCAATGGAGAAGGAAGAGCTTGTTCTTTGTTTTGGTGCCCTGCGGTCATTAAACTCTTAAAGCCAGTTTGTCTTCCTCTTCAGCTGGCAGACGCCCAAGTCTAAACTGGTAGAGAGCAGAGTAGACGTTTTCTGATCTTACCTAATTGAAATACAGATGTAGCTCTCAGGAAGAGTAAAACAAACGAATGTGGCTGACAGTAATCACAGGTGATTCATTACTATTGTTTTCTGTGATCTACCACTGGATTAGTTAAGACAGGGACTCCATTAACATTTTGCTTGACGCTTGTACTGAGAGAAAACAAATCCATTGCCAAAAACAGCTAGGGCTAAAAACATAGTCCAAAACTCCCCATCATGATCCTAAGGTGTTGTGTGATTGCCAATCTGTTGCTATGTGGTTTATAAGGTGTTCTAAGTGGTTTTTAGTATGTTGCTATGTGGTTTCTAGCATGTCATGGTATTTAAAAGAGCCCACTGAAGTCAATGTAAATCTAGGGGATTTCCACATTGTAAAAACGTGCAACTGGTGACATTTCTGCAAAATGATAATATGTTGATTCTTGCATGTTGCATTGCTTGACGTACTACTACTACTAGTGGTAGGTAGGAAAATACATGTTCAGTGAGATGCTCTGAAAGTTTGTGAAGTGACATGACGTTTAGCCAAGTATGGTGTACCATACTTGAAATTTGTGCTCTGCATTTAACACACACAGCAGTGAGTAGTGAACACACACAAACACACACAGTGAACACACTCTGGGAGCATTTGGGGGTTCAATGCCTTGCTTAGTGCCTCACCTTGGAGGAACCTACGATACTTGCCGGTACTCAAACTTGCGACAAGTCTGACTCTTTAACCATTAGGCCACAAATGCCCCTTAGAAAACCAAACATGATGGTGATTTAGCGGTAATCACAGAACCAGATTTACTGACTAGATGCGCATGATCATATTGTTAGATATATCGCCAAGCTCTACTAAAAACATGTTTGCTGAAGCAACAATACTGTTTTAGCTTTTTACAAATCTTTGAGCTCTTTCATAAAATGTTGTGACATGTTTTACAGGACTCGTACTCGAGTTTTACATCGCAAGTGCAATGCTGTAACAGCCGGACTAACAAGCAAGTTTCCCACATTAGAAAAGCCTAACATATTGAGCTAGTCATGTGATGCCACTGTAGAAATGTGCTTGTTTACAAATCATGCACTATGGTAACAGTTTTGAGGTGATGACATAGTATCATTCAAGGACCTGCACAAAAATAAGTCTTTATTAATCAATAATCTCCCTGTAATCATAACTAGTTCAAAGGATAAACATTGTTGATGTTTTACAGCCACTAGTGTCCATTTCAGCTGGAAAATTCAGCCAATTGCATGTATATGTACATTTTTGGACTAAATGTAGGTACAGTAGATGCATGTTTTTCTAATTAGCCTTGGTTATACATTTATGCAGGTTTTATTATCCACCCTGCAGAAAAGGTAAGACAAATGGCTTTAGAATATGAATAGCACATCTCTCCTCAAAGTGCCATGGGGTATCATTCATATCTAAATGCTAATGGTTTGGGGAGACATGCAAAAGTTTAGGGTTAAGTGTGGATTTAAACACTAAACCTTAAATATGACCTAATTATGACTAAATAATGCAGTAAAATGTACATTTTAAAGTAGTAAACCAGAACCACAGGCTAAAACAGGCCAGAGGCTTTACTAAGCACTTATTTACGGCATCCCCGGAAGCATCCACATTATACACCCCATTTCCCCTCTCTCATGCTGCACTGATGCATTCTGGAAAATGACTATCAGCCCTGTCTCTCCCCGTCTTCCTCTCTGACATCTCATGCTGTTTCTTTATTGCAAAGCAATATATAAATAACAAGGTGCTAATTACGTATTCATCTATATATTTTGCATGTTGAATACATTATTGCATATTATTTCCACACTGAGTTAGCCGTAAGCTTCCCCCACCCTCTTCCATTGTCTTTTGTTTTTGATGTTCCGATTGTCAGGAATGAGCACGTGTTTATTCCCGACCTCGGGTTGTGCTCCTGGCACATGCTGTGATTCCGGGGTTTGCTATCTCTTTCAAAATCCTGCCCTGAGCAGGTCTGTGTGCTATATACCGCAGTGTTTATGCCTCTGTGGATTTACCGCCATGTTGAATGAAGTCACGGTATCCTGATCCACTCAAACACAGCTGTGGCGTGAGTTAGCGCATGGATCAGGATGCCGCAGTGTGACATGGTGCTTTAATGAAACCTGGAGTGTGAATCAAGAGGTCGACGCACAGCAGCCGTGATGTTCGGTAGAGCTCGAAGGGTTTACAGAAAATGTTGATTATTTTTGGCACATGCACATGCAATCTGTTTCTTATTGTATGCACATGCGTATCTCTGGTTTCCGGTTTGCTTCCCTTTCTCCATTTCTCTCTCACTTCCTAATCTACTGTACTCCATTTCTTTACATTATCTAGAATTGCTTCTTTTTGTTTTCACTTAACCCTGCTTTATCACTCTTTTACTTCATGTATCTCACTTCCTCTGTCTTTTTCACTCTTTCTCTCATGTTTGCAATTGGCAATTTACATAACAATGGTTTTTATGTACAGTACAATTCATTCTGCTTGTGTCTTTTGACCTGAATTTTTACATTCCTACTTTTTCAGGGTTTCAACACTGCAGAAACGATAGGCTTCTACTTTCTGTTTTGATTCAGAATAGTGATAGACCAATGGGCCAAGCTGATTATTTTAAGAATATCATATAAGACCTTTTTATTTTTTTTAGTAAATATAGTTCAAAGGTTTGGAGTCAGTAAGATTTTAAAAATGTTTTGTCTCTAATGCTCATCAAAGCTGCATTAATTTGAACTCAAAATAACTGTATTCTATTTGAATATATTTTAAAATGTAATTTATTCATGTGATGTGGAGCTGAATTTTAAGCAACATTACGCCAGTCTTCAGTGTCAAATGATCCTTTAGAAATCATTCTAATATGCTGATTTGCTGCTCAAGAAGCATTTATTTTTATTATCATCAGTGTTGAAATATGTTTGTTGATAAAAAACAAAACAAAAACAAAACAAAACAAAACAGCAATTTCAATGCAACTGTTAAATATACAAGAAGTTAACAATAGCTCCTAATTCACAACCTACCTAAGGAATCTCCTTAAAGACTATTATAGCTGACATAAGTAATGCAACCCCTGAGACTAAATGACATGTTATAGAAGCTCCTCTTTTCTCTTCAAGGGGATCATCATCCTCGTTTTATATTCTATCCCTGAAATGCTCTTAAAAGCTTATCTAAGGCTATTTGGATTGGGACAGAGAGGAACAAGCATGTATGGTTTGTACGGTATATTAAAAAGAAAGAATGGAAACAACAGGAGGTATTGGATAGTCAGTGTGATTTTGGGAAACAGAGGCAAAATAAACAGATGAGGACATGGAAACAAACACGTGAGTGCTCGAATCCCAGAGTCAGAGATGGTCACATCTGTCCATTTTCTCTCATACCAGCATTTTGCCTGCTCTGGAGCCCTGATGGTGTGTGTGTGTGTGTGTGTCAGTGTAGAACCCACAACAAAACACAGCTGTTCCCTCTCATTGCCCAGCACAGATATCTTCACCAGCTAAACCAGCCATCCACCTATTTTGCAAAGCTGAAATAGTTTTCTTTGCCAAAATCTGACTTTATATCTATATTTTATTAACTTTCTCATGGTTACCTTTTTAATTTTTTTTTAAAAAAGACAGTAATGGAACATTAACATACTGCTAAATGTGCTGTATATAATTTATTCTGCTTATTTTATATATATATATATATATATATATATATATATATATATATATATATATATATATATATATATATATATATATATATATATATATATATACACAAGTTGTGCTAATGTGACTGCATTAACAATAGTTTCCACAAGATTTGTCTTCCCCGCTGGAAGGAGAAAGATTTCAAGATATCAAACATCCACATCTCAGCTGGATATATTTCACCCTTTATTCATCTCTGAATGTCTTCACTAAGCTAAGCTATTTTATACTCATTACTTAAAGCTATCAGGGTATTGGCAAATATTGCTCATTTTTAAGGCTAGTTGTTCAGTAACATGTTTGATGCTTTAGACTTATTGGTTGTATTTCGATACACTGGAAACAAGTTTAACTTACCACAGCAGAGGCTTGATTTTAAAGGTTTTGTTTAAGGCAATCTGATTTATGCAACATGCTTACTGCTAAAGGCTCATTTAGTAGTGGAAATGCCATTTCTTTAAGCTCATCCAACTATTATTGCCAACACGCTGTGGCTGTGCTTAAGTCGGCAACATGCTTGTTGCTTAAAGATATCTAGTGTATTGGTAACATGCTTGATTTCGCTACTAAAGGTTGTTATTCAAATGCCAACAGCATCATCTGAGTAAGGACAGCATGCTTGTTGCTAAAACTTTGGGTACTGACCATATGCTTGTTACTTAATCTTTTCAGTTACTGCAATAAATGAGCATGCTGCTCTTCTCAGGCACTTATTAAAGAAAACCACCCCTTTGTTACAACTCTCCTCCTGTAAGAGGCATGCTGACCCAGCATCTGCTATTTCAGAAGGACATGCTTCTCCTTTTAGATTTGCCATCAGTTTGTGGTTGGGATATGATCAGTTTACGGTTTGCTTGCTGCTCTTCCTGCTCATTCATGACAGGCTTAATGAATGAGTGGGGAGTTTTTATCCAGAACATAACCATACTGCCAATCCAATCCATACCTCCTTTCACAGCAGTAAGGACTTGGCTTTCTAATATTCCTTGTTGAATCTGACTCCATTTATCATTAATAATGTTGTTACACCAAAATTAAGAACATTAATGATACTTTATCTGCATTCGTTTTGTCCTGTTTACCCTAGTGGCTTGTTGCTGATCTCCCTGCTCATTCATAACAGGCTGCATGGATGAGTGGAGGGTTTTTACCCTGAACAGGATCATACTCCTAATCCAAACTGTATGCAAACTGAGAAGTGTCTGATAGTGGTCCTGAAAGAATTTACTTAATGGGGGTTGCACATAAACCACATCACCCATCCAAGAAGACCGTGAACATCAGTCGGATGATGCTGTATTTTTAAGCATGGCTCAACCTGGAAGACATTCAAGCAGAATGATTCATCAGTCAGCAGGTAAATTGATATAAAAGAGGAAAATCAGACCCATTTGCTGAGCTCACATAGAGAAGAAGGAGCACTATAGGGGGGCAGAGAGGTACTTAATGACGCAAGTGTTAGTAAACTGGTCTGGAGATGAGTCATCCGACAAGGCCAAATTTCACCTGCAATTTGTTTTTTGGGACAGTGAGGATCCTTGGGTATGTTGTGCAGGTATCAGATTGGACTGTACCCAATCAAAAAATCTGGAATTAAGGAATCAATTGACCCTTTGCAAAGATTCTACCCCCTTCGTTACTTTTGCTACGTCCAACATGCCATGGCACTCTCACACCACACGTCATATTCTCACATAGTGAAAAATGCATCTTAGAGCACAGAGGAAACTGGCAATGTGGCGAAAGACAAAACAGAGCAAGTTACTTTTGGAATTCAAAAAAGTCAAAGACTCAAATTCAAAGAATAAATAACATTTTTTACCAATAAATACACCTTTAATGTCATGACAGATCATTGTAGCGCCTCAGTTCAAGCAGCACTTGAACTGATCATCGCTCTATCTTTACAAGTTACAGCGCAAGAAATAGACATGAAAGAAGATCAGAAGGTATATTGTTTCAACCACAGGAAGATGTCAATGCACATAATTTTTCAAGTCTACAGACGTTAATCTGCTCTCTTGTCTGGTTGTTTGTCAAAGTGGCAAATCCGGGGGTTATGATTGGTCGCCTGTCAATCAAACTCCCGACAAAGGGTCAGTTATCAGTTTATCGATTAAAAAATAAAAATGTAGACATTTAAATCTGTTTATTTAATTAACGTTTTAATAAAAAAACAATAACATTGAAATAAATAAATCACTTGTTTATGAAAAATAAATACTAAAAATAAATAAATAATAAATTGACGAATAAGAAATTAAAATAATAGATGAACAACTAAGTAAATAATATTTGATTGAAATCAATAAAAATGACAATACTAATTCAGCAATTTAATTTTAATTAGTAATACACCTTTTTAATTATTACAGTAAAAGTGCATAATTGTAGAAATGTCTATTGTTTGTTTATATCAACTGAGATGCCATTGAATATCCCAGAAAATAATTAAGTCTGTTTAAATGTACGTACCGAATATTCCTTTAATTGTGAACTTGATTCAGTTTAAAAGCATGTTTGTTTGAAAACTGTCTTGGTGCTCCACTCCTCAGAAATATACACTGCATTTAAATGTCACATTTGACAGGTCAATACCGTCCTTTCTAAAACAAAAGGTCACCAAGTCCCAGAGTAATGTTGCTCCTGAGAAGCAACTACATCACGGTTGGGAACAATGCGCTGGTTCCTGTGTTGTTAGTCAGACTGTTTTGTCGTCCACCTGTGTGTTTTTCAAAGCACCTGTGTCTGTTTCTGGTGACTCATCCCTTCTTCACAAACGTCCCGCCCCAGCGTGGCACACAGGTGTCAGGAGGCTATGTTAATGCTAGGTGAGGGCAGGTGAGGATATTGCGTGTTTGCCTCCTCAGCGAGATCTTGCATCTGTGCCAAGTATTAGAAACCAAAGAACAAACAGTTCAGTCACACCTTTAAGACGCTAGAGCAGGACGGCTTCTGTCACCATCCGCTCCCTGAAAGCAGAACTCAGCTGAGTCATCTCGAGCTGGTTATCTTGACAGCGGGAATCCAGTGATTTAGGCAGAGTTATTTCCTCTGATTTGGAGGAAATGTATTTACTTATTTGGTTGTGTGCTGCCATGAGGGCAAAAAAAAAAAAAGACATTGCCTAGAAACCTTCCTCATGGGTGTGTTGAGCATTTGTCTACTGTATATATTTATTTTTTTATTAATGAAAGAATGAATAAATAAAGGTGTTTACCTGTGAATAGTATATATAAAAAGTGTAGTAATATATTTATATATTTTTTTATGTTTAAAAAAAAATTATGTCACTTTGTTCACCAAGTATACATTTATTTGCTATATCATTTATTTGCTATATTATTTGCTAGAAAATAACTCTAAAGTAAAGTTAAATATAATTAATAGTAACTCTAAAATTAATTCTATAATTTATTCCTAAAGCTGAATTTTCAGCAACATTACTCCAGTCTTCAGTGTCACATCTTTTAAAAGTACCGGTATTAAATTCACCTTTGCCCACAACATGAATAAATTAATATACGTAATAAATATATTACTAAATATAATTATTTTAAATTATACAAATATTTAAAAATATTACAATTTCTGCTGTATTTGTAATCAAATGCAGCCTTGGTGTGCATAAGAGACTTTTCAGAAGCATTAAAAAAAAGAAAATCCTTATTATTATTATGTAAACAATTCCGAACACAAAATCTTTAATCTAATTGTTTTTTTCTGATAAAATCTTTTTATTCTCTTATTGCAGCTTAATAATTTTGATTTAAAGATCCAATATGATCTGTACATATCCTTCCGGGATTCACCAGATTCAGCGGATACTGGCATTAAAAGGTCTGTTCAACATGAATAAATATAAAGCTTTATAATAGTAAAGAAAATCCTATCATACCATACTTAATACCTAATACCATGTTACTAATACCATAAATGTACATTGTTGTTTGAGAATGAATCTCATAGACAGACATTGATTCGATTCTCCGGACTGCATTTTTCACAAAATATTCTTATTATTTTTTCTCTTCCAATAAATAAATAAAACAATTAGTAATTAATAAAAAGAATAATCAAAATTTGAAATCACATTTTTTTATACTTTTTTTGGTGTGATTTTGACAGTCATTTCTTCATAGCTTTGATGATATTGACTAGTTTATAGTTCATTATATTTTATGAAATTTTGTGAAATTTAACATAGATTTCTTCATGATATTGACCTGTTTATGTAATAAAAATGCCATCTAAAAGATTCAAAATCACAATCACCCACGGTTCTGAAAATGTAGAAAAATATGATTGATTTATTTGTAATTACAATTTATTTATTTACATATCATCTTGTTAATACATTCCAGCGGTCATTTGGACTCATTAATTATGAAACCTGGTGACTAATAAATATTTCCTCTTTAAATTCTGCTAATCTCCATTACATGTGCTGCTCAGTAGTCATACTTGGAGAAGATCAGTTCCAAAGCCAGGTTGTTTTTTTGTTTCTTCCTCTTTAAACTCATGTGTCTTTGCCTAATTCGATTTCTCAAGGGGCTCCCTTTGTCCAGGCATGCTAATGCAATTTCTCCTCTCTTCCTCTCAATTAACAATTAATCTTTTCCCAAAGCTGGCCGTGCTGCACCATACACAGAGCAGAGGATGCTGGGAAAACTATATGCAGAGAGCGATGCTGAATCAATCTTTTACCCCAAGCAAATGATTACACTGCTGCTTCATTCTCCAGTGACTGCAGATTAAAACAATTTGCACAAACATGGTTTTGCCTTCAGTGTTCGACGTCTCACGCTCTGTCTCTTTCAGTCTTTGCCTGTCTGTCCTGCGTTTTCTGTATGTTTGTGTGCATATTTATATCTAATAGTGCTTGACACACTCTAATTACACAGATGCTTATGCATCATGGTCTTACACACTGCGGATCAGCGTAGATGTTAATGCACATCTTAGATGTACAGTAGCATCTGTTCATTGAGTGTTACACATACAGTGATCCTCTGAAACCATAATTTTGATGTGTATCATCTGTAATGAGTGGACAAATTGTTTTATATACAATTACGTTTTACAAGAAAGTACTATTTTAGTCTTTTGGCTTCAAAATTTCATGTTTAATTCAATGTACTTATACCTATTCTGTGAAGAAAAAAGGTTTCTACACCAAAATGTTATTTCAGTGTATGATCAGACCATCACTAGGAAATTGCATAAACTTAAAGAAGCATGCAATTATTACTGCTTCAAATGAGCCTAGTGTAAATACCTACATGTACATTTTGATTTAAATATAAAATAAAGCAAAAATAAATTTTAATGTTTTTTTTTTCTCTCTTTTTCTCATTAAGGCTGCATTTATTTAATACAAAATTCAGTAATAACATTAAAACGGTAAAATATTACTAAAATGTGAAATAAAAGTTTTATATTTTGATATAATTTCAAATATAATTTATTCTCATTTTCATCAGTTATTGCTATTGTCTTCAGTGTCACAAAATCCTTCAGAAATCATTGTAATATGCTAATTTATTATCAGTGTTAGAAATAGTTTAGCTGCTTACTATTTTTTTTTTTTGGAACCTGTAATATTTCATCAGCATTTTCTGATGAATAAAAAACGTTTATGCAAATTAGAAATAATTATTTTTCTTATTACTAAATGTAATAGTACACCTCTCCTCCACAATCTGCATGATTTGATACACAACTTATGATAAAGTCCACAGCAGTCATTTTTTTTTTTCTCGCACTGGTTAAATCCCTATCAGCGGCAGATGAGGATCTGATCCAATAATTCATTATCTGCCTCCTTGGCAAGAAGGTTTTTTTTGTAAAGATGCTCCTTTTCTAGATCCAATTATTAGAGAATATCCCCTGCTTCATTTTGCACTGAGCCATTAGCTGTGCCATATGGGATGGACTTGGACACTTCCGTTTTTGGAAACCCGAATATCTGTCACCCAACTGCTTTTTAACACAACATGAGAATTGTCTGTTTTCCGTGACATTTAAAAAGCACCAACTTAGGCTCTTTCCTTTCGAAAGAACAGCCTGCTGGGCTTTAGGTCTTTAGTTATACTTCACTACCTTAAAGCATCTCCCCCAAAATTGCTTAAAAGCACTTAAGGTAATGCATTCATTGATCAGCAGTCTTGATCTGGCAAAAGAAGCTAATTTGATTGGGTGTCAGATTCTTGAGGAGTGACATCACAGCACGAAAGTCGATTCATTATAATGTTTTGGTGCGCTTATGTCTTGTTGCCAGGTGGGTTGTAGAGTTAATGTACTGAGACGTGTCTTTTGATGCGAAGGAATGAGTTACATTTGTCACCGATTTTTTGCCCATCTGTATTATGTTCCTGCGGGGAATTTCCAATTACTGATGTACTGTAGCTGTAAGCAACCTTTAAAAAAAGTTGGTAATTTATACATTTATATAACTAACATTAATGTGCTAACCATGCTAATAGTTCATGAAGCGTGCTGTGAAGCTAACACAAGTTGTTCTATAACTGAACTGAAATGGGCGTAAACTTTTACAATTAAATGGATCGTCACACTAGTAGTGTGATTAGTTGGAATCGAGCCAAAACAAAATGAGCTTCTGCAAGATAACAGCGCTAGTTCTTTCAATACATGTGAAAAATTACACATTCCTCAGTGAAAATCCACTCAAATCCTGAAGATGTCACAATGAGTGAAGGAGGTTTTATACAATAGCTTATTTTCATACCTCACATGCTGAAGCTGAATCGATCACACTTTCATTTCAATTGGGAGGGTAATGGGTTGGTGATGATGACACAGATGGAAGCATTAGAAAAGGAAGCCCAAGGGGAAATAATTCTTATGCATGGTTATGAAGATGCCCAAGCTTAATTTCTCTGCTGGATTTTTGCACTGAGACCAAGAGCTGTTAAGTAATGCAGCAAGACGTGATAGAAAGAGACAGCGACGCTAAAAACAGGACAGATGCTCTTCAGAGAAAGAGGGTAGAAAATTCAAATCCTCCTTTAAGAAGTCTTTTTGGTGTTACTCTCTCAGGAGAAATTAAGCCTCTTTATTCACCCTCTTTCATGTTTGTGCATTTCTCTTTCATGGCTCAACTGTGCATCGGAGTCATCCAGACATGAATTCACAGATCTTGGGAATTTGTAATAATCATTTGCTGCTCAGTTCTGCTTCCACTCAGAAACGATTAACCAAACTAGACACCATAAACACAAGTAAACACAAGAAAAACAAGTTCAAACTCAAGAATGATTCTTTTAGAACTTGAGTATATTTTCAATAAGTTAACTAGTCACTGCATACTATATTCTAAGCAAAAACAGAATACACACACACACACACAGGTATATACTGTATATAAATAAAAGTACCAACATTAAAAAGAAAAATTAGTAAGTGCTCTTAAATAATGAGTTCAGGCCGAATAATTTGTGACTGATAAAGAGTAGTTTGTCCTAGACTGCAGTGAAATGGAAAGCAAATTAAGACTTTTGCTAAAGTTTTCTGCTTCTCATATTTCTCTCTGAGATGAAAAGACCCCAGGAATCTTACATGCATGGTCGGAGTTTCAGAAGAGATCTCAATGTCTCAAACTGTGCTCAGATTCTGCAATCAGAACTCAGATCCCAATAGGAATATATTTCTCATCAAACCAGTCCTGATCTCTGTAACCTGACCACTGCAGATCCTCTTCCGCGATCTTTCTGGGTCTCTCTCTCTCTATTATGTCCTAATCCATACAGACTGCAGTCTCCATACACAAGTGTTGCCAAATTGCTGCCATGTCTCTCTAACCACCCTCTTTTTTTTCCCTCTATCTGTTCCCATCACTCTATATTTCATTTGCTCATTTGGCTGATGACCTTCAACAGTGGACAGAAGCGCACAGGACTACTTCCTAATGAACTGACATTCTCTTCAGAACACACTATCCCTGTAGCCATTGCTGCAACTCCTTTTTTCATCAGCTCTCTCTATCTCTCTCATTCTCTTTATTGCTCCACTGACTGCTTGCCTTCCTCTCTCTCACCACATTTCGCGCGTACACATCATGCTCAGTCAGTAGAGTGAATGAACCAAGATCTGTTTAAGCTCCACTCCATGGTGTATAGATCCACAGTTGAGTTCAGTCTGAAAGGGAGAGAGCTGGGAATGAATGGACTTCACTCCATCCTCCCACTCCTGTTCCCTCCACACAACAGACTTCCCTCTTCACACCACTTTCCTGTGCTATGCTATTTATGAATACTATACAGTGACTGATCTTTTGAACCATTTTGAACATAGGGTATAAGATTCAAAATGTGATTTCATTATGCTACATTATAATCAAATATTATGTATATGATCAAATAAATGAGGCCTTGATAACCAAACAAACAAAACAATGTGACACACCTGTAGAGTTAAAAAAATGTTCAAGGGGGACATCTAGTTGGACAGGGCTTGCTCTGATATGATGTGAACATCTGAGGGTGCAATATTATTACCCACATGGCCTTTGGATTCTGAAAGAACAGGTATTTACAAGATGAGCACATAGAAGATTACACATGTCTGCATGTTTGAAATTCGGAAGACATTGATGTCACATGAGATCAGGAATACTATTAAACATGGAAGCAGCAACAGTACTGTCCCAGAGAGAAAGAGATAGAGAGAGATGTCAGCCATTTTTAAATCAATGTTCTTTGAGGCTCTCTGCTGGTATTACACTGCGACCAATCCGTCATTGGAACAGTACAGCGTGAATGCGTGTGTGAAATATCTGCATGCATTTCTGTGTGTGTGTATATGTGTGTGTGTGCGCTCCCACTGGAATGAATAAGCCAGCATGGCTAAATATGGTCCTTCAGATTAAAGACAGTGTTAGAGGTTAATGAAGTAGCTTCTTCCTTTAAGCCTCAGAATGAATTAGATAGTTGTAAAACTACACTGACCACCCAAAAACTAATTAATCGAAATCTCAGTCTTTGAATGTTGCAGCTGTAATTTTTTCGTCTTGCACTGAGAGTTGCTGTGATTTGATGTGATTGCCTTTGAGCCTGGATGCTCTGCGTCTATTGTGCTGCAAGTTTCTTGATCATAGACTTGATTATACTAAGAGATCAGACAGCTCTGGATGTCTCAGATGCTTTTTTTAGTTTAGCTATGAAGACAGTCGGACCCCATCCCCCCCAAACATCAGAACAGAGCCGAGCAACATTTTTAGTCACTTACAGAAGTGTTTGAGATAGAGACATCACGGAAACATTAGACAGTCACTCAGATCTCACAGCAGCTGAAGGATTTATTTGTGAATTCAGCTAATATGTTCTGACTATTGTTACATGATATGTCTCTAAAATTTCACTCTACGACGGTTCTGATGCATTTCAATTTGTTTAGGCCACTAAAAGTTTTTTTTTTTTTTGACAGCAGCATCGTACTGTCAAGTTTATTATCTTCATCTAACATTTCATTTTTATGATACCATATAGTCTTACAATGCCAGAATTGTATGGTGTCCAAAATTATTATTTATTTATTATACAGGCAATCATAAATATTTGCAATAAATAAATAAATAATATATATATATATATATATATATATATATATATATATATATATATATATATATATATATATATATATATATATATATATATATATATATATATATATATATATATATATATTAGTGCTGTCAAAATTAGCGCGTTAACGCATTCGATTAATTTGAAATATTTAACGCGTTAAAAAAAAATAACGCAATTAACGCGGTTGCAGTTTTTTTTTTATTTCCGGTTGTGGCCTATGTGTGTTCAACGTGCAAAGAAATATGGATAAGACCAAGGAAGGACTTTTAGACGGAAAGTTTCAGTATAAAACTCTGCCGGATTACTCTTCAGTCTGCCACAAGAAACATTACTCTTCATTTAGTCTGCCACAAGAAACAGCAACATTAAAATCATGAACTCAAATGTCATTGTTTAAAAAAAAAAAAAAACAATGACTGTAACAGTGCGTAAATCAGACCTTTCTGTAACGCTAACGTTAATAAGCTTAAACGAAAATAACGAAATAATTGTGTAGCGGAGTATTTTTTGTACACAGTGCCGTGAACTGTCAATCACCCCTGTACGCGTGCATCACTGTCCTCCTCGCAGCTGCAGCAACTTGCGCTCTCTCTCTTCATCAAGCTTTAAAACAAAAAGGGGACAAAAAGATCATATTGTCTTTGTGCATAGGCTATAGATTAATTAGATAAATGAATATCTAAATTTGTTCCTTGCCGTCTACGGTATTTTTTTAGAACTTAGAAAAAAGATGCTGCATCCAATGAGCAGCCAGCGAGGGCTGCCTGCAGGACGACTGAACCTCCGCAGACAGTTTTTAATGTTTATCAGACAATAAATACTCAAGATTTTGCTTTAGTATAACTTCCGGGACAATTAGGGCCAGATTCTGGTCTTGTTCTTGCAGTATTCAGAGTCTGAAGCCAAGAAAACATATTAAATGTTGTTGTTAACTGTATTTGATTTTTAACCGAACCGAGTGTGATGTACACTCACAACGAGTTTCACACAACTTCTCCGGCCACGTTGAGTTGTTGACACTTAACAGTGGAAAAAGCGACACATGCGCTATTCACTTGTATAACTTAAGGGTGAATGGGTAATGTAGTTTCTGCTCTGGGTGGGATGAATTAGGAAGCTTGCATTGTGAAGGGCGCTCTGAAAATCGGCAGTGCAGGTAAACGATTAAAACCTCTATTAAAACAGATGTCCAAATGAGCGTACCGGTACCCTAAAAGCACGCTCTGGGCGCACAGAGAGGTGGCGGTACGCTCAAGAGCTATATTTGGAAGTGGCGGTACTGAGTACCGGTGCGTACTGGCCCACTTAAAGCACTGGCAATGACTATACTTTGGAATTTTTTTGCAGTCCACTTAGAATTCAACATGGAAATCATTTTTGTTTTTTATTGGCATTGATTGGTTTGAAATTCAAATGGTACTTACATGCCTGTGTTTTTATTTCTGTAATAAATATGGCTTTCAAGCCAACAGTTAATTTGGAGGATATTGATGGTTTATTGCAGGTATGTTGTTTACATGAGAAAATCTGTTAAACAAAAATTCCAATAAACAATCATATTTTGAATTTAAATAGTTTCTTTGTCTTGAGTTTACATTAATTATTTACATTTTACATTTACATATCCAAAAAGTTTCAGTCTTTTAATTGCGATTAATCGCGATTAATCACGATTAATTTTAAAAAAATTGTGCGATTAATTTGTTAATTTTTTTTAATCGATTGACAGCACTAATATATATATATATATATATATATATATATATATATATAAACAATTTAAAATTTAAAATTATATATACATATATATGTACATATATACAGGGAGAAAGTCAATATTATATAAAAAATATTAAATTGAGTTAATATAATAAATTAGTTAATATATTAAATATAAACAATTAGAGAAAAAAAGAGAGAGAGAGAAAGAGGGTACCAAAAATATTAAATACTGATAAAATAATTAATAAAACTTACAATCAAATAACACCATCCTGTGGTTAACCTGTATTTATCTCATGTTTTCAAATGTCAGATGATATAAATAATTGAATATATGTACTTACTGAAATGTCAAACCTGTAAGATGATCATGCCAGGTCATCATTTGCCTGAAGGCGCTTTTTTACAGGAACTATCTAAGGTTCCCTGAGTGCCGAAGGGAATACATTTCCCGTTCCGACCCCCATGAGAATGTTCATTTGTGTGAACGATCACAGACGTGCTGAGTGATGCTGTCTGGGATCAGGAGTTTGGCATTTGAATCATGGGAGATCAACTATCTGACACAACCATTAACTGTGGCCTTGATCAATAATTTAACTCTGGTAATTTAGGCTCTATAATTAGGGATAGTGGATGGTGTCTTGGCCGCTTTATAAGTTGTGGCTATCGTAGTGATGTTGCCAGATGGAAATAACAGGCAATAAGTGTCTCTTTCTTAGTTTCTCCATCTAACATGGACCGAGCCAAACATATCCACTTCTCAATTCTCTGAAATCGAGCAATATCTTACACAAAGTCAATTTTACTACTTTTTAAAGATATCTCACTTTATCAAATAAATTATTCGACCAGTAATCCAATATGAACAATGAACTTGTTAACATCTGTTCTTTCACCATATTTTCTGTATCCAGCGTGCAACTATTTTTCTTTGCTTTCAGAAAGAATGCTAATGAATTCAAATATTGGCAACTAAATATTTCATGCATATATTGTGGGCACTACATTGGACTTGCAGTATATGAAAGAATATAATCGATCCAGATTTCCCGTAGCTGCATTTTTATCGACTCTTATTGTTCATATTGAGGACATACGGAATGCTCCATCAATGAAAGCGGGTAGCTTGAACAAGATCTACCTAGTTTAATGTTACACATATAACAAATAAACTGAGCAGAACCCAGAGAAATCAAATAAATAAATAATTTATCCAAAAGGAAAGCTATGCATGGAATTTAGGCCCTTTAAGCCTTTTTAAATGAAAGATTTATCGCTGCTCACTGCTAATGAGTGTACATAGAGAAATGCTGTTTTAACAGAAGCTGGCTCGTTTGTGTTTTTGTTTTGTTCCATGTTCTTGTGTTACACCCAAAAATCGATCGCCTCTACCCTCAGACCATAAATAAGTTCTCTTTAGCATTGAAATATGAGGCCTTGGGCATGATAGGTTTCAGCGTGTGCTTTAGAAACCTTCCACACAAGGATGGTTTTAAAATATCACACAATGTAAGCTGCTAATGTAACATAGGCCTTTTTTGTCTCATGTTTTTTATGAATAGGTTTGTAAAGTTTCTTTTCTAATTGTGTCCTTCCAAAGTCACCATAAAATCTAAATTCCCAATATATGCTTTCTTAAAACCTGCTCCTTTTGCTCATGTTAAAAAATGTAATAAACTAAACAAAATATAAACAAAATATGAAGATTAAGTAAATTAAATCAAATTAAATTAAATGTTTATGTATATAATAAATGATTTTTTATACATATACAAACTGTGACATATTATCAATTCTGTGAATCTGTATCAAATATAACACACACTATATATATATATATATATATTATACACACACACACACACACACACTCACTATAAATATATATATATATATATATATATATATATACATACACACACACACACACACACACACACACACTAAAAACTAAAATGAATAGTTTGAAATATTTTTAAGTGACTTGGCATCACAATATTATAATGAACAATATGAAAGTGGTATATACGTTTGTATGTATATAATAGATTAATTATTATACATTACATCATATTACACACACACACACACACACACACACACACACACATATATATATATATATATATATATATATATATATATATATATATATATATATATATATATATATATATATATATAAACACTATAAAATACTACTTCACATGACTTTATGCATCACAATAATATAATGTACAGTATGAAAATGGTAGGTTTGTATGTAAATACTGTAATGTTTATTATTTTACACTAACTTTACATACGAATATAAGTTCTGTGAATTTATATCATTATACCACACACACACACACACACACACACATATATATATATATGGGTGCTTGAATGATTTTTGCACTTGTTGTCAGTGTTGTGCACCATTTTGATTGACAGCTGAGATGGTAAGGAGTGAGAGAAGTGAGGGCTGTTCTGTGTTGGAAGCTCTGCGTCTCGTTCAGGCCTCAGTGTGCCACAGCTCAGATTAAAAGAGCAGAGGAGTTGAGGTTATCACGCTTCTGAGACTAAAACAGACCCACTGCAGCCCAGACCGAGCTTTGACATGCAGGGAGGATGTGCCACTTAGGGCACTTAAAATGGAGAGATCAGGCAGCAAAAAACCTAACTCGTTTCTTTTCCACATCACCACTCATTCCGGACCACAACCCCAGACCCACGGCACGTGATTTTGTTACGCCTCTCTTGAGAGCCCGTGTTCCTCTGCAGTACTGAAACAAACCAGTTGGGTGGTTGCTATGGTGTTCTGGTTGTTAGGGCATTGCTTCATAGGGTCTTAGGTTTTCTAGGTGGTCCTGGCACATTACTATTTGCTAAGGAGTTCAGGGTGGATGTAAGGGTAGTGCTATATGGTTGGTTACATTGATGGCTGCTGGAGCATAGCTATGCAGTTGCTAGGGTGGTCCAAGTGGTTGCTATGGTGTTCTGGTAGCTAGAGTATCACATTGTTTCTTGTGTGTTCTGGATGGTTTTTATGGGATTACTCTGCAGTTGCTAGGGAGTGGCTGCTAGGGGATTGCTGTGTTGTTGCTAGGGTGGTCCATTTGGTTGCTAAGGCATTGCTACATGTTTTCTTATGTGTTACTGGTGGTTCGAATGCATTAACATGCAGTTGCTAGGATGGTTCAGAATGGATGTTAAGGCGCTGTTATAAAGTTGCTAGGTTATACCGGTTGGTTACATTGCTAGAGCATAGCTATGCAGTTACTTGGGTGTTACTTAAGTTATTGCTATGACCCTTAGGGTGGTTGCTAAGGCATTGCTACATGGTTTTGTCAGTGGTTCAAGTTCATTACTATCCAGTTGCTTGGGAATCCAGGGGGGTTGCTAAGGCATTGCTATGCTGTTGCTATGGTATTCTCGGTGGCTGCTATGCTATTGTGGTAGCTAGGGCATTGCATAGTTTTAGTGCATTACTATGCAATAGCTAGGGTGTTACTAATAATGGTTTCCAAGAAATTATATACATAATATAAAATAATAAAACGTACAGAAGATCTTTTCCCAAAGGCTATAAATCACCACCAACATGCTTAGTGGCTTACAGGACAACCCACTAATGGATAGAAGATTACAGAATGATGTCTGCCCACGTGATTTACTCTCATTAGAGTTGAAAAGGATAAAGATATTTTGTCCAATTCCAAGTAACACACATCAGAATGTCACAGCAGTGAGAAGACGAGCTGAAATGCTCAACAGATGGACAGACACGTGAGGGAACAGGTTTGTTGTTTGTCCCTCCATTTCTCCTGAACGTGGAAGCCAGATTATGGTTAAATGCAATGTTTACAAGTAGGCTTTCTAAATATCTCAAATCTTATCAAAGAGAATAAATCGCCCTGGCCTCTGCCCCTCACACACAACTGATACATTAGAATTCAGCAGGATGTCCCAGATTTGAGTTCACGGAATTGTGATGTGCTGACAAACCCTGAACTTTCGCAGACATTTTCTGTGTATCTGAATAAAGAAAATGCATTTATTCTGTTGGTGAAAGACGCTGCCGCAAGATGACCTTTGGATCAGCTGCCTTCTCTCTTCACAAAGCTTTTGAACCTCAGTAATCGAAGTGTCAGATGTTTTTGTGCTCTGAGGTAAAACATAGCCGACAGGGTTGAGTTGCCAAATTCTCTACACACACACACACACACACACATGCAGCGGGGACCAAAGGAATGTTTTATTGATCGTTACCTTAGCTTGAATTAATAATGTCTCTAGTCATTTAATAACATCAGGGACTCATCAGAGAGAACTGCCTCTATTAGGTCACACAGTTTTGACAGTTATAGACATTTCTACTAGGACTGAGTTAAGTAAACTGTTCAGTTTGTTTTTATTCATTCCCTGTATATGTTCATGCTTAATAAATTGAATTTGCATTCCCCAAAATTGACAGTTCAGCCAAAAATAAGTGCAAATTATGCATAATTTACTCACCTTAATATTATTCCACAGTGTATGATTTTCCTTTTTCTGTGGAGTACACAAAGGATATTAAAATATGCACTATTTTGACAAAATACATTTTAAAAAGAGTAAAAAAAAAAAACTGTAAAAACTAAAATCAATAGCTTTAAATACATCAAATGAATTTAGCGTTATTTCAATGTCATTGGGATACTATTATGATACTATTATGTTTTTTTTTTGTTTAGATTTTATTTTAATATTTTCACTTACATTTCTATTAATTCTTGTTCTTTCAATTTCTTAAATTAAATTTTTATGTTTATTTCAGTTAAAAAAATTAATTATTAATATTTTTCAATAAATTTAAATTTAGTTTTAAGTGTACAGTACTATAATAAGTCTGCATCATATGCATCAAATATTACAATGTACTGTTTATGAAAAATAACTATTCATAAAAAAATTAGCTAAATTACATAACAGTGAAAATTAGTTTTTAGCATTTTGAAATTATAAATTATATGCAATATTAATCTATAAATAGAGGAAATGAGTATGCACAGTTAAATATATATACAAAATCAGCTGATACATTACATGAAAGCAAAATATTGTCCATCCCTACAGTTTCATTGTATTCATGCTCAACATTTTGTGCTGTCTCACTGTTCTCTTATTCTGTTCATCTCACATTTGATTTTATACTTTTATCACTATTCTCCTTCCCTCCAATAAATTATCATCTTTTTTTCACATATATTTCACTGAAAGCATGCCACCCATCGGCCCTCCTCTCTCTTAGACTGTCAGGCCAGTGTGAGTAGGACGTAAAAGTGTGAAATGACTCTGTAATGGGCTGAATCAGATGGTTTAATGACAGCCGGTAAGGCTGCACTCAAAGTTCCGGCCCATTCTCTGTCACCCCACGGGGGTCCAGTTTACAGGCCCTCACTGAGCACAGACAGGCTGATGTCATTTCCATGTGGCTGTTTGCCAGACACACTGTAAAATGC
Organism: Carassius gibelio; assembly: GCF_023724105.1. Taxonomy (NCBI): domain Eukaryota; kingdom Metazoa; phylum Chordata; class Actinopteri; order Cypriniformes; family Cyprinidae; genus Carassius; species Carassius gibelio. The sequence continues at coordinate 5,574,787 of NC_068391.1, read as the reverse complement.
CCTCTTCCTCTGGAACAGTGAAAACCCCTCAAAGCAAACGCAGTGAGTCACATTTCCTCTTCTGTGCAAAGCCCTTCCACTTCATTTAGCTTGTAAGGGTGTGTAAAGATTCTTAAACAAGATGCATCTTAGCCTGAAATCAGTAAGGAAAACAAGGCTGCATAATGCTGAATACATCAACATAACATTATACCACTAATACAGCTCTGTGTCTTTATTTCAAGATTCCAGTTGCCTAATTAAATACTAGCGTTAATACAAATACATATGATCAGTGTCAGCATATTCCTGAAGGATCATATGACACTGAAGACTCGAGTAATGATGCTGAGATTTCAGCTTTGCATCACAGAAATAAATAAAATGTAAAAAAAAAAAATTCAAATAGAAAATATTTTTTTTATTGTAATAATATTATGATAATGTATATAATTTTAACATAAATAAAATTATCTGACAATATGCTCTTTCTTTTTCATTGTAATGAGTTCAGTTGTAGATTTTAAATCCCAGCATATTAGTCCATGTTAATCCTTGATAACTTTTATTAAAGGTTATGCACATACACAATATGCATGTGCTGGATTAGATGCAAATAATAAATGTTAAAAATGTTCAAAACTATGTATGTCTCTGACAAAGCTGTTATAATGATAAAGCTAATTCTGTTAGCATTCTGTGAACCCCACACAGGAACTGACTAATAAACTCTTTAATGAGGATTAGAGATTCACATACACAAATCTGATTGATACAATCTGAATGTCTCTTTATCTTTAACATCCACAAATCTCTCTCTCTATCTCTCCATATCCTGTTATATTTATATTGCAAACCAGGCCTCCTGGAAAAAACATGCCTGTGTTGACATTTATGCAAAATGATATTATTCCAGCACTTCGCAATGCAAGTATAATGCTGAACCAGGTGAGCAACTGAGCAAGTTTACTACATCAAAAAAATACAGTCTCCTCCTTTCCACCACTGTGTCTTTTTTCAGTAAATTGTACTTGATGAATAGCAGACAGGGTGGCTGTCAGGGTCTCTCTGTATCCATCCAGGACTGTGAATCATAAGCATTGCTAATAGGCTAATGTGTATTGTCCTGTTAATTCTGTTTCTTTTTCCCCTTTTTCCTGTCTTATTTGGGTCCAAAAGGAGCTGTAAAACACCTAGATGTTGTTAGGTTCAATCTGTGTATGTGTGTTCGTGTTGAGAGAAAGTTTTTTTAATTTTGTGTCAGTGTATTTGACGTTAGCACTGCACTTTTCTGACTATGTGCAATACAATAGGTTTGTGAGTATAAAGTGCATACTTTACACACATGTATGCAAATAAACAAATTCAACATTAACACTGACTATATACACAAGTCAACATTATAAAATTAACTCATGACAGTAGCTGACCATGGAAGAAGAATGTTTACATTGGTTGCTACTATAGCGCCCCTTGTGGCAATCATAATAATGCAATGCATACGTGCACTGTATTATGACACATTTTAACATTTAGTTAAAAATGATCACTGACCTTGCCAAAGTGCTTTTAAATGAAGTTAAATGAATTTTTATTCAGATTTGCTAAATTGAAATTGTTCATTTTGTACTCTGGGCATTGAAAAGTCTAACTTTAACTAGTTTTCTCAGCAAGAACTTCAAAATTTTGCTCCACTATAACAGTAGCTGACCTTAGAAAAATCATGTTTATACTAATTATGATTATAGTGCCCCTCGTGGCAATACTAATAATGCAATGCATACTTGCCCTATATTATGACACATTTTAAAACAAAGTTGACATTTCCATCGGCCATCGTAAATGAAAATGATCACTGACCTTGTCTCGATGCATTCTGGGAATGCAACCTCATAGACAGGGTTTATGTATCTCAGTCAAACTGCTCCTATTACAAATACATTAAAAAAAACATGTTAAATTGTTGTTACAGACCATTTATACTCACATCTGGTACATCTGGTGTCATTTTTTTGTACTCTAGATGTGCATCTGTGTGAGTGGGATTCTTTATGTTAGTACAGATACAGTCTGTGTTTTTGCGGTGTGTAAGTGTACTTAGCATGCATGCATGTGAGATAGTGCTGGAATGGTGATGGGTCAGGGCGCTGTGAAACATCAGGCCTCACAGCCTTGGGATAATTTTAGCCCTGGTGCACTGTACACTGCTACAGTATCTCTCACACCGGCAGATTAATAGAGTTACAGAAGCCTCTACTGTATCACTGCTGTTGCCTGAGCCATTCCCATAGACAGTGGTGGGTGGAGAGAAAGAAAGAGTGTGGAGATACAGAAGGAGGTCGAGAAGAGGAATAGAGAGGAAAACAAGAGAAAGTATTGAGTTTGAGCAGAGTCTCCTGCAGAGTTAATTCGTTTTGCATAGGAATGAATGAGAGATTGCGATGGTCAGCAAGATTTTCAGTAAAATGTGCAAATCAGGCTCTTTTGGAAAACAGGATATCATGGTGCTTCTTGCATGTTTGGTGACACTTTCAAGGTTCAGTTGAGTTCAGTTTGAGTTCAGTTTGATTAGTGGTGTTAAAAGGATAATGCCATATTGAATTTGAAAGTAACATACTGTAGAACCTACGCTAAACTTAACCGATAATGTTAACAAAAGCAAACATGAGCTGGTAATGGGTTGTAAAACATTGAAAATTGCATGCAAACATTTACAAATCATGCACTGTTGTAAAATTGCTTTGAGTACATAGTATTGTGCAAGGAACCACATGAAAATAAGCCTTTGTTGATTGATAATTTGCCCCATAATCATAATTTGCATGAAAAGGAAATTATGTCTTTTACTCCCACTAGTGTTCATTTCAGCTAGAAACTGAATTGAATGTATAGGAACAGTCTTCGAGTTTTTTGTTAGCATTCCTAGGCTGAAAACGCATTCATAAACTGAATAGATTTTATTCTTATCTGGAGTAGAATAAATTGTTACCTTGCAAAGCCATTTTATATGCTTTTACTGTATATAAATTGTTGAATTACACAGTAACCAGATTAAACATTGCACAAATGGCAATTCAAAATTCAACACTTATCACAGTTACTGAATTAGAGAGAGAGAGAGAGAAAAAAACTAATCTGAAAGCAATTACAAATGAAATGATCAGTGTAAGTGAACACAAATGTCCCTAATGCTTCTACAACATATTCGCTATGTACTGTTAGTTAAATGACGTTACATTATTAACATTAATTTATCATGGAGCGAATGTAGATGTTACTGCTGCTGTTCTAGATTAATCCACAGCATGAACCTCTCAAATTGATTATTATTAAGTGAAACAAAAACAGTGTTTTACCGTATTTTTGGATAATTTACTTACAGTAAGTATGAGTGCATCTGGCATTAATTCCCTGTATATATTTTTTCTTTTGTTCTACAAATGGTAAGTACATACTGTACATATGTTGGATGTCCTTGGGATGCACGGCTCTCATAAGCCTGATCATATTTCCCATGAGGCACTGGGGTACAATGGAACACAACTTGAGGTTTAACACAAACCCATTGAGGTTTATAAATCCGGGACAGACAACACCATCGGGGAGGAAGGCAAGTGATATACAATCAAATCACTAACTAGAGGAATCTGCCTCTAAACCCCACAGAGCGGAGATCAGAAAGATAAACAAACTAGTTTGAGATGGAGACAGAGTTGGAAAACAATTGAAAGTAGGAAGTATAGAGCGCCCGAGGCTTGCTCTGGCATTCACGATCTTTCCGCTTGACTCAGCTTTCTATTGCCTAATTATTAGCATTATAAACTATTTTCCTATTTTATGTCTATTCCTCCTACTTGGTTTGTTCATCTGCTCCTCTACAGTTTATCACCAAGCTCTTTTGAAACATTTTACTCACTTTTACATTTATAATTATATGAGTAAATACAAAGCTATTTAAACTAGAAAATGGTGTCATCAGGAGGCATGTGGCCTAAATAAGGAGTTTTCAAACTGTGTTTTCAAACCCTAGTTCAAAAAACAACTCAATGTGTGATAATTCTGAATTCTTGCTTTTAATATTTGTAAGGAAATAATCGAGCCCGTCCTCCAACAAAAAACGACCATATAGGTCGTTTGTGCAAGCATTTATTACGACCTATATTTATGTTTTAAAGTTAAGCGCCCTCTAAAAATAATGACAGTATCGCTTTGAGTCTGTTGTCATGAATTGACGTATAATGTCATTACCAATCAAAACGCACGTTAATTTAAATGCAATGTATGGGCGTTTTACACCGATCTCACAGTATTTCCTACATATTTTCCTACTGTAGGTGGCTTATTCGTTCGAATGACCACACCTAACCCCACCCCTAAACCCAACCCTCACAGAAATCATGCTAAATTATGATTTATTCCATTCCCTGGAATCGAACCCATGATAGCATGATTACATATCAAGGTATAACGCAATAATCTACTAACTGAGCTACACGAAACGCAAACCAGAGGACAAATAAAAGAGTACAAAACATTAATATGAAAACTACCTTTTGCCGATAGGGGCGCAATTGTAGTATATATGCTCTGATGGGTCGTATTTCAGGGATTTGGACAAACGACCTATACAAGCGTATTGGTTGGAGGACAGGTTGAAATAATCACTATTTCTTTTGTTCATACTTAGGTAGGGATTTAAACACCACTCAAAATAATACCCCAAATATTGCAATTTGTTGAGGAGACAAAACTAACACCGTTATAAGTGATCAGATGTATGATTTTCCCCGGCGGATAGCAATGCAGAATGTTTCGTGCTGTGCCTGGTATGGGTTATTTTTTAAGTGCTGTGTGCCCTTCCACCAGTAACCTTGAGCATCAATTGAGTGTTGTTGATTAGCATTCCCATAGTGCTTCACGTCTATGCTATACTTTTTAAAGGAATCAACCTACAAATGGGATGAAAAAAAAAAATACAACACACTTCACTTTGGAGCTACGCACACAACACATTTAACGGCCATAAAGTGATGTATGTCACATAAAACAAAAGGAAATGATGTAGAGCAGGATTTTCCCCACCCAAACGACCTTACTTACTAGACAAGAAATGGAGATGGATAAAGTTATATTTTGATTGAACTATGCACAGTAAGTGACATTTAAGAAACTAAATAGGGTTTAGATTTAAAACATATGTTCTATTACAGCAAAATGCATCTGTGACGGAAGAAATTAAACAGCCTTAGTATTTCATATGAAATAAGAAATGCTCCTGTGTCGCATTACAAGTGTCAAAATCTGAGAGAAATATGCAGAGACAGTTTTGCAGTCTGTTCTGTTAGCTCACAATGATGCGTTGGCTTCTCTGCAGTAACTCAAAAATAGTGTGGGACTACAAAAGGTCCCCTCATCTCACTGTGGGTTTTGTGGAGCATTAAATGAACTTAACCCATCACCACAGCGTTCAGGCCCATACCATAAGCGGCCATTAAAATGGCATCAAATTCACACCTTAGTAATTTTCCTCCATATGTGGAGTGCATGTGCAATCCCATCAACTTAAAAAAAGATAACACTTACCTTCAGCTTCAAATCCTACTTTAATTTGGCTGGGGAAATATCCACCGCAATTCTAGGTTTATCATGCAAATCCAGTGACCACTGGAGCTGGAAAAAACATTAGTAGAGATCTTTTTTTGGGGGGCGGGGGTAAGTATGGTAAGTATTGAGTTTCTCTGGCCAGGGCTGTAAAATGAAATAACTGGTCCGGATAGAAAAGAAAATGAGTGATGTGTGGAGTTAATGGGCTTTTCATACAAATGAGGGATGGCTGAATTAGTGAGGGTGCCCATGGAGGCGTTCAGGAGAGAACATCGGCTTTGTTCGGAGCCAGTACCGTTGAAACCTTTTATCCCGTACCGTTCGCTAACGATGGACGAGGTAACTGCGCTATAACATGAGCTTGTCTGATAAACCCAATGGATTCTGTCTCTTTATTCATGTTGAATGAAACTGACCAATTTCAGTCTGAGTTTCAGTCTGAATTGCAATGTTGGAATATATCATAGCAGTGATATACTGTAGCATGGTCTTAAAAAAGTTAATATGAGATCAAATTCAACTTAGGCTTATTGGGAAAAACATGCCTCGGTCTACATTTTTGCGAAACTCAAAAAGTGTACATATTCATTTCATATAACTCACTGTACTTTCCCGCTGAAATTAACACTACTGGCAGTAAAACACACAGATGTTTCACACAAATTATGTTTTCGGGGGCAGATTATCTATTTATAAAGACTTATTTTCATGCAGTTCCTTGAACAATTTTTTTTTATGTTATGTTTCTCTCAAAACACTTTTTGCATTAGTTGCATTATTTGTAAACTAATACATTTGTTTTATGTTTTCCAGCTCTAACCAGCTCTAAATCTTGTTTTTCTGGTGTAGTAAACTCATTCTGTAACTCACCTGGTAGCTCTTCATTACACTAGCAATACAAAGTGAGGGAATCACACATCCTAATAAAAGACTTCTAGAGATGAGCAAAAATTGCAGGGTTCCTTAAGCGAATGTATTTTTAGCTCACATTTCCTTTCTTTAATACTATAAGGTTTAGGGTAGTTGGTATGTTATTTTCAAATGGAATATAGCATACACATTTAATTTCTGAGTTGCCGCGATACATACAACAACCAAAGCAAAACAATGTCACCTGATTCGTATTCATATGTTTCAGAAAAAAACTAACCAAAGCATCACTCATTGGACATTTCACATCATTTTGCAAAAATGTCGCCACATGCATGAGCCTGGGTTGACTTAAGATAGTCTTTTGTGTTCATCAGTGCATACCTGTCATATACAGTGGAGACCACTTTTACAATTCATTCAAGTCCCAATGGATAAAATCAAGTCCTGCCATACATTTTTACCCATTGAAAATTCTGTTTCACCAAGCAGTGAGTCACACTGTGAGAGTAAAATGCAATTATGTTGTTGTAAATAGTCTGAGAAGTTGTGTATAAGTCTAAATGTAAAAATATATAACAACTATAGTCTCTTTCATTTGACTACACTGAATAAACAGCAGAACAAAAATACAAAATGTGTATCTCTTTCGCACACACACACTTCCTCTAACCCCCTATCCATTTCTCTGCATTATTTCACTCCATTTAAAATTGCCACCCGCTTCCGTCTTGCCAAGCCTGAATTGATTTTTTAGGAATTCAAAGCCTTTCACCCCTCTGAGTCTCTGTTGTGCCAGCGCATAATGTAGTTTGCATATGACTAATCATCTGTCGTGTTTATATGTAATCTCATATCATTTCAGTCTATGTCCCCTGTTTTGTATCTCCCTCTCTTCTTTCCTCTCTCATTTCTTTGCTCCTGACAGTATTGCTATTGTGAATCATAAACCAAAACTACCTTTTCTCAAAACACATGCAAATATCCCAGGCACTCGGTAAGACAGACGAGGACTCATGCAGTCGTAAGACTACCTAATGTTTCACGTAAGAGCCTGTGGGCGGCATTCTCAATGAAACCTCTAACACAGTGTTTCTCAACGGGTGGGTCGTGACCAAAACAAGTAACAGGTCTGCTCTGACAATGCCAAATGCAAATTATGAAAAACAACTTACCATAAAATTGTGCATATTTAGGATAGCACAATATGTATTTTAAAAGGGAGAAGAATATCTTATTTGATGCCAAAGGTGCATGCTTAAAAATAAAGGTTCCAAAATGGGTTTATTTCAGTGATGCCATTGAAGAACCATTTTTGGTTCCCAAAGAACCTTTTAGTGAAAAGTTCTTAAAAGAACTATTATTTTCTTAGTGTAAAGAATATTAAAAAAATCTAAAGAACCCTTTTCCACCATTAAGAACCTTTTGTGTAAGGTTGCATGAATGTTTATAGTTCTTCATGGAACCATCAATACTAATAAAGAACCTTTATTTTCAAGAGTGAATTCCATAGAAGAACCATTTTTGGGTTCCCCAAAGAACCTTTCAGTGAACACTTCTTGAAAAAATTTATTATTTAATAATCAAAAATTTTTTTTTAACTATGACGAACCTTTTGCACAAATGAAAAGTTTCCATGGAAATGTAATAATCATTTTTTTTAACTACCAAAGCTAAGCATCTTTTTTTTTTTTTTAGAGTCTACTTTCGTGCAAAAACATATGTCACTTGGTAATATGGTAACATTTTGAATATTTGGCCCAATGCTTGTTCGAATATGGTAAATCACACTTCAGATGTTACGTATTGTCAAGCTTCCCATTTAGCCTATGCCAAGTTAATTATTTTGCTTATTGTTGGGCCATTGCATTTGATGGTTAAACAGGCCTAAGTTGGTTTGCTGGTTTTAGCTGACTTAAGATGTTCTCCCAGCCTGGCCAAGCTCAAAACCCTTCTAGCCAACAGACAAACTAAGGCCAGCTTAGCTAGTTTAAAAGATTTACCTTTTCAGCAGGACAAACAACTCAAGACTGTTTGTAAAGACATTTTAGTGACTTTTATATGATGTGGCAATGTGGCATCACAGTGAGTTTCCACTCAATGTCTATTGTAAATTCTGAAACCTAAGGCAAAACCAGTTGAGAACTGCTTTGAACTGTAGAACAGCCCTTTTCATTGCAGTTTTATTGATGCATAGCTATTAAGTATCAGACCTTTTAGTAGGCGGAGATGAGATGGGTAACACACCTTCTCTTCTCATGTTGTCTTTGGGGTCGAGCGTAATTGTTTTGAATCCTCCAGGGCAGTGGCTCATTTTTCTGCAAAATGCATTGCTCCCGTGATGTTCACTTTATACTCAATGCATTATTAGCTATATAAATCTACAAAGAGGTGAAAGGCATAACATTCTCAGTTTTGTCTACATAGCAATTCTAATACAACATAACACTGGTTATTAAGAACAAGGGAGATCAGAGTAGGAAACAGACTATGAGGCGTATCTAGTTGCTTTTCAGTCTTCACATTAAGCTAAGTTGTTATAGATGAAATTAAATTGAAATGTAGCCAATTTACTTTCTTAATAAATGTTACTGTTTTTCTTGTGCAAGATTTATCAGTGCATATTATACATTTGAGGGAATTAAAAAATTTTTATTTACTTTCTCTGAACTCTGAAATGACTGTTAATTAAATCACATGGCCATTTGGGTTGGGATAATAATAATAATAAAAAATACAAATAAACAGTTGGGGGAGACACGCTCCTGTCCTTTAAATATTCATTAATGAAACCTCTGCCCTTTTTCTCCTTGTGTTCCTCCTTCAGATTTTTCATATGACATATGACCTGGCGAGTGCAGTGGTAAGAATCTTTAACCTGATTGGCATGATGTTGTTGCTGTGTCACTGGGACGGATGCCTGCAGTTTCTGGTGCCTCTCCTGCAAGACTTCCCTCCTGATTGCTGGGTGTCACTAAATGGTATGGTTGTAAGTATACAAAACTTTTCATTACTCCTCCAGAACTATTTTTCAGATTTGATTTTGAACTACACACTGGATCAGGTCAAAATTACCATTTGATCAGTGGGCAAGAAAATGGTTCTCTAAATGTTTAACTGTTCTTAATTAAAAAACGTATTAAGAATGACAGTAAATATATGCTGTGTCAGTATTACCGTAATTACGAGATGACAAAATTAATCGTTTCTATGGCAACTCTTACGGATCCAGGAGTGACTTTGTTGGTTATAACAGCAAAATACTTAGTCACTACATAAATTCACCTCTTGCAAAATACAGAAGAACAAAGAAAGCACCTGCTACACTTGTAATAATAAAATGGCATATCAAACTGAAGTATGAGTAGAGGTCATTAACTAACTAGTCTTCGCTGTTTGTCTGACTGTCTGATACTGCATGCAAAACTGGAAAACACTTGTGAAAATCGTAAGCTCCAATCTCTGCAACGCAGCTTCTAAAGGACAAGGATGTTTTTTATCATTTTTTCTAGGAACCTAAATCATGTCCTAACATGTTGAAATTATGAATGATTGTGAAGAAAATCTTATCATTAAATTTGTTTGCCAGTTTATTTATTTATTTGTGGAGGCAATTAGAAACAAATGACCTAGATATTTCAGAGACAAAATTGTATATACTACATAAATTTTTTCATTAATTTTAACAAAAAAGTCTCAAATAAATTATATTCCTTTAGAAAAGATTTTAGATTTTAAAATAGATTTTCTATTTATCAAACAGTCCTATAAATAACAATGATACCTTTCTAGCATTATTTCTGAAGAATCACGTGACACTGAATTCTGGAGTAAATAATTAAATTTTTCTTAAACATTAAAATAGAAAAATGTTATTTTAAATTATAATAATATTTTATAATATTACAGTTTTTTTCCCTGTATTTTGATCAAATAAAAGCAGCCTTGGTGTGCACAAAAAAACCTATTCTGAATTCTAGGTTAGCACACAAAAAAGGGTTGATCGCTCTACATGCTGACAAGATGGAATGATGTTACAGACAATATTCAAAAGGAATTGCAACTTTATTGTATTTAACTTTTCAATTTGTGGATGCATACATTGAGACACCATCCAATTGCAATTGCAAATCACACATTTGCGTTTCCATTTTCTTTTCCAGGCATGAAAGATGTCTGCCAAGTCCATTTGCAATTGCATTTCCAATGTATTAAAAGTTATGATTCTCTCATTTTGGAATAGCAATAGAAAAATCACCAATTCCTATTTCAGTTTCTCCACATCCTGCTCCAACCCTCACAATATTCAAGGGGAATCTCAATCCCCTTTGCACTTGCATTTCCAGTGCCTAAAACAGTCAGCTGTCAGTCAGTCTTGAGGGTGGGGTTTATTGACATAGTCAGAAAGTATGCCACACCCCCTACTGGTGGAAAACCAAGAACAGTCCACAAATTGAAAATGCAATTGCACATACAATTTGCAATTCCTTTTGAATATTGTCCAGAATATCATTTCATACAGACAGTCTGAAGTTGTCTGTTTTTGGCCAGAATAAGCTGAAGTGTGCAATCCAAAAACTGTTCATTGTCAATAGCCATTTTTGTTGAATTCACTGTAGGTTTGGTGGTTTTACATGACATCACAACAGACATGTGGGAAAATTAAGAGAATTTCAGACGGAGTTTCAAACTTCAGTATGTTTGAAAAAATCATGACACCTAAAACCATTTACACAACATGACTGCAGCAATAAACCAAACAGCCAGTCAGAATAATATAAAATAAAAAAAAGTAAATTAAACAGCAAGCATATGAATATTTAGACTTGCACGTCCCATTACTGTTACAATCCGAGAGTCACTAGGCAAAACATTTTACACTTGACCTTTATCAAACGAGAGCTGTTCAGCTAATCAGGACAGATGGCTCGCTGTAGTTTTTCACCGCACATCATGTTTGTGCTAAATGGATGTTTAAATGCCAAAAAACATTTTCGAATGAGTTCAACTCACATTCCAGGTCAAACTGCATCGCTGGTAAAAACATTAGGCTTTTTTAGTTCAAGGCCAACTCTTTTAGGAAGTCATATTTCTCAAATTTTTTGCTAACAAAAATGATGCATTCACTTCACTTTGAAAGTGTGCACAGCCATCAGCAGACGGCCTGTAATGGGCATGTGCAAATCTCTTTGCATATTCGTCTGAGCTTGACATCACATTGGATGTCTTGGGTGGTGGTGGTGGTGGGGTAATAAGGATGTTTGCAGTTACGCAAGCATAACTCCTCAAGTGCTGTGGGGCTCAATCTACCTTTGAGCTGCTCTGTGATACTGCAGACCCCTCGGCTCTGGAGGGACTTACCGGGAATCAATGATAGTCATGATTTGAAATGTTCCGAAACCTCTGGCTCTGTTGAACGTGACATTTCTGACAAATTGAAGTTGCTCTGTGATGAGCGTCATGAAGCCTTAGCTGTGTCTGTTTTATCTCAGAAACATTTTTACATCATGCACATTATTTGCCTCAAAAAATAAGTGACATAAATGACATAACTGCTCTCCAAAAATGTATTTTTGAAATTCTAAGCATTCAAATGCACTTAAAAAGAAACATCATATCTATCTCGCATCTTTTGAAAGCTAAAGAAGAGGTCAAACTCTTGTGGCATTTCACTGCAGTTTGATGCGATTGGAAGTTGATATTGCCCCTTGTGGCTCTGATTTAAAATTCTAGCCTCAAGTTCTTCATTATTATTATTTTATTTTTTAAAACAGAGAATGAGAACTTATTGCAGTACATAAACACTTGAGATCGGTTACAAAACTAGTTAGCATTTTAAAAGATCATATGAAAGCTATTTCAAAATCAGAATGTTCCAAATCAGTTAACAGTTTTAAAATGCTAGATGTTTTATCACTAATGCAACAAAAAGAAAAGCAAATAATGCACACTGAGAGTGTATTTGATTATCTTATTGCCACAGATGATGCTGGGAAACGTAATGTAAATTGGTATCGATAAGAAGCCTCATTTGCTCACCAGGCTGCATTTAATTAATAAAAAAAATTGTTGAAAATGTATTATATTTTAAAATGTATTTTATTTCTGTGAATTTACAGCATCATTACTCCAGTCTTCAGTGTCACATGATCCTTCAGAAATTCTAATATTTCTGATTTGATGCTCAAAAAGCTTTTCTATTTATTGTCAATATTTTTTCAGGATTCTTTTCTTTTGCAACGATGTTAATATTTTTTCTCTCTTTTGATCAGTTGATTGCATCCTTGATTAATAAAAGTATTTTACACAAAGAAAGATCTTCCTTGTTTTAAACTTGGTTGTTTACAGTATAATGACTGTTATGTAATCACTATTTACAATTAAACATTCCAATTTCTAAGTCGCTAGTGTCAAAAATTTAAAATACTGCAACATTCTGCGCTCATTTTTTAAATGTGATCATTCCGACATAACTTAAAATTCCAGTTGCCTAAAAACCTGCACACATCAACCATGACTACTGAACGCAGATCGCGCTTAATATTGTCAAACAGTCAATTGTGCCGTGGTTTATTCTCTTAAAATGAGCTTGTGTTATTGAGTCATCAATTCTGCAGGTGTTTTGATGTGATATTTCCTCAGCAAGGGGTTTCTAAACTGAAAGAGATATACCACCTCCTCCTTTCTGTAAATTATATCAAGACTGCATCATTATTTTCCATCTGTCTCATTCCCTTGGGCTTGGTTCAGACAATTGCCACAACCAGAAAATCATAACAGAAACAAACAGAAAATCAAAAGCCATGGAAAGTGTTTTGTTTTACTTTCCTGTACCTGTACATTTTTTTTTTATGTACCTTCTTAGCCTAGGTAGATTTTGCTCCCACTGTCCATCTTCCTCTTTGTGTTCGAGCGTCTTTGTGTGACTTTGAATCAATGACCTCCCTGTTTACCTTTGCACTACTTTCTCCTCCCCCCCAAAAATCAATGCAGATGAAAAATGAGCAAGGATTCCTGGTGCTTTCTTTTCTCCGTGCAAGGATGGGGGTCCCAGAGGGAGGCGGTGGCCCTGCTGCTCAGTAATTCAGGGTTTAGGCGGGCGAAGTGAAGATGGCGATATAATACCCTGGCGGGGGAGTGCTAATTGGGACACTGAGTCTGAGCAGACACCAGGCGACACCGACTGTGTTACCGGCCAGGCTGTCGGGTTAACTTAGCCATCAGAGAGGTTAGCGTTTGGAGGAATGTCTGGGGATATCGACATGCCTCCCACAGCAGGATCTAAACCAAGTGACTGTAACTTTAAAATCACAGTATAACTCATTATTTGAAAGAGATAGCACAAGATGGGCCACAATCCACACTTGTAGCTTCATTTTTTCCATAAATTACATGTATAATGTTAATTATCCCTTACTGAGGCATTCTGAAATGGTATAGTATTATCATATTCCAATCATATATATTTTTTTTTTTTATAAAACGACTGTCATAACAATAGATCAGCATTTATTTTTTCAATATTGATGAGAAATTGTATTAGAATATATCATTGTATGAAATTTATAGGAACATATAATCTGAGAAATGACAGTATTATTAATTCTGTTGGAATGAAAAGAATAATAAGAGTTCAAATTTAGGAAACATACATATATATATATATTTTTTTTTTAAAACAGCACTATTTATGTACTATTAGGTATATTTGACACTTAAAAGTACTCCATAGTCAGGTCCAAAGTCACTGAAACACAGAATGTGTAAAAACAGTGACATTAACAAAATTTACTGATTTATATATCATTTTAAAACCTCTTGCCTCCATTTCTAGACACCTATTACTGTTTTCAGTGTTAAAACGTGTCTTAAAAGTACAGGGTTTTTTTTCCCCCCAAGAGCAAAACAAACTGTATTCCAAAACATGCCCTCTTTAAAGCTGCGGTAGGGAACTTTTGACGCTCTAGCGGTTAATAAACAGAATTGCTTGCGTCTTGCGGAAGAACATTGTAGCCGGAACTACTTCTCTCTGTTTATGTCTATGAAGAATCACAAAGGTACTGGGTTACTCCGCCGCGGTACCCCCGAAGCAATCGAAAATAGTCCGAATATAAACACTTATTATAGGTGCACCCTAGTGATTCAGGACAAGCTAAAAACACAGTTTGGAAAATGGATTCATGGTGTACTCGCTTATTATATAAATTTTTCTACATTTTGAACACAAACAAAGTTACGGACCGCAGCTCTTATTGGTGGTTTCTTACCGGGAGCGATGCATTTCTGCAAATGGCAAATACTGGGAGGAGCCAGAGGAACTTGATTTTTTCACAGATTATCTGTCTCATATTCTACTGTCAGGACATAATGACAGGTTTAACAAATACTTTTTACAAAAGTTACCAACTGCAGCTTTAAATTACTGATTGCTCATGAAAAAGTACATTCACATCATTCAAATCATGTTTCTAACACGAGCCTTCTGCAAAAACACACTGCAAAGAGGGAACGTCAATAACTATAATTATATTCCACATAATAAATAATAAATGAGTTTGTAATTGAATGATGTGTTGCATGCAATGTTCCTCTGTACATGTGACTCGATCATGAATTTTGCATCATTGTATGCATTATTGCCACCAAACATTAATGAGATGCTTCATTTGATCTTCTGTACATAAAATAATCTACATCATCCTAATGGATGCCTGTAGTAAATCATTTGATTATAGCTCATGCATGCAGAAGGAAAAGGCAAAGGAGGTGATCGGAGTGTTTGGAAAATCCAGTTGAAATGGAAGTTAAATTTGATGACAGCCAGCCATGAAGAAACTATACTTTTCACATTGAAAGATTTTGTCCAGATCATAAGAGTCCTATCAAGTTACATCTACATCAGGACAGTAAAGCACCTCCAAAAAAATCCTAAACGCTTCTTGGTCTCGAGGAACATTCATACTGACGATCATTGATATGCTCATTTGCATACAACTCAATATCAAATCAAATCACAAAGAACTTCCCTTTTAGATATAATACTTTTATATTTAAACTCTCTAATCTAAATGCATAAGGGATCATATTTAAAAACACATTATATTATAAAAGGATGTTATATTATCTTGTATTATATTTTATATTATTAAATAACATTGTATTATATATAATGAAAAAGATTACAAAAAGACAAATTATATATATATATATATATATATATATGTGTATGTGTCTTTTTTTGTTGGCTGTATTATGAGGTAATGTGTGGAGTAAAGTGTGTGTGTAGTTTTACATGCAGAGATGGTCTGCATGTGATCCTATACCACTCTCCCAGCACACACTGGCTGCTGTCACCCGATTGGCTCACTCTTGAATAGCTGGATAGTAACCAGGCTTGTGTGGGTTGTGTGTGTGAGAGGATGAGAGAGAGGGAGGAAAAACAGTTTCTACACACCTTTAGACAGCACTCTCCTCATGTTAAGACAAAAGATAGGTGTAGTAGTGACACTAAAAGCCCGCTGGCCTCTCTGAGCACAATTTCAATCAGCTCTTGTTTTGTATTTTTAATCTTCAGTTTCATTGGCCGTGACTGTATTTCTCTTGTTTAAACCATTACTCCAAATGCCATTCTCAACTGTAAGGACATATTTTATGTTACCGTTGCACAAAATCATGACTATTTGCCTCTGCTATAAATAACCTATAACAGCAAACTCATGAGTGCTCTCTGTGTCTGTGGATTGGATGGTTTGTTTTGGTGTTAAAGGTGACGTGTTACCATGCTGACATATAGCGCCTTTGCACTTCTTGTGTCCCGAGTATGAGCCCCGGCTCATCGACCAACCCCCTCCACCTCTGCCACTTCGCTTCCTGTCTAAATACTGTCCTTTCCAAATAAAGGCAAAAACACCAAAACATAAATAAAAAATAAATAAAGAAAAAGTCACAATACAGATTGGGTGTGAGCGATCAATCTAAAAGCTGGTCAGTGGGACAGGTTTTTAGGTTTAAGTAACAGGCCACTGGTGTTTCACTGTAATCATCAGACATGATAACACAATCTGTAAAAGCTCCCACAGACTGAAATAGAGTGCACCAGTTGGGTTCTCCATAGAGGAATTAATTTCGCAATAATGCATATAACTTTCAAGACATACCTACTATGAGCTCCAAGCAATTATAATAATAATTTTTTTTTTTAAAACCACCCACAATCCTTATAAGAGACCAATCAACCAATCAGAGAAGTTCTTGTTACCATGGAAACGATAATAGCAGCTCAGTAACAGCTGCCAACTCCCAAGCATGGCAAATTACCCTCCCAACATTGAATAAATCAATCCGCATTGTAAAACAAATAGTCTGAATAACTAAGTCATTTTCAAATCAAACAGTTTTCTATTGGTCAAAGCAACAAATCAGTTGAACCCGTTGCGAAATCTGCATGGGGAAATCTTTCTCCCTCCGATGAAATTCCCCACACACACGGATTACTATTAAAATGACAAGATTTTGCAAGGGAAAATTCAAAACCAAACTATTTAAATTGTGATCACAGTTTAAATCATTGGTTTGGCTCATTTAGTCATTTGAAAGAATCTGTTAAGTAAATTACTTATTGAATCTCTCATTATAAAGACAATTACTTGTAATGGTTGTGAATGAATTAGTGTTTTTAAATGAAACAACTGAGTAACTTGATAGTCCCTTGTGTTGGTCCTGAATGAATCAGTGTACTGAATGAGTTAGGTGAGTCATTCAGATAAAACATCAGTCACTTACTGGTGAAGCAAAGTAACATACAGAAAGAGTCAACATAAATCATAATGTCCACACAATGTCCTGTTGTCTCAGAAATGAGTTTTTCCTTCACATTGTTTCATGCAATGTCTAGCTCAGTCCTTCACACAATCTTAAATCTCAAAATACCTTTTGTCTTTTTGTTAGGTTTTTCATGTCAACGAAATGCTGTCGTGATCTGATTCCTGTTGGAGCAGAGAAATATTGATTATATTGATATTATTACAGAGAAAATAAATGGAAAAAATGTTACTGGAACAAAGGCTATATAAAAGTGGACAGTCACTAATGCTTACAGCCACAGATAAACATGAACATAGATAAAAAGATTCTGAAAAACACTCATATATATATACGTAAAAACTATTCTGTATGCACAGGTACACAGAAAGAAACTCATCTGACCCATCTAAAGAGAGCAAGACCCTATAATATGCATTAAATCCAGTAATGTCATGCAGCCCACAACTTCATTAAGCCCTCTTTATCTACCGCATATGGCTCTTGATCTTCTGTAATGCTGAATTAAGAACAATATCATTACTGTACTCTCTAAACGACCTCTGTTTTCAGGAAACGTTTTGAAACTTGTGGCTAGTTAGAGCGATAAGACGGACAGAAGCTGAAATATGGATGCGTGTGGCCTTTGTGTGCGTGCGTGTGTATGTGCGTGTGTGTGTTTGTGCTTTGGGAAAAGACTGAGCCTCATTTAAATTTTTATTGCACAGTAGCTCATCAGAGGAGAAAAGCCCATTAGAACAAAGGTGATTTCCAGCTTATTTATAATAAGAAGCACTACTACCTGACTCATTATCTTCCTGCTTAAACTTCTCACCCACAATGCATAGCATAATGTACACTGTAAGCTCCGATGGTATCCTCTTTTATTCTCAGTCACATTTTTGTCCTAAATGCATGTAAAAGGCCCCACGTCCTTTTGGAATAAAGAGGTTACTTTTCTAAGATAAACACAAAGCTACTTTTGAATAGCATACTACTTATTATTTTAACAGTATGTATACTGTGCTCAGTATGCCAGCGGTATTTTAGTATCATTGAGGTACTTTTTATTAGTAGCCTATATATTTTAGCAATTTTTTTTATTTTTATTTTATTTTTAGTTATTTAAACTTCAATTAAAATAAATTATAAATAATAATCAAGTTATTTCAATTAAAAATTATTATTATTTATTTATTTTTTACTGCAGAGGGGTTATTATACAAAACTGGAAATGGAACAAACCTGCATTTATTTCCAGTAGCACACTACTGTACATCCTTTATCATTGCATACTACTTCATTGTTTCAAATAGTGCTTAATAAATAATTATTGGCTGTTATCAGTGTGTACTGCACAGTATCTCCATACTGTAAGCAATATGCTGGTATTCCATTATGAACAAAAGACGACATTTCCCAAGGCAATTATGAAGAGACTATCATAATGAGAAGTCATTTTGTGAGAGATTATGAGAGTAGATAACATTGCAGAAAGCCAAATTAGAAGGAGTAAGGGATCATTAATCCTCTCAGGTTTATGAAAAGTAAATAATCCTAAATAAAAGGGAAAAAGTGGCTTTGTCTCTTTGGCACAAGGCACAAAAGCAGACCAGAACATGCAGGGCCAGATGTTCAGAAACATCTTTCTTTTCTTTTTCATGATAATTAAACCCTTTAATAGAGTTTAGCGACTCCCTGACTGGATTACAACAACAGAAACTGTGATTTGGTTTGTAAATGTATTTTAAATTGATTTTCGTTAAGTTGAAATCGAGCTCTATCAATAGTTTAGTCAACTTGTAAAAACCAGCAAAAAATGCTTTGATCGAAATACAGAATTTCAAACGGCAAACCTGTTTTTGATTTACAGGTTTATTTTGAAAAGCTGTACATTTCTATCAGTTTTGCTGTGTCTCCTCCTGAGATGTTGGCAAATCAATAGCCCACACTTTTATTTAATGAAGTCTCCTTGTTGTAGTAATTAATTACCAGATGTAAGGGATAAAACAGGGATCTGTTTGGGAGATGGTAAAAGATTGCTTTTAATTCTCAAGAGGCCTGTTGAGACGATTGCTTGGCCATTCGTTATCTCACACATCACTCACACATCTCTTTAGATAGCTCAGCTGACATCCATCAGGAGAAATACAGGGGGGTGAGAGAAGAAGAAAAACACATTCACAAAGGTAGGAGGAGATGGATAGAGAAAGAGAATCGAGAATCCAGAAGATAAAAAGAACAAGAGCTGATAGCTGACAATGAGCACAGAAAACAATCCATCGTTCACTCTCAGAAAAGAAAGTACAAAAGCTGTCACTGGGACAGTACCTTTTCAAAATATATAATGTACTTTTGTACCTTTTATGTACATTTCAGGTACTAATATGTACCTTTAAGGTACCTTTTTTCTGAGAGACATGAAAGCGTCAAATTTTTCATAAACTGTGGTCCTCTACAAAAGAAATATTATTTTAATAAATCTTAAATCTGTTTTATTTAAAAGCATAAGCACTGCTCTGACTGGAGATACCTTTTATAAAAAAATGAAAATAAAACATAAAAAAAACTATTTTGAAAGATTGGTCCCACTTTTTATTAGGTGGCCTTAACTACTATGTACTTACATAAAAAAAGTACAATGTACTTATTGTGTTCATATTGTATTGTAAAACACTTTTGCTGCTATTGAGGAGGGATAGGGGTAAGGTTAGGGAGAGGGTTGGAGGTTGGATGTTTGGGTAAGTTTAAGGGTGGGTTAAGGTGTAAAGTATGGGTCAACAGTGTAATTATAAATGTAATTACAGAAATTAAATACAGATGAAATTAATTGTTGTTTTTTTAAATATAAGTACAATGTAAAAACATGTATGTACACAATAAGTACATTGTATTAAATTATTAATTAAAATGTAAGTACATAGTAGTAAAGGCCACTTAATATAAAGTGGGTCCGAAAGATTTTATTTTGTGGGGGTGGGGGGATGCAATATTTGTTGCAGTTAATATTTTCATTTGCAGTAAAACTTTATACATTTTTCAATTTTACATCATTATAATTGCAGGTTTTCTCAGCCATAAAACAGATTTTTAGCACAACCAGTACTACAATAAAGAGTAATTATTCAATAAATTTTTAATAGCATGTGCCCTGAATTTTATTATTATTATTATTATTATTATTATTATTATTATTATTATTATTATTATTATTATTATTATTATTACTTTCTCCACTTAATTACTGTGTTTTTTTTTTCAACATCATTGTTTTAGAAGCACATATGCTATTAAAACAAAATGTTATGATAGGGTTCAGCGACCAATCAAAACCTCTCAGTTCTGTCACCGATCTACACTTTCCTTGTATAAATGAACATTCAGAAGTTTAAGAAAATGACATACTGCATGTTCAGACGCAAACGCCTCTTCAGGGGGAGGTGGTTTATTCGAGCCCCTTATTACCCTTTTCTGACATACTGGGCTTGTAAACGTAGCGTGTGATTAGCTGCAATGGCTGAATTGAATTGAATTTCAATCACTGCATGTCTGGTCACATCTGAGAGAGTCACACCTGGGTGAGCAGAGCGGTTGCATGTATGGTCGCAAGTACTTCACAGATTTGGGACGGCACTTTGATTGCCATTGTTGAACAGGTGTATGAATTTTCCACACAAAGAAGTGTTTATGTTGGATTATTCACATGTGGCTATTATGCAGATGAGCCAAGCAATATGACCTGAGCAATACATGGACACATGTCAACACCTGGTGTGTACTTTTCTTTCTCTCTCTTTCTGGGATTTTCTACGTGGTGCTGTCTTTCTATGACACCTACTGTAACACACACATATACTGTAACATACACACAGATTATCAGACAATCAACACATTTCCCAAGTGGACTCCTTTAATCATCAGCAGACCACTTAAGGACACACAGCTATCAAATACGCCAGTGCTTTGACGTGTTAGTTAAAACAGTGTCTGAGTACAGAGGATGAGAGATTAAGGGCCCTAACATACACCCGGCGCAATGCGACGCAAGGCACAGCACAAGTGTGTTTGATAGTCTCAGTCCGGCATTGTTCGCATTTTCCCGTCCAGCGTCACGTCGTTTAGTTAGAAAAAGCAGTTGCACCCATTTGTGCGCCCATGGGCGTGCTGGTCTAAAAAAGAGGTGTGTTCAGGCACATTGCTATTTTAAGGAGTTGAAAATAGACTGCGCCATAGACCAACTCAAACTTAGTCTAAAGTCAATGGCGCAATATTGCTTTGTTTTTTAAAGAGCGCGTTGGTTGAAAATGCGCCTTTGGGCAGGTCCACAGTGTGCGTTGACTTTGCTTATTACACACAGGGATGTGCATCTCACAAACATGCCAAATATTAAAAACAAAAGGATTACAGTGTAAAAGAATACTATTGTGTAGGCTACATAAATATAAAAATGTATTGATGGAAAGTCATTGCTTGTATTAAAATTAGGCTACCTATTTGCAATTTAGCCTTTTACTACTTATAATGATGAATGAAACTGGCTAATTAATTGAACAATTGTGCCAATACAGACACATATATATTAACTGACGATATTCCCTGCTTGTCCCGTAGATGATCTGCTCACGCGCTTTAACTTCACGCACAAGCAGATCGGTTTCTTTGCTTGAAAAGTGTTCAGCTTTTCCGCCAAACAAAATCCGCAATGTAAATAGCGATCCGCCATGGCAAGAGCTCTGATTGGTTAATTGAATGTTACGCCCATTACTCATTAAAAGAATAGGGACAACCAATTCCAAAAATGCGCCCATGAGCACGGACAGTTTTTCCTTCGTTAAAATAGCAAGTATATATGGACACGCCGACGATTATTTTATATCTACCATCAGAAAACAGTCAGCCACCTAGCAACACCCAAACAACCACTTAGAAGACCCTAGAAATTTTGTAGCAACCAAACAGAATCACCTAGCAAGGCTATAACAACACCCTAGCTACCAACTCAAACAACAACATAGTAACACAACAGAATATACGTTAGTCACAGACTCGCCCTGGGAACCACTGACATTTATTCTTTCTCAACAAACGTAGTATGATGTGAAATGACAACAACGTTCCCGATGTCATTTCAGCACAGAATGGAATATCTAATATGATGTCCCACAATCCTCTGTGTGCAATTATGCCTTAATTTTTCCATCAGACTTTGAAAGAAATCAGCAATCAGCATGGAGATTAAATTTGGCAGTAATAGGTGACTCAGTACTGGAGTTAATACAGCTGTAGAGAGAGAAAGCGAGCACATCAGGAGCATTTTCCTGAAGCTATTCTGACAGGCGCACACACTCAGCAGAACTTGTGTGATGTTAGTGTCCCGTCTAGCGTTTGAGAGCCCTGTAGGTCGGCAGGCAGCGCTACGCAGGTTTAAGAGCGGCTTCAACGAGCATTTGTTGGCTTCCTCAGCACTTTTTCTTCTTCAAAAAGAGCAGTAAGAGATTCAAATAGTCAGCAATTCCATTCCAGACTCCATCCATGAACACAGAACTGTTACATCCCTCCAGTGAGCTTCACATAAACACGACGAGCCGAGGCCATCCGGAAATTCATATGGGTCTTGTTTTAGTTCGTGTTCCCGGTTAACTAATGTCTGTGAGTAATGCTGACATTGAAGAGTGACAGAGGAAACTGAAAATAGCTTCTGGGTATAAAATAAGTTAGAGAAGCAAATTCATCTGACCTAAACAGAGCACTGCTACATTTGGTACGACCTCCCAAAAATATCCAGTGCTGATTCAACAGCGATCTTACAAACAAATGGAATAAGAAATAGCTTGTTTTTATAAAAATAAAATAAAATAGTATTAGTAATAGTAGTAATTATATTTCAAGTCTTACAAGTTGCTTTCAATGAAGAATTAACTAATTCTCTAATACGATATATATTTTTAATACTGTTATACACGTAATATTTTTTAAGACAACATGAAATATGATATGATATATGATATTTGATATATGATACATGATATGAAATGATACGTGCTTCAGGTTTCAGCCTTGTTTTCATGTGCTGATGTATTGATTGTGAGCGGGATCAGACACGCTGCTGTACATCTGCAGTACAGTTGGACTCTTTCTATTCGCACAGTTCTCCATTTAAACCAGCTGCGCTAATAGCCTGTGAGAGGACTGAAAGTGTCCTTCCTTTTCTTCTCTCGTCCAGCACGAGGGATCCACAGAGCCGTATATCAACTGACAGCAGCTAATGGAAGTAATCCAAGTTGATTAGCAGACACCAAACCCATCACTTGTTTTAATACCCAGCTGCAAATGGTGTAGAGATGGGGTACTTTCTCTATAGTGTCTGTGAGTGCATATGTGTGTCTGTGTGTCTGACACACACAAATCCATATATAAACTCTTATCAGACAGTGTATAAAAAGAGGTAAATATCGTTATTATATATTGTTTTACTTTTAATAAACACTATTTACTAATAGGCTTACAGTATATATTTCCCCCCATAAATAAAACATTCCCATTTAATAATTATTATATCAAATGTACAAATACATACTAATTTATAAATATCAATTAGGGTGAGAGAGGGGAAAAGTTATAATCATAATACAATTAATAATAAATACAAATATATACATCTCTAAAATATATTAGTAAAATATTTTCATTTACATAATATTATTTGTTTGTTGCTTACTCCCAGTTGTAAGGCAAAATAGACTTTATACCATATAACTTTAACCGTGTAAAATCAATTGGAACATTCCATTTGACAAAAGAATAAATAAATACAAATCAAAAACATTTCAAATAAAAAAAGTTTTTTAAAAATCCTGTAATAAAGATATATAGGTGGATGGTTTGATTATAACATATAAAAGGGAACAGGAAATACAATAAAAGAGAGAGAAGGAAGGAAGTAATGATGCATGGAGAGAGATAGTTTGCCATGCATGAAGGTTAAGTTGGCAGGGCGCTCGGGAGACTCACTGATAGTTTTTGCCTGCAAGCGTACATGTGTTAAATTCACTCCACCTGCTATTCTTTTGCTGACTGTCTCTCTTTTTGTGTCATCATCTCATCTCCGTCTCTTTCGCTCTCTTAGAACGACTCCTGGGGAAAGCAGTACTCTTACGCACTATTTAAGGCCATGAGTCACATGTTGTGTATCGGGTACGGAGCCAGAGCGCCCGTCAGCATGTCGGACCTTTGGATCACCATGCTCAGTATGATTGTGGGCGCCACCTGTTACGCAATGTTCGTGGGTCACGCCACAGCCCTCATCCAGTCTCTGGACTCGTCTCGGCGACAGTACCAGGAGAAGGTAAGCGCAGCCTCGTTGGTTTCATTCACCTAAGCGGTTTGTTTGTCATTTTGATATTCACACCACCATGCCTTCACCGGACGTGCATGTGATGTTACAACATCTCAATAGTGTAGTAATCTGTGTCATCATCACATATCACATTATGAGCTCATTGCTCATCAATCATTCAAGAATGACATCAATATTCATCTCACGTCAAAGAAATTCTAGCAACATGGGTTGCACTGTACATCTACATTTGGATGAGCGGTATGACCAAAATGAGCAATTTTGTATCATTAAAACTGTAAATATATATATATATATATATATATATATATATATATATATATATATATATATATATATATATATATTTTTTTTTTTTTTTTTTTTTTTTTTTTGTAACCAAAAATATTAATAACTGTTAATATTTAATTGTCTTGTTTATAGAAAATTATTATGAATACCATTATTTTCATAATTATGAAAATGCCTTCTTTTGTAATAATATTGTTATTGTTATTATTATTATTAGTAGTAGTAGTAGTAGTAGTATTGTTGTTGACTAATCAAGGAAATTGATTCCTATTTATTAGTTATAAATATTCATTATTATTCAAAAATATTATGATTAAGTTGTGTAAGTTCTATTCGTATTATTAGTATCATTATTAAATTATCAAATAATAATAATAATTATTATTATTAAAATGATGGCATTTTCTAAATTATTTTGTTTTATTTGTTAAATTATTATTCTTTTTATTATGTTTCAATTATTGCAATAAATTATTAAAACACTTTAAAAAGTATTGCGTTTACTATAAAATTTTTGTTATTATTATTTAATCATTTTTAATCAAGTAATATTATTTTCTAAATAACGTTTTGCATAATTTCATTAGCAACCAACTGAACTTGTCTTCTCATTTCTCCCACACATTCTGCTCCTGGTTTTCTCACAGTGCTTGTTTCTTTGTCAGTCTTGCTTGTAAACAGCATATAGCAATAGCAGCACAGACACGTGTAACTCTCACCTGCACCTGTTTCTGAACCGCTGCTTGACACATTCCTGCAGTTCTCTGACCTCAGCTGTATAGTTCATTACTAAGCTCAATTGAGGATTGTGATGCTTAAGTCATCTACTCAGAGATGCCACTGTGTATCGATTTCACTTCCTCTAAACAGCATGCAACTTCCTCCCCGAGAAACCATGAGAGAGGGATAGGCAGATTATCCCTCATTCTAGCGTCTTGTCTTTGAGGGCTTGTTGTACCATTAGTGGATCATTATATCCCTGTGCTTTCAAAAAGGATTTATCCCAAGTGATTGACATAAACACTCTCTACAGGCCAAAGCATGTGCACGAGCTGCTTTGTCCCATGAGAGAAGGGGGCTTATGTCATCTGGGCTTTGTTTGGGTGGCAAACCCGACCTCAATGAGCCGGGTTAACGTCACAACACAGACACACAACGTCATGCCAACATGAGCCATCAGGTTCTCTGTTTAATGCCATTACAGTGGATGAGTGGAAGGACAAGATTGAAATGGAGAGAATGGGATTGTGCTCCAGGGAGTTGGCACACACTAAATGAAAAAGAAAACACATACAACACTGTCAGATTGTACCATTTAGTAAGCTTGTCACAGGGGCAGTATCCTTATAAAGTACATATAGCTACCATTAAAAGATGCATACTAGTACTGACCCAGTGAGATGATGTTGCCTAAAAGTACTTTTTTTTTTTTTGACAAAGTAATATCCCACATGGGACCTTTTTTTAACATAGATAGCAAATTGAGACATTTTTCTTAGGTTTCTCAGATGTTCCTGTAGAAATAGATTCTATAGCTATGAGTCTTTATTCTAGAGGTTTTGAAGAGATCTTAACGATGTCTCAAACTGTGCTGAGACTTGATCAAATTAATTATGAAATCACAAGATATATATTTTTTTTTAAATAATTCCCAGTATCTTGAAAAGATCTCAAGCTAAGCTCAGATTTGATAAAAAAAAACCTGTAATCAAAATAAACTCAAACATTCCTCATTACATTCTTCCAAGACCAAGATCTGTGCTATCTATACTGTCCATATACATACCATTCTAAAGTCAGTATATGTTGGGTCAGTATATTTTTATAATTATTTTTTAAAGAAATACCTTTATTTAGAATGGACGCATTATCAAAAATAATTAAATATTTTTACATTGTTACAAAAAAAAAAAAAAAAAAAAAAATATATATATATATATATATATATATATATATATATATATATATATATATATATATATATATATATATATATATATATATATATATATATATATATATATATATATAAAATAAATACTAACACATTAAGCATTAACACACCATAAAGAGCAAATCAGTATATTAGAATGACTTTGGAAGGATCTTGTGACACTGAAAACTGGAGTAATGATGCTGAAAATTCTGCATTCTGCATCAAAAATATTTTAAAATAGGAAACAGTTCTTTTAAATTGTAATAATAATATTGCATTATTTTTTTATCAGATAATGGTAGTGGCATTTTGATCATTTGAATGGTAGTTAAACTTCTACTGTATATCAAATAATGTCTCTTTTGTCTCTCCAATTCTATTTCTCCTAAGAAATTTTACACCAGAGACAAAGTTGATACTTAAAAGAGACACTGACTGAGTTATGAAACGTATGATTATACAATTTCTGTTTGTCGACAAAAATAAACTTTTAGAAAAAAATGTTTGCATTTCTCCATCAAGAGTCTCTAAGCTGTAGCTTATACACATTCCGACATACGATCCAATCAATATCCTGAGACCACCACAGGCTCATTTTCACTGTAACTCATTCATCACGCTGTTACGGGTTTTAAAATACCGTCTAAGAGTTTACTCGCATTCATAAAGTTACATTTTCTCATTACAGCCCGCCTTTACATCATCTTGATTGGCAAAGCCATTTAGCTGAAACCCTTTAGCTGAACAAAGTGTGGGGTTTCCAAGCTAATGAGATTCCTTTACTCTGAAAAACAGGATGCTGCACACATACATAGCTCATGCGTACCATCAGTTTCCCTGTCATGGCCGCCATGCACAGTCTTTCAGAGTTACACACATAGCCGCTGTCACCTTCACAATCATACAGCAGTCTAAAACAGACAATAGGCTTCTATTAATTTACATTTCTCCACCTGTCCCAGCACGGACTCTTATCTTCCATTTAAATATGATTTAAGCGTTCGACACAAACAGGCTGTGTGATACACTTCCTGTTCCTCTTCCATTCAGGATTGCAATGTCACCACTGTCGTTTCACCCCAACATAATGCCAATAAAAATCCATTGCAAATGGATATTAGATACGGCTCCCCTGCCCAGAGATCTGCAAATGGCATTCATATTGAACAGTGGTCACTATATGTAAACAGCAGAGGTCAAATGACAAAGCCGATGTTACTGCCCCATACTGCCGAGAAGAACAGCATCACTGGACACCAGCATACAGTAAGTCTTATTTTGGATGCCAGTGTGCTGGTGTCCCAACAAGGCTGTTTAACTAGCTTAACTACCATGGTACAGAGCAAACTGTTCAAGCACTCTAATTATAGCACTACACCTAATAATATCAAAACTAATTAATAATAAATAAAAAATAAATATATAACGTTGATACCAGTTGAGCACCTTGAATTCTTCTTCACCAAAACAGTACTAACAACCACCTGGCTGATGTAACTGGCATGCAGAATTTTCCAAAATCTAGTGAACTGCCATGCTGTGTATTGCCTATAAGATAAAACTGAGCAAAAGAGTTCTATAAGAGTTATATTGAGTTCTTTAGTCAATACTATTTCAAGTTTAATGAAATATTAATTCACAGCTCTCACAGTCTTTCTATATTTGTTTATTTATTTTTATTTATTTATTTTTGGCCAAACTGTAACTCAGAATTGCATGTCTTTCTACAAATTGTAATTTTAATAATAACATTATTATTATTATTATTATTAAAATAATTCATGCATTAATGAAAAATAATAATTATTGCAATTGATGTGTTGTTTTGTTGTTGTTAAAGTAATAATAATAATAATATTGTGTTGTTTTGTTGTGGTACATGTAATTCCCATATATGTATATATATATATATATATATATATATATATATATATATATATATATATATATATATATATATATATATATATATATATATATATATATATATATATATATATATATATATATATATATATATATATATATATATAATACTAATAATGATCATAGAATGTAATATTATAATTTCCAGAAAGGAAAGGTCTTAGAGTTTGGCCAGTATGATATAACAAGATCAAGAACAATAATAATAAAGACAACAACAACAATAATAAATGCTGTAAGAAGTGGTTTTATAAGAGATCTGATGAAGAATATTCTGAGTCAGCTCTTGCGGTGTCTGACTCATTGCTGTTCCATTTGCAAAGACATGCATAAGAAAGCCGACTAATGGAAGAGAACCACGCTCCAGCGGCCTTATCTCTCATCAGTCCACTCATCTGTAGCTTTGCAGTAGCAGATCTCTTATGATCAGCAGATCAGGCCAGCACATGGATGAGATCGGAGCCACCACACGTGGTTGTGTGCTGAGCAGGGAGCTGCATGCGAGTGGAAGCGTGAGTTCTTTCAAAGTGCATGATCAAAGAAGATCGGCAGGAGAGCATTTTCAACGTTCACCTTATTCACCTGATGTCATTTCTTAATTGATGTCATATCAGTTTAGGAATAAACCCAGCCATTTTTCCTGGCATTTACAGAGCATTCCACAGCAGGAGCGCGAGGCGGGGATCTTCTTCAAAATGGCATAAAGAGCTCGACTCCTTTGTTAAATCAGCAGTCCTGATTTGTAATGCTTTACAAATGCTGTTGTGTGACTGAATGCAAAGGTTAAACAGGTGGATTGTTTGTTGGAAGCTACAAGACATTTAAAGCCAGGTGCACAGCTGTTTTTCTGTCCTTCCTTATGATTGCTGTTTGTCACATTCTTCTGATAAGAGCTTGCAATTCAAAGCAGACTGCGACATCAACAGACTTTTATGTTAGTTTGTATTGATATGTACCGTAGGTCATGTCTGACTGATGTTGACTAGATGATAATTCACAGCATTAATGTTGGCAGTGTTTTTCTTAGAAAAAAAAGGAATAGCTGGGCGGGAAAGGAAAGGTTGTTTTGTTTGATCATGACGTGAGGGGAATGCTACATAATGATATTTATATTGCATAACAATACACATTTTACATTTATAATCATTTACATGGATTATAGTGCAATGTGATATGCAACAAATATTTTATTGTTGCTTATAATTATGTATTCTATGTTGATACAAGAAAGATATTATTTATAAACACTGAACGCAATTGCCGTGCTACTATTTATCGGAAATTGTGTCAAAATCATAAAGTATGCAACAGATGGTTTATTTTGTAGTTTTGTTACTTCAGCAGGATCCAGAAATACAGGGACAGAACAATAAAATAAAATCATCTTGCCTATTCTTATCTTCCCTTGTAGAAAATTAGGAGATCTGTATTATGACCCGACTCACGTGACCGCATCACAGTCCTCCCCAACTAATTTGGTGGAACAAAGCACCTTTCTGGTGGGTGTATTGTCCCTTCACTTTGAGGGGCAGCCTCAAGCACCTGAGACGCAGGAGAGATGCAGACAGGTTAGGCGGATTGTTTCTGACATCTAATATAACCCTGTCAGAACCCAGCAAACATTTAATGTGATGACTGCTTCTGCAAGAAGAGAGAGGGAATCGTGATAAACAAACCTAATCTTGACAAAGCATTTCTGTTCCCACGCTGATAATAAACCCCAACATGGATCAGCTTAATGTGCTTTTGGACAATAAAGTGGAGAGGAAAAATCTGAACATGCCTGTATTAACAAAAAGGAAATGAAATTGAATGAATGAAGGAAGGAAGACTGGAAGAGGACATTTTTAAATGAAAAGGACAAGAAATGGTAAGAAAAGGGGCAAAACGGGGGGAGAAGGAAGGAATGCTGGAAAGGAAAGGAAAGGAAAGAAAAGAAAAGAAAAGGAAAGGAAAGGAAAGGGAAGGGAAGGGAAGGGAAGGGAAGGGAAGGGAAGGGAAGGGAAGGGAAGGGAAGGGAAGGGAAGGGAAGGGAAGGGAAGGGAAGGGAAGGGAAGGGAAGGGAAGGGAAGGGAAAGGAAAGGAAAGGAAAGGAAAGGAAAGGAAGAAAATAGTGAAGGAGGAAAATAAAGAAAGGAATGGAAAGAGTAATGAAAGGTTTTGGAAAAGTCAGGTAACAAAAAAACTGGTCGGGAAACAAAGAAAAGTATGGGAAAAAGAAAAATATGGAACAGGAAGAGAGGAAGGAAGAAAGTTGAAAAAAAATTGAAAATGAAAAGGGCAGGAAAGGAGGAAAAAAATGGAAAGAAAAGAAAAGAAGGGCACAGTATAGTAGTGAAGGGAATGGAAATCAAAGCGAAGGCAAAGAAATTAAGGGGAAATGAAAGAAAGGAATGCAGGATGAAAGAAAAAGAAAAAAGGACTGTACAACAAATTTCAGACTCAGAAATCCTGTCGATGGTCCTTTTGAAGCGGATATATAAACATGCGGCAGACACTGAGAGGACGCCAGCTGTCATTCACACAGACGCCTGAAACATTCTAGCATTACCTCAGTGGGAATCATGAAGTCCATGTGAGCAAGCTTTAAGAAATCCCATCAGGATGGAGAGAGTTTATCTGCTCAGGCAGTACCAATGATATTGTGCTTTAAGCCACATGCCCAAAACAGCTGGACTCCTCTGTGGCGTCTCACCACCTCAAGAGTACTCTTTTGAAAGCCTCTGCACTAACCAAAAAGTTTCCCTCTTTGTGAGTTCAGCATAAATCAATGCACTGCAAACGCAAACAGGCCTTATCATGCCCCGACAGACGCGCTGTAATCAATGTAGAACAAGAAGTGGCATTGTTTTCTGTTTTCGCCCTCATTTTCGTCATCCCCCTCCTTTTTACTGCAGCTTCACTGGCCTGCAGTGTGCAAGACGATGTTTATTCACAGGTGCTGTCGTCACCAGGCTGTGACAATCCGTTAAACCAAACCGGCTGATCCCGATTCTGCTTCCTGTATATGTGTGTGTGTGTGTGTGTGTGTGTGTGTAAGCAGACTCTGATTAAAATGGATGAGGTTCTGGAGTTTCTGGAGTTTTTGATCTCCAGATCGTGTTTTTTCATATGCGTTTGTGTAAAAGTAGGGTGGCCATCTGTCTGGATTTAGGTTGGAAAGTTTTTTTACAGTACAGGCGCAACCTTGAGCCAGATGCTCATTTGTCCTGCTTTAACGATCATTACTATTTCATACTTTATCCTTACATACTGTTTACATACATCCTGTTTTTCACATATCTGTATGCAGGGAAGTAGGCGTTTTGAACACAGCAAATTACTTGCTTTTTTAGTAAAAGACTTTTGAATGAATGAACAAATGATTCAATGGCTCACTCATTAAAGC
Source organism: Carassius gibelio (assembly GCF_023724105.1). Taxonomy (NCBI): domain Eukaryota; kingdom Metazoa; phylum Chordata; class Actinopteri; order Cypriniformes; family Cyprinidae; genus Carassius; species Carassius gibelio. The sequence continues at coordinate 5,542,636 of NC_068391.1, read as the reverse complement.
AGTGGCTTGTTGCCACCTACTGGCAGTTTTGGTTTTATATTTAAAGTATAACTGCATTTTCCCTTAACGGAAAAGTTTCTGTCACTGCTTATAGGTTTTGGAGTATTTTTCAGTTGTTAGAGTCTTTATACTGGGCTGTATAAGCTTCCGAACTATCTAAAAGTACACTATGGAGGATTTCTTATGCACACTACAGTACATGTATATGTATGCCAGGATAAACAGTGTCAGTGTCTCAGTAAGGAAGCCCATATCAGTGTTTGCTTTCGCCCTGATGCCTAGTGACTCACTGTATCTCTACCATAGGCCACTCTTACTCATATTATAAATATTCAGCACTTGCTTTGACTCATCCAGATTAGAACCATAATGTGGGGAGTTCACTAGGATTTAATTGCGCCTGCACCTTTTTTTTTTCTTCATTGTTTTAGCATTCAATTCCATTGCCTGAATTATGCAAATAATGGCACAGCGTTAACTAGTCCAGCCAAACAGCCTGGAGGTTTGGTTAATAAGGCATAATCTATAGTAGGCCTGATTAGCATGCTCAAGCTAAAGCAGCTGGTACCATCTTAGCATCCCACAGCCTGAAGACATCAGCTCTTAAATTCTCAAGGCCTCTGTCTAAGAGACGAGGAGAAAGGCTTAATGTCTGGACTCTAAGTAGCCGTGGGTGTAGCCGTCTCCCTGTCGCAGATGCAGCAGAGAGAGACTGGGAGGTTTTGGAACATTAGTCTAATTGCTTGGTGCTTGAATTGTCATTTAAAGCCATTTCACTCGCACTGATAAAAGACCACGCAGTCCAACATCAGAATGCTGTTTCTGTGCCGCTGCATTTCCCACACACTGCCATCACATAAAACACAAATCGCTTTCCATGTAAGACAATCTGTTTACGGAAATAAAGATTTAAAAGTGTTGCATCCTACATGTTTACAGTACTTACAGTCACTAACTTAAGAACGAAAATGTTGTGTTTGTCACTGTACTGTTTCGATTTCTAAGGAAATGAATAGATATGATTGGCTAAAATGGTGCTTTACTTGCATTTTAAATTTGTGAAAGGAATACTACATTTGCCAGATCATACACTGTTAATTTGTCCCACAATGCAATGCATTCAACCTGTTCTTCCATTTCCAGTGTGATACATGAACTGTTTTTTTTCATGTCAACTTTTGGGTGTTTGATTAAGGAGATATTTTTACCCAAACTGAGAATAAAAATAACCGTTTAAAATAGTAAAAAAAAAAATTATTCATTGAATTTTTAAAAATAATTTAACACTTTGGCATTGATGCATTAAATTGATAAAAAAGTATTGAAAACATAAAAAAAATATGTAAAAAGTAAAAGTAAAGATCTTTACTGATTTTAAATGAATAATATTTCAGAATGTTACAGTTTTACTGTCGTTGCATATTCTCATTGCAACTTTTTACAAATTGAGAATAAAGCATGTGTTTTCTGCACTGTACTGTATGTCAAAATATGATCTTATTAAAGCAAGTAAAATCATAATGCAGCCTGTTTGAATTTGTGGAACAGTTTCTTTAATGGCTCTAAAAGGTAAATAGAGAAGAGACTGATAGAGAATAGACAGTTGAGAATAAACAACCCACACAGAGTTCATGTTCATAACATCATCTATCATGAACAGAAGAGCTGATATAGATATGCAAGTCAATCCATGCAAAAGTATAAAATAGATTGTTCTGGGACAACTATAGAATATCTTGGTATAATTTCATGTGACATTATGGAATGGGCAGCCTGCTTAGAATGCATACATAATTGAATTGAATCGTAACCAGAGATAGGTAATGGAGCAGGTGTTGCATTAGACATTCCTGCTCTGATGTCATCAGATGAGTTGGCAGACAGGAAGTGTTCATCCGCATGCACCACCTGCCCACAGACAATGACCCAGCACATTTCTCTCTCTCTCTCTCTCTCTCTCTCTCTCTCTCTGTGTATGTGTGTGTGTGTGTGTGTGTGTAGATGTGTTTACACAGGATTCATCTGAATTGCTCATCACTAATTCATACATGAATTTAAAAAAATATAATTTCATTAAACACCTACACAGAAGGGTGTTTCATTGCTATTTCATAGCTCAGGTAAATGTTCTGAGTTTTGTTTCATTTAAGGAACAATTCCTTGGGGGACACAAAAATAGAAGCAACTGAGACAATAATAGCCAAGATAATTTAGTCTGAAATGTAATTTTTTAAATCTCTGACTTTTGATTGCAAATCTGAAGACATGAAATCATGAAATACAAATGTAAACCTCTGACATTTCAACCTCACAAACTACTCTTATTTACATTTAGTCCTTAAAAACTTACACTGCAGTCAAAATGTTTGGAGTTGGTAAGATTTTTTAAATGTTTTTTTTAAATATATATATATATATATATATATATATATATATATATATATATATATATATATATATATATATATATATATATATAGTATTGTTCAAAATAATAGCAGTACAATGTGACTAACCAGAATAATCAAGGTTTTTCGTATATTTTTTTATTGCTACGTGGCAAACAAGTTACCAGTAGGTTCAGTAGATTCGCAGAAAACAAATGAGACCCAGCATTCATGATATGCACGCTCTTAAGGCTGTGCAATTGGGCAATTAGTTGAATTAGTTGAAAGGGATGTGTTCAAAAAAATAGCAGTGTGGCATTCAATCACTGAGGTCATCAATTTTGTGAAGAAACAGGTGTGAATCAGGTGGCCCCTATTTAAGGATGAAGCCAACACTTGTTGAACATGCATTTGAAAGCTGAGGAAAATGGGTCGTTCAAGACATTGTTCAGAAGAACAGCGTACTTTGATTAAAAAGTTGATTAGAGAGGGGAAAACATATAAAGAGGTGCAAAAAATGATAGGATGTTCAGCTAAAATGATCTCCAATGCCTTAAAATGGAGAGCAAAACCAGAGAGACGTGGAAGAAAACGGAAGACAACCATCAAAATGGATAGAAGAATAACCAGAATGGCAAAGGCTCAGCCAATGATCACCTCCAGGATGATCAAAGACAGTCTGGAGTTACCTGTAAGTACTGTGACAGTTAGAAGACGTCTGTGTGAAGCTAATCTATTTTCAAGAATCCCCCGCAAAGTCCCTCTGTTAAAAAAAAAGGCATGTGCAGAAGAGGTTACAATTTGCCAAAGAACACATCAACTGGCCTAAAGAGAAATGGAGGAACATTTTGTGGACTGATGAGAGTAAAATTGTTCTTTTTGGGTCCAAGGGCCACAGGCAGTTTGTGAGACGACCCCCAAACTCTGAATTCAAGCCACAGTACACAGTGAAGACAGTGAAGCATGGAGGTGCAAGCATCATGATATGGGCATGTTTCTCCTACTATGGTGTTGGGCCTATTTATCGCATACCAGGGATCATGGATCAGTTTGCATATGTTAAAATACTTGAAGAGGTCATGTTGCCCTATGCTGAAGAGGACATGCCCTTGAAATGGTTGTTTCAACAAGACAATGACCCAAAACACACTAGTAAACGGGCAAAGTCTTGGTTCCAAACCAACAAAATTAATGTTATGGAGTGGCCAGCCCAATCTCCAGACCTTAATCCAATTGAGAACTTGTGGGGTGATATCAAAAATGCTGTTTCTGAAGCAAAACCAAGAAATGTGAATGAATTGTGGAATGTTGTTAAAGAATCATGGAGTGGAATAACAGCTGAGAGGTGCCACAAGTTGGTTGACTCCATGCCACACAGATGTCAAGCAGTTTTAAAAAACTGTGGTCATACAACTAAATATTAGTTTAGTGATTCACAGGATTGCTAAATCCCAGAAAAAAAAAGTGTTTGTACAAAATAGTTTTGAGTTTGTACAGTCAAAGGTAGACACTGCTATTTTTTTGAACACACCCCTTTCAACTAATTGCCCAATTGCACAGCCTTAAGAGCGTGCATATCATGAATGCTGGGTCTCATTTGTTTTCTGACAATCTACTGAACCTACTGGTAACTTGTTTGCCACGTAGCAATAAAAAATATACTAAAAACCTTGATTATTCTGGTTAGTCACATTGTACTGCTATTATTTTGAACAATACTGTATATATATATATATATATATATATATATATAGATAGATAGATATAGATATATATTTGAAAGAATTATCTTATGTATGATGTTTCTTTTTTTTTCTTTTTTTACCTGTAATAATTTTTTTTAGGATTTTTGGATGAAAAGATAAAAAGGACAGCATTTATTTAAGTCTTTATTATCATTTTTTATCAATTTAACACTGAAAAAAGCATTCATTCCTTTCTTTCTTTCAGAAAGAAAATGATTGACCCCAACTTTTGAACATTTAATCAAATTACAATCTGGGAGAAACAACCGGGAGTTAACTTCCGAGTCTCGCTTACTTGTTTGGCTCCAGCTTTTTTACTGAAAACTCTTTCTCTCCTTCTCTCTCACAGTACAAGCAAGTGGAGCAGTACATGTCCTTCCACAAGCTGCCGGCTGACATGCGGCAGAAAATCCACGATTACTATGAACATCGCTACCAGGGAAAGATCTTTGACGAGGACAGCATCCTGAACGAGCTCAACGACCCGCTCAAAGAGGTGAGAAATATCTCATAGTAGTTCTGATCTAGGATTATACTATACTATTATATTACACATATATATATATATATATATATATATATATATATATATATATATATATATATATATATATAGGTCATCCAAATATTCTACACATACTACACAGAAAATGTGCATACAGTAGACAGTATATATGTATTGGGATTACATCAAAATTACCCAGAATGCAGCACCCATGGCATCGTGATTGAGCAGACAGAGTGAGTGTTTATTATGACACAGCAAAGTAAAAAATAACACTGACGACTTCATCCTCAAAACACCTTTAACTCCCAGCAGCTCCTCCCTCCCTTCCTCCTCCATCTCTCTTTCTCTCAGTTGGTCAGGGCTGCTATTTTTACATGCACCGTCTTGTGACAAACCAGCTTTAAATAGATAAAGTCTCCAGTTTGTGTCCCTAGTGGAGGTAAAGGGTAGGACGTGGCTATCAAACTCATTATTTCTCCTGTGTGATTGCTGTCAGAACCTTCCTGACACTTTTCTGAATACGTCACGATTTAAAGCACAGTGCAATTTATCCTTCATACCCAAGCCACACTAAACAAACACATCCTTCACCCCGGCAGTATGAAGACAAGGAAGACTGAATATTATGTGCATTAGGCGACAGTTAATGGCTGAAATGTGCTTACCACCGACTGTATGGGTGCCACAACGTTTACTGCAATGCAGTGGGAAGAGAGTATAGATGCTTGTGATCACTATTTTTGCTTAGGAGTGCTAAGCAAAAATACATAAATTGTATATATATAGAGAGAGAGAGAGAGAGAGAGAGAGAGAGAGAGGTCATACAGTATTGTCCAGCCATAATAAATAATATATTAAATATTCACAATATATTTCTGTGTTTTTGCTGAGATTTAAGAAAAAGATGTAATTTCAGACAAAGAACGATGCATAAGAGATGCATACCAAATGTTGTCAGAAGGCAAAAACATTTTAAATAAATAAATTAAATAAATGAATACATCCCATTTTTTTTATTTATATCAGAACTTTTTAGGTTGTTTTCCTTAAAACACATAATATAAAAAAAAAACATTTATTTATATTTTTAACACATTACTTGTTTGTGTTATTGTAATATTGAAAAAAACATTCAGATAAATAACCAAGCAAACATATGAATAAAATGTTTTGTTAATATTACATCTTCACATTACATAAAACATTATTATTATTATTATTTTTCTCCGTTCAATGTGTGTTTAGTGTGTTTTCTTCCTGTTTTGTCAGACAGGAAATTGTGTATAAAAAAATTAAGCAATATTGTGATAAAAAACAAAACAAAACACTTTTACATGATTTCAGTTATAGATATGCAAACATATCAAAAGTTTTCACAAATCAAAAACATTTCAATAAATAAATAAAGGCTGTGTGTATATTGCACATTTTTAGGTTTTTCTAAACAAGCACAAAACAAAATCTAAAGTAACAATCAAAAATACTGTAATACTGTAAAAGAAATTAAAAAAAATAATAATAATTCAAATGCATTTTTTTATTTTTCTTTACTGTTTCACGTCTGTTGATTGTGCTTCTTTGTTTTGTCCCACAGGAAATTGTGAACTTTAACTGTCGTAAGCTGGTGGCCACTATGCCGCTGTTTGCAAACGCAGACCCTAACTTTGTGACAGGAATGCTGAGTAAGCTAAAGTTCGAAGTCTTCCAGCCTAACGATTACATCATTCGCGAGGGGACCGTGGGAAAAAAGATGTACTTCATACAGCACGGAGTGGCCAGCGTCATTACCAAATTCAGCAAAGAGCTGAAACTCACCGACGGATCCTACTTTGGAGGTCAGTTCAAAACTCACAAACAGACGGCACAAAGTTTTAACCAATTTACAGTCTACTGAACAAACAGCACGCATGGACACAAGGACATTGTTTACACATTCATGGTTTAACGCAAACAAAACCGCAAAAAAATCCAATAAAAATACTAACCCTAACTCTCACCAATGCAATGAAATTATGTACATCATACACTGACATGCCATATACAGTATAAATCACAAGCTTTTAATTCTGAGAACAGCCAGACAGTGTTTTTATAATTCAGAAATGATGTCATGAATGACCTTGATGTCACATGTTCTTCAGTGTTACCTAAGCTGCACGAGTGTGGGAACAAAAACTGAATAAAGTGCACTGTGATGCCAGCCACCTGCTCCAGTGGAAAACCATCTGCTACTGGTATTTTGGCCCGTAGCGGTAACGCTGCTAGCATGTGTGTGTGTTTGTACATGGGGCCGAACGTGTGTCGAAGCTGCTGGCAGTGTCAGAAAATCTCTTCCTCCTCACTGCCTTCTGATAGACACTCAGCACGCTCTGACCTTGACCCACTTTTTTGACTGGCATAGGCTTTTCAGTGACCAATACCAAAGTTGACACTGAAAAGTCAGAAACAAATGGTATTTATTTATTTATTGGTTTATCAGTGGTTATCAGTTGGTTTACAGGTTTATTAATCATTGATTCATTGATTCTTCGAATAGCAATTTTTATTTAAACATTGACACACATTTGTATCAGTGAATAAATAGAAATAAAAATGCATTCTTTACAAATTATTTACTGAAAATGCAGGGGGAAAAATTATATATAAGTGGTATTTATTATTGTTATTTTAATAATTATAACAATTAATAAGAATATTATGATAAATTATAATAATACAAATTTATTATTAATAATAATTGAAATAATTAAAACTAATACAATATGTATGATGATTAATTAGAAAAGCAAGTAACAGGGTCTATAAATCTAAAATCTTCGATTCTTGCACTTTAACACAATATTCAGTGGTTCAGTTTTAATAAAAAGAATAATAAATGCAGCGAAATCATTCATAAAAAAATTTTATATTAATTTTAACAATAATAAATAATAATAATTAATAACGAAAAAGAAAATGATGATGATAACCATTATTGATTATTATCATTGTTATTATTATTATAAAAAAAATACTTTTATATTATATTTTTGTAATGAAATTAATACACTTATTGTTGTTGTTATAGTTTATTAACGATAATTACAACAAAAAAAAAACATTATTATTATAATGATGACAATAATGACGATGACATTAATTGATCATTAAAATGAAAACTGGCCAGGTGAAATTAGAAAAGCAGGTATTTGGGTCAGTAATCCAAAAGACCTTTCACAGATTTTTGCATTTTAAAACATATGCCATGTTTAATTTTAATAATAATAATAATATAATTATTATTATTATTATTATTATTATTATTGTTATTATTATTATTATTATTATTATTATTATAAATAATAATGATAATAAAAACATGCAGTGGTTCAAAGCATCCATGTAAGTAAACTGAACCTGTGGCAGTGTGCCGTGAGGTGAGGGCTAGTTAAGGTGAAGTGTTGATGACGATGAATCAGGTAAACCCTGTCTGTAAGCTAACAGCTGGCATACGTGCTAAACCGACGGGCCTTCAAGGCTATGAGGTCAAGTGTCATTTCCATTTGCAGAGGCCCAAGAGATTGGATTGGATGCTCTTTTGTCAGGGTGAGAGAGACACACCTTCAAATATTTGCTAGCTTAGGCGCTAACTCGTTTATACACTCATCCACTCTGGCCACAGAAGTGCAAAATAAGACAATTAATACAGGAATCTGAAATTTCATGACGTTTCATCATGGTGTTGCTTTCAGACTCTTTTGACATTTCTGTTGACGTTATTAGCCTGTGAAATTGTACATTGTAGTGACATTTCAGCCTAACGAACCAATTAGAAATAGAACAGCAAGCGTCCTCAACTTGATACTGCACCTCATGACGCAAGAGAGATGGCACTTTTCCATTAAAATACTCCCAACACCTTGTTCCCACTCCCAGCTGGAGAGTGTTGTTAGCATGTCCCGCGGGCTACACAAGACTTTTTCCACAGCATTTTTCCCGTCCAGGACAAAATGTCAAGAGTATCATCTCTAGACTCTGTAAATAAGGCTACAAATCTGTCATTTTAAAGCACAGGATGTACAGTACTGCATTTACGGCAAATATATATATAAAAATCAGTTGTATTTACAGACATTACATAGAGTAAACCCATGCACTTCTCAAGGTGAAAGATCCATGAAAGGGCCATCTGCACAAGATGTTCTCTAAGCACTAAGGACTTTAGATTAAACTGTCAGTGACGACTCAACAACAAGGTTCATTACAAATCTCTTTGTGAGACACTATAATCAATGAATCACTTACTTCTCAACCACTGATGGGGTGCAGTTTTAGGTAAAAATAAGTAAAAATGTGTTTCAAAATATTTGTACTTATTTTTTACGTTTAATTGTCTTTGTTTTATTAGCATTAGCATTATTATTATTATTTTTATAAATACTATAATACAAAAAAGAAAGAAAAACAACAGATAATAATAATAATAATAAATTGATGTTGTTATTTTTTCTGTTAAATAATATTTTTTGTTGTTTTTATGAGAACGACATATTTAATAATAAATACATGTATAAATATAAATTATTATTATTTTAGCTTTTTGCTTTTGGAAAGTCATGATATAGATGTCGTTAAACTGTCAGCAGTAACCCCAATCAAAAAGAAACGGTCTTAATTTATTATCATCAGGACATCAACACACAGGCAAATGCTAAAGTCATTCACCACAAGACCTATACAAATGAAAAGTTTTGCATAACCATTTAATTAAGAATGCTCTTCTTTTGTTTATTCACATAATGTCTGATATGTATAAAAAGCTCCGCCTGCCACATGTTAAACCAGATATAGTATGTCTCGTGCTGCGTTTATATGCTTTTTATCTTTTCTTCTACTTAAGGTTGCTCTTCTGCTAATCTAGCTAGCCTTGAAGATGCTCAGCCGGCCTTCTTGTCCAACGAGTGACCTTATCTAAAACGTGTGATATGTTTAATTCATCTGTTTCCCACAGAGATCTGCCTGTTGACGAAAGGTCGTCGTACAGCTAGCGTCCGCGCTGACACCTACTGCCGACTTTTCTCGCTGTCCGTGGACCATTTCAATGAAGTCTTGGAGGAATATCCCATGATGCGCCGTGCATTCGAAACTGTAGCTATCGACCGCTTGGATCGCATCGGTAAGACCAGAATCCCAACCCTCGCCTTCTCTTCTTGTCTAATGCCTGAACCTTGTGTGTGTTTATTGCGGGTTTGTCCTGTCTTCCATCGCACCTCAATCATCTACCATTGTGTTGCATGATGTGTCTATATGCTACCTTATTTTCTCCCTTTTTTTTCTTTCTCCAAATGTCTCGAATGGATTCTAGCCATTAAAAATCGTTAGAACTAACTGTAAATGCTAGGCTTAAGTAATTGGTCTGTTGGTAAGCGACAGTGCATGTAGCCGTCCTGCCCCGGGCCGGTCGCCCTGCTGGTTTTGGTTCAATGTCATCCCCAAATAGACGCATGGAGGGTGGACGGAGGCAAACCCTCACCTGCATGAGCCTCCGTTCCACTCCCCCACCTCGCACACCTGGGTATGAGCACCACCCCGTCCTCCCTTGACCCCTAGCAGCAGCAATGCGCCCCATAGAGGGGGTTTGAGCTGGTGCACTAAAGGGCAAGGCCAAAATTATTACCAGTTCTTCACATGTTAGTATAGTCCCTGCTCGTTTTTATATGCTTACTTGATTATATTTATTTATTTACTTTATTTGTTTTTTTTTCATAAAACAAAGAAATAATTATAACAGGCTTATCAATTCAATTGAATTCAATTTATGGTAACACTTATGTATAATTTTAAAATAAGTATCCATTTTTACACACTAGTTAATAGATTGGGCAGTACTTTTACAGCATTTGTTAATCTCTGTTAATGTTAATTTATAAATTTTTAACATTTAGAGTGTAGAAACGGTTTCCGCTCAGATACTGTTTGTAAATTTCACAATTAATTCAAAAGAAACACACTCTGAAACATACTCAAATAAACAATATTTCATTTATTTTACTTCAAAAACATATTTTTTACAGCGTATGAAGTCATATAAATGTAATTTTTTTTTTAATTAACATTAATTAATTGATAAATGCAAAAAAGGTTCATTTTACCCAATGTATTAACTAATGTTAATAAATTTAGCCTTAATCTAAAGTGTTTAGAATTTATTTGCATTATTTTAAAACATATTGTTCCAAAACAGCATTTAATGTTTTTTGTTTGTTTGTTTGTTTTGTTTTTTATTTGTGCAAAATTTGCATGAATCACTTCAAAATCCATTAAATTACAACATTAAAAATCTGAAATATCACATTTATATTTAAGAAAATCAGTAACACCTTATACACCCACCTCATTTTTCACATTTACTACTTTACTGAATGTTCTCTACCATAAGAACATTTCCTAAAATTAGCATTCTTTTTGTACTGTGCTTTAAAAAGTCATTTTATACATTCTTTAAATAGTTTTACATTTAAATTCATTATCACTCACACCACTCTTCATAGAAAGCCTGAAAAGAAGGATTTCTCTTTCAACCAGTTTCAAAGGAAGAATGGAAAATAAAAAAGGGATTTTATTCAAGCTGTCATAAGACACATCGGGTTCTGTAATGCTGCATATTGTAGTCTTTGTCTCATTGTTGAGATACAGGCCACCGTTCATCATGAATTTGAATTGTGTGGAATTCAAATGTGAGTTAATGCATTCTGAACATTCGTAGAATATCAGTTTTATGTTCTGCACCATTCAATGGGTTCGTTCTTTGACCTTGTCACCACTTTTTTATGCTAGTCGATTGAATTCTCTGTCACTATGGTTTACAGTAGGATCTAGAGCATGAGCCTTGTTACTTTTCACCCAACATTTCCATGAATCTTTTATTCAATAGGAATATTTAACTAGTTTGTGACAGACCAGATTTGAAGTGAAGCACAAATGCATCTTAAATTCAGCGGTCACATCCAAGCATAGTTCCAAAATATGCATTAAAAAATTAAAAATAAAAAAAATAAGAGTTGATATGAGTATATAATACATCCATATAAAAACGTGTCTTGTTTCTTTCTTTGCACCTTTTGATTTCACAGTTCATAAGATAAAACCAGAAGATAATTTAAGATGTGACCTGAAAACGCAAAGTAAATATTTCTCCTTTGAGCATATGAATCGGTTATGCCGTATACTAATATAGCATGAAGCCCTGCATAATTTCACAACTTGAGTGCATGCTAGAAACATAACACAGAATATCCCTTTTTAAGTTCCATTATACAGTCATTTGCATTAAAATAAAAATAAAATAAAAAATAAGCACCTGCTTGCCTGCATCCAAAAATTTTAATTTTGGATTATAGTTATAGGTTCTATTTATTTATTTGTTTATTTACATTTTCCCTTGGTTCTTTTTATTTTTGTGTTTATTTGCTAAATTCTGGCATGCTGCTATAGACTTGCCTTGCACTAAAAGTTGGATTGGATTGGTTTGGATCAATATGCCCACACCATTGTGACATGCACGTCACAACTAATCAATAACAGATAAGAATTGATGTAATCGGTCCAATCAAATCTAATTCAATTCAGTTCAATGAAACCCTAAGACGACAGTATGCATTACGCTGTCCGAATTCAAAACTAGGGTTCTATCTGCACCCAGCTCTGTTTGTGGCATTGACGTTTTTACCCTTTAAATGTCAGTCACAACAGTCTAAACAAAGCTAAGACGTGCATTTGTCCTTTCATGTGGAGAACGGGCTTGTACTAGATTGCCACTGCAAGTTGCCAGCACTCACAAAACACTTCTGATTTGACATTAGTCCAACTAAAACAAGGGGTCTTGTCTCATACAAGGGAAAAATACGGACCGTGACATGATTGGTGCTCCATGTACTGTTTTTTGGACTGCAAGTGCTTGTCTCGTCCTAAGCAAAAGAATTTGACAAAAAAAAGAAAACAAAAGTTACCATGCATTAACCAGAATGACATGTTGTACAATTGATGTATCTATCTTTATTTAAAAATTATTTGACCAGGAGCCCCTCTTGAGATGAGCTCATCTCGTTTTCAAGAGTGTCCTGGCCGACCAGTAGGCAGCAGGTAAATTCCTCATGACGATCCAGATTTTCCCCCCTCACATCTGAAATGATCCACAGGCTTAAGGTGCACCCAGTGGACCTCAAAACCAAGGTTAAATCAAACAAATAAAAGGCCATTGTAAGTAAAAACAAGGTTGCATGCTATTGTTAAAGTCAAGGCAAGTAATTTTTATGTCATGTTTGGCCATGTTTTATGCCATGTTTTGGCCACTGTCTTTAAAGTAATCAGTGCATGCATACTATTTGATTGGTTTTAGAAACTCCAAAAGATGTGCTTCACTTAAGGTGTTTACTGCAAGGAAATAATCATAATGACAACAACGCTGCTCCTTGTTATGATGATGTTGCAAAACAAAAATGTTAATATTTGTCTGTATCTTTAACAGTGGTGGGAAAGATTCTTTAAAATGAGCTTGCTAAGCCCGTTTAAAATAGTTCATTTATAATCAAGCTATTTAAAAAGTTGTAAAAGGTTTAAAAGGTTGTTTGAGCTCAATGGTGTGCCACATTCACGGCTCACTGTGTTCCACTCATTAATTAGAGAATGGAGGCAGAATCCAAGTTATTAGGCATCTTAAGTGGCTCACAGATCCAAAGAAACAAAGCCCAATATCCCCATTCAGACCCCAGAAGATTGCAGCAGAGGGCTAATGTGTCTCAGTGGAGCTCAGAGGTGAGATAGAATGTTCGGTTCTGCTGAATGTCTAAAAATATTCAGTGGAGATGTGTGTTCCTCCGTACAAGCCCCATAGGTTTTGTTCTGAAAGAGACGGTGGGTTACTGTGAAATCAGTGCTAAAGCAATGTTCAGAATGTCTTTTTTAAGAGTCTTAAGAGCTCACAATCAAATGTTGTGGCACTCTCAAATGATATTTTTGGCAAAAGTCCCTACAAGAAATAAACATTACTCAATTATTTCTTCTAAACAATGAGACGGAGAAAGAAAGAAAAAAGGAGTTTTAGCAAAGTCTGCCATCAAACAGCGTTTCTTTCTGAGACACGTCACAAAAATCAATAGGAATGTTTGACACTCCGATGTAAGATATATGTCTATAGAAAGTCTCGGAGCTCATTATCTGCAGTCATACCGGTGTGTGAACACTCTCATCACATAGATATAAATGATAGAAAACAGAACATATCATGCTTCATCCAGGCTTGCTTTTTGTCGGTTTTGGAAGAAGACCTGTTATGACACTGCAGCATGATGAATGCTACAATCTAGAAATGATTAGATCAGTGTTTGCTGATCTATTATCAAATGTTTAGAATGCGCTAGGCAAATAGAAATTAATTTATAATATATCAGAATGTTGTTTATGAACCGTGGTTATACAGACAAAGCATATGTGCTAGTGCTAATCGTGTCGTTGTTTTTTGTTAGGAGTGGGCAAAAGTAGTATTAATGACTGCTAATGTGTACATGTGTATTAAATATTGCTTTGATAAGTTTAATAACAGCTTGATACTCGTGCCCTGGTTTCAAAAACAAGTCTAGACCCAGACTTAAAATACTTAAAATGCTCATGTTTAGACTACTAATTAGATCACTTTGGTTTGAGATTGCATTCTTTCCATTTAACGACTGATGGATCTGGAAGGAGCTTGTCTAGATCCCCTTCTCCGCTGGCGCTTTCGAGTCCTGTGAATAACATGTTTCTGATCAACCCCTCATTCACAGAATTCACGATACCTCCAAACCTCTTTTCAGACATCACGTAAGTTTATAGATGTACAGTGAGTCTTAATTTAGAAGTAGAGCGTAGTCTCTTCAATGTTCATCTGGATTCATTTCACTGCGGCTGCCGGTAGATTACACATCACGGCCTTTGCCTTCCGAGAACAAACGCACAAAGGCCATTTCTTTCAGGGTGGGTTGTAAACATAATGTGCAATCCGTCACTATATTTGTGTAAGGAAATAGTGTATATTTGGATATGCAAGGTTATGACAGGACTGTAAAACCTCGGAGACGTCTCCAGGGAGGCTTTTGTTCTTACCGCGATTATGTATACGTTATTCCTGTCCCCTGAATAACCGTTCCTGTCCAGACCAGACTTGTTCATCCTCAAGAGCCCCTTTCTTTCTTAAGTGATATGATATCTCACATTTTCTCCCTCAGCTAATAACAAATTACTTGGTGCTGGAACTGTGTTATTGGTTATTGATCGCTTCCCCCCGTGGGAATGGTCTTAAATAAAATGCACGTATTACAGTAAGCTATTAGGAGACAGTGTTGAAATTCCTTCATCCTGACAGTTTACTTTCATGCTTTACCACATTATGTTCCTAATAGCAGATCATGTTGTTCTTATTTTAATTTAAACTGTCATCCATCTGGCGATGATGGCTAATGTCCACATACTTTTGGCTATGTAGTTTATGTTTATACAACAAAAGTATTATTTCCATATCACATTAAATCTTACTGTATGTGCCCCTCTACTTTTAAGCCATCTTGGTTTATCAAGTCTTTTCGCCATAATTTTTTTTCTATAGGGATTTGAACTATTCAATAAAGATTTAAAGACATTCTCCAAAAAAAAAAAAAAAAAAAAAAAAAAAAAAAAACATTATTTATAGAAAATGACACAATGTTACAAACTTTGAACGAAAGCAAAAAAAAAGTACTGAAAATGTCGACATATTACCATATTTATTGAGGGAGTAACTATAATTCCATGACTGAAGCATTGCAAATTAAGTAAAAAAAAAAAAAAAAAAAAAAATTATATATATTATACATACACATATATATATATATATATATATATATATATATATATATATATTAAAACTATGATTTCTAAAATATGCTACTATTTCAGTAATGCCTGACAGGTATTCGTGACAATTTATGCATGCTTTTCCAAAAATAAAATAAAAAAATAAAAATAAATGCTATGGTATTGTTCATGGAACTTTTCCAAAGTTTAAAGAATATTATTCATGATGCAGTAATTAAATATTTATCACCTGTTTTGACGCATTGCAAAACTATTAGAACCCCGCCGTCATAAACTAGTCCCACAATAATAAAGTCTTAAATTCAAACTAAAATAATTTTTTCCTCTAATCACAAAATGGTGTAATAATCCTTTCTTAATGATTAAATATATAACAGCTCTGCGCTCAACACTGCAGACAGTTTGACTGTAAAACTTTATATGTCCCACAGAGCAGCTGGGTCATGAAACCTTTTCACCTTGAATTTTAAAAACCTCAGGTTTCCTCATGCATGATTCTGTCATACAGCTATGGCGGAGAGATTGATATCCTATTGCTTTATGCCTTCAGCTCATAAGAGCCCTACTCAGTCATCTTATGTAACAATAAAGCTATGCTCAGCTATTGTGTACAAAAGGGCAGTAATAGTAGAGTTTCATGGAAAAATCGATACATCCCTCATTTATGATAGCAGCAAAACTGTGACTTGAAAAGAAACTTGAAAAGAAACAGATCTAAATCCATTGGCACACTGGAGTGAAGTTGAATTCATATTTGAAAACCCAAATAACCCTCTAGAATTGTTTACAAACATCAGTCAATCAATCAGTTGATTTTCCTTATTTTAACTTCCAATTTATAGAATATGGCATTGATTTCACAGTAACCCAAGAAACAGATCAAACAGATGACTATTAATTGTATTGATCAATGATAATACCTATATGTAGTTCTGTATAATTAAAAATGTAAATAACTTTCCAAAATGGCAAATAAATAGGTATTTGAAAATAATAAAACAAAGTAAATTGACGTTTAAAATGTTACTAAATGTATCAAATTATAAATTATATTTAATATTTATATATTGAAATTGATCAAAAATGCAAATGGCTTTTCTTTATTCATTTTCCAATGCTAAATCAATTTTATTTTACTGTTACATTTAACAAATTTAAAACTTTTTTTGAATTTATTTAGTCTTTTTGAATATTATTTTTAAAGTGACGCTCCCATTCCTCCCCCAACACAAAACCTTAACTTAACTTAGCTCTTAGGGTAGATGGACAATAAAAAGCTAATATTTAAGAGAAGAGACAATAACAGTCATGAATACAACAACTACAACTAAGTTTATACCCCAAAATATCCTAGGAAAGGCTTGTGGGATCATTAGCTGATGACGATCATTTTTATTTCTCAGAGTAAAGGCCTACTATTACTCAGTGTAGTGCAAAAAAACATTGTGTTTATTCTCTTAAAGTAGATAGATTCCCTGCTGGAAAACAAACAGCTTAGACATACCCAATCTATCTCGTCTCCTAGCCTGGCCAAGCTTGTCGACAGCTAAGTTTAGCTGGTTGTGGTCTCAGAGCCTTATCAAGTGCTCAAAACCCCTCTAAAACCAGCAAAGGCTTGACACTTGTTTTTCAGCAGGGTAATGAAACTCGTAATTTATCTGTGGTGTGCTCTGAGATTGTGATGTTTTAGACTCCAAAATGTGTGTATTGGCTCTAGCAACAGTGAAAAACAAATGTGAGATTGAGATTGAGTGCATAACCATATGAGGTAAGCACCTCCAGATGTTGAATCCAAAATCATCCCTACTTCAAAATCTCTATTTATGGGTGACTAGCCTCCCCTTTCTACATTTGTGATACCTTTGTGCTTCTCCTCTCACTGTTCAACACCCTTTGTTGTCCCATTTGGTCTAGACTATGGGTGTCCAAACTTGGTCCTGGAGGGCCGGTGTCCTGCAGAGTTTAGCTCAACACACCTGCCTGGAAGTCTCTAGTGTGCCTAGAAAGGCCTTGATTAGCTGATTCAGGTGTGTTTAATTAGGCTTGGAGCTAAACTCTGCAGGACACCGGCCCTCCAGGACTGAGTCAGGGCACCCCTAGTCTAAATGTTACCCACTCAGCCCGACTAAAAACTGACTCTCTTTCGGTTTCACCTCCAAACAGGGAAGAAGAACTCACTCCTGCTCCAAAAATTCCAGAAGGATCTGAACGCTGGCGTCTTCAACACTCAGGAGAACGAGCTGCTGAAGCAGATCATCCGGCAGGACCGAGAGATGGTGATGATGGTGGACCGGAAGCAGTCGGTCACGGGGATGAACTCCACGCCGATGTCTGGAAACTCCATCATTAACTCTCCCGCCCAGCCACCGTTCAGTACAGCAACTGCCATTCTTGGGAACAACCAATTACAGCAGCAGGCCGCCCCACTAAGTTACAGCACCTCCGCTACTATAACCCCGTCAGGCCGCATGCCGCCCTCACAGGGCGTCACGTTTTCGGCACCAAGCGTTTCTCACGGCAACTTGAGCACCTCTTCTGCAAACCCCCCTACGCCCTTGCAGCAGCAAACAGGGGCAATCATGTCTCCTTGTTCGTTCACCACATCCATTTGCAGTCCCCCAGTGCAAACCCCTATAGCCAGCCGAACATTCCAGTACGGATCACCGACGGCCTCCCAACTGTCCCTTGTACAGCAACCCTTATCCCAGCAGCCCTCGCCTGCCTCCATACCTCAACAACTGCCACAACAACAACAACAGCCGCAGCAATCAAAAGTGGCGTCTCCTCAGAGGAGCGATGTCCACAAGAGCGCACAGGTGCTCCAGTCAGGCAACCTGAGCAAGGACATACGCCACCTCTCTGCCTCGCAGCCATCACTGCCCCACGAGACCTCATTTGCTGCCCGGGCACATCCCACATCGGGCGAATCACTCGCTTCCATTCAGTCACCCATTGGATCCGTGGCAGGCGTCCAGGCCCCGGGCTCTGTCCTGCAAAGCGGCATCCGCTCCAACGTTCCACAGAGGGTTGCCCTTTTCCGGCAGATGTCATCGGGCGCATTACCACCGGTGCGCACGGCGCCCTCTAGTGCTCAGCACAGGGATTCCACAGGCTCCAGGAGAGAGTCGGCAGTCTTAACCAGTGCAGAGACGGAACAAGACAAGATGCGGTTCGCATCAAATTTATGATCCTGTTTTATGTTTTTTTCATGTTCATTTTTTTAAAAGATATTTTGATTGATTTTTACGGAGAGACTAAAGAATGGGGAAAAGACTTTCCTCCAACTTCCTCTGAGAAAAAAAATAACCTCATAGCTATCCTGAACAGAATTTCCTTACACTATATTTTAGACACATTTCCCCTTCAACTTAAGAATGTATATTGTACAAATATATATGAGCAAATCCAACTAGAATATTTGGTATTGACCACATGAGAAAAAAACAACTCTAGTATAAACACAAGTCTTCCTCTCTAACATATGTGACTATAATGTGTCTGAAGATGTTCATTCCTGTTGATATTTTCCTTACAGTCTGGATTTTTTTGTTTGTTATTGTTTTTGTTACTGGAATGCTTCTGAATGTTATTTATTTACCATCTTTGTTCTCAACGAGATGACAAAACAAGTCCAGCATTCAGCAGCTTTTGGCATCACTGTGGAAAATGTTTGTGCAAATCGAACCTGGGAAATACTGAAATGTTTAAAAAGCACACCTAAAACTTTTAGCGGCTGGAAAAAAAAAAGAATAATATCAGAAAATGCTCAGAGCATCAAATCAAGGTGCAGTTTCGATCTCTGCAATACTTTGTGTTGTGCAGTAATTCCGTTGCGTTTCAAGACAGCATTTGTGCATTAAAGGGAATGTATTCTTTTTTCTTTAAATTTTTACAAAGGATGCGTGGTCAAATTGGATGGTTTTATTTTCTATATCTGATTTAAGGACAAGGCGGACATTATGAAATGTCACTTAAAGACTGTACATTTACTGTACAATATTTATAAAACTAAAGATTATCACCATTATGCAATAGACTGTGATATAAAGATTACCTATATGTGTGTTGTAAATAGTTTTGTAGAACTAGTATTTACAAAAGTAATGTGTGGTGCATTTCTCAAACATGGCAATGTCTTATCTCTGTCAGCCGCCTGGGTAATGCCTATACTGAATATGTGTGTGTTTGTGTGTGTGTGTGTGTGTATCTGTGTGTATATATATATATATATATATATATATATATATATATATATATATATATATATATATATATATATATATATATATATACACACACACACACACACACACATACACATACATACATACATACATACATGCACACACAAATGGTAATATGTGACAACAAACATCAGAAACATTCATTAGAGATAAGAAAACCTTAATGCAAATAGTAGCATAACACAGTAGGTATACTAAAAACAATATAAGTATTGAAAAATAACATGCTGGTCAAATATAAAAGTATATGAGTGATTACAGTGGCACGAAACCACTGCAGTGGGGGGGGGGGGGGGGGTATGCATCTTCATCATCATCATCATCAGTAGAGCTTAATGCATTTAGCCAATGTTACATCATCATTTATGTTTAATCAGCATCATTTTATGTTATGTTTGTAATGGGAATCAGATGATTTAGTTGATCATTTCCTGCGCTGATGTAACACAAGGAAGCCATAGGCTGCCTGCATACATCGATAAATGCTTTGTTTTATAATAGTTTCATGTTAATAATGTTTTTCTCATTGATCAGTATTAACAGATGTACACACTAATCCAACGTCATACTATCACATGGAAGTAGATGTTCTGGTTATGCTTTTTCCATATTTTTTTGCATTTAAAGACTTGCATTTAAAAAAACATTCAAACTTGACATTCATGCATTTATTTGCTCTGCTAGTTTTACAAAAACACGTCAACCTTTAGGTCTAAGTTATGAAACATAAATATCTGTGACCTGCAGGCACAGCTGACACAACACAATTATGGAAATGGCCTGCAGAACCATTCTGTATGTTTTCAAGAGAAACTATGTGAATCCGACAAAGGACAGATGAGGAAATATAGACGTTAAAAGAAAGAAAACCAGAAGCTGCTTTGCATTAAGGTTTTTATCTCTCCCGTATGTTGATTCATCCAGTTTGGGGCTTTAGACTTAGCATGTCAGTTATCTATATTGGAGGTAAAACAGATTTAACTAGGGGTAACCAGCAGCTGTGACCCCATCTATTTTTAATTTATTCATTCAATATTGCTACTGAAAGTCGGTTGAACAATGCAAAAACTCATCTGACCTGTGCAAAGTCTCCAAGCCCCCTTGCACAATGTTTAAAAGATAACAATATAAAAAAAAAACATAAAAAAAAACACGTGTCAGTACTGTACCAGTGCAAATCCCATACAGCGACCATAAACGCATGCATTGTCACAAATAGGCTACTTAAAAGAGAAACTATTTAAAAAACGTTGATGTTTAAATGTATCGTGAGATTATGTTTTTTTGTTCACGGTCTGCTTAGACGTTCTCTGTGCATATCACAAACAATGCATTTTCATGAAAAGGACATTCTTAAGTATTTGTGCCTAAACTATAGCCATGTTTCATCCTGTTCATTTTATGAGTGTGACTCATTCGCGCACACGTGTATGTAAACAAGTGTATACGTCTATGTTCAGTGTTTTCCGACAAGAACAAAAGGCAATGGGAATGGCCAAACATATCGGAGCAAAAGGACGACATTTGCTCGGCGCGTGCGATTGACATACTAGTGAAAATACCAAGTATATCTATTCGCGAACAAATCAGTATCAGCTGGAATCACGACAGATCATTGGTTAAATGTGTGTGGAAGTTAGCTTTTTAGCCACTGGTGTTGGCTTTGATGTTGTGTGGAATGAAACCGGCCAAAGTGAAACATTTCAAAACAAACTTTCTTTGTGAATTGCACTTTCTGTTTAAAGAAATAGAGAAACTTAGATGCAGAAACCCATGCATTAGCTGGTTAACTAAAGGGTTGCTGCATCATCCAGAATCACATCCTCTGCCCCTGGCCAACGGGACGACCTTTGTGTTCAAATGCAACAAAAAGCGCTTAACTCCTGCTATGCCATGGTGTATAGAGACTAGTGTACAGATAGGAAGGTCAGCGGTATTCTGGGTATCTGCTATTTTTTGAAACTGTACTTGCCTTCGGAGGGGAATGCTTCCCGTATTAATGTGCTTTTTCCTCTCAGCTTTAAACACTGTTAGAATTCGGGATTGGGAAGGAGAGGCATTCATTCAACAATACACTAAAAAAAGAGAATGCTGTCACTTTCTGAGGAGGCATTTAAGAAAACCAGCACATATCTTTGTATGTTTGTTTGTTTTTATCATATGTGTTTATGTGATGGGAAACGAACAATGCAAAAGGAAAAGGAGGAGTGATGTTAAAATAAAGGGATAAACCAAAACGGTTGGTTTGCAGCCTCCACGATTCAGGTGAAATCATTCTGTTTGATATGTTCAATGACGTGATGCAAATGAAGGAAGGTTCTAGAACAGGCCTCAAGCTCTTCTTTATCTCAGCTATATATTTTTTTCATTATGCTTGTTCATGTACACCAATGCTTGGTTTAAAAAATACAAAAAGAATAAAAATAAAAAAATGGGGGAAAATCATTCAATAAAGATACATGAACAATTAGTTACTTGATCCTGAATAAAGAAAGGTACATGTATACTTTCTTACACCTATATGCAGACAAACGGTGTTTGTCAAAAAATTATTTCAATTTTCATTATTTTTTGGTTTTATTTTGTTTCTTTGTAAATAATAAACCTTTAAAATATAGAGAAAAAAAAAATAAAAGAACTATTGCCATTTACCACCAAGCTTCAGTGTGTTTTTGTGATGAGTTGCCATTTAATCTTCAACTTTTGCTTGCGTTATTTATTATTAGATTTACAATATACAGACATGACTGAGGTGTGCAATTACATTTTGCAGTTATGTATGAGTTCAGATTTTAATATTGGCTCATGAAAAATGGTAAATATTCTTTGCTAAAATCTCAGGCGTGGTTACAAACAGTTGCGCCATTATTATGATGCCAATCTAGACATACACTCTCACACATAACGTTTACAAAAAGGAATTTCCACAGCAACATCACATAAAAAATGTGCCCCAAAGAACCTTTCAATGAACAGTTCTTAAAAGAACCATTTTTAATAAGTTTGAAGACCATTTTAATAATCTGAAGAACATTTTAAATAACCTTTTGTCTAATGGAAAGGTTGCATGTTAAAGTTTCTTCATACTGTTGAACCATCGATGCCAATAAAGAAAAAAAAAAGAATAAAAACATCAGTATCTTGATCTTCAACAGCCTTGCAAACACACAGAAACCCCTAGCAACATCCAAAGTCACTCAGAACCACACTGCAGTGCTTTGGAACCACTTCTGATAACACATATAAAGATATTAAAATCATTCACTAAATCAATCCTATTTTTGCTGGTTTACACAAACAACTAACAACAACACTGAAGAAATCCATTCACTGTGAACACAAAATATTCCAGTCTGTAAAGCCAAGCTCTTCACAGCCAAAGGTAAAAGGAAAGATTGATCTAACCAAATCCTTTTGTTCCCTTGTTCAAGAACCCTCCATTGTGTGTCCAAAAGCTGAATCCAGACATGATTAATCCACATATAATGACTGTAAATTTTAGGTGACAGTAGAAGTGTTTGGAGAAAACTGAATAATTGTATAATGTAGGACCCAAAACACATGCAAGGAGGAAACAGGGGTGGAAGAAGGCCTAGAAACCAACTTAAAATCCCCTTCACTTCCTGTTGTGTCCAAAATTAGAAATATAGATGAACTATTTAACATTTTCTTATTGTTAAGGTCATCTTGCTTTCTGTGCTGTATAAGTACAGAGATTTAAAAGATAGTGTGTGACACAGTGATCGTGGGAGAGAACGGAATATAAATTTGGAGAAAGGAACAGAGAAGACATGTCAGTGACTCTTGTGGGTGAAATAAATTTCTTTGGGATGGTCAGGATTTCCATTCATTCCCCTCGGAGGCTGTAATCAGTCATGAAGTATTCATACATTGAGACCGAACCCTCTCATGGTTGGTGCTGATTAACAGGACACTTTACACACACTTTGGATTCATAATTCACAATCCTCAAAACAGGGATTATTAGACTTCTGCATGCCTAATAAATCTGAGATAGAATGAAACATTTGCATCTCTTTATATATAAATCCTCTTCAGGGTTTGATTATTAATCAGGATTTCATAATACCCTTACCCTATTTTACCCTTAAATATAAAAACATAATTAAACATTTTAAGAATACAATTTTTAAGATGTTTGACTAAAAAAAATCGGAATAATTGATAATATGTATCAAGCGTGAACCAATCATAAACCACTGAACCAAAATTTGAGTAATTTTCTTACTATTAATTCAGTTGTGCATTATTTTGAATTCATTATTAAATGCTAATTATAAATTAATTATTACATTAATTAACCAGGCCTGGACTACTGTGTTTTAGTTTTGTTTGTGCGCGACAGTCGTCCACGAGGGGCTTTCGCGCTGTTTTGTGTTTATTTTATTATTAAATTCTTTGAATATCCGCCGCTTCCCGGTTTACAAACCTCACAATCATGGGAAGGAGGAGGCGGGACCTGGCGGACATTCGTGGGTCGAGCAGGTGTCGCTCATTTCCAAATCACTCCACTGGCCTCGCTCCATTCCCAAGGCTCTCGGCCCCGCCCCACTCGTCACATAAGTGTATTTAATTTATTTTGCTTTTTTGTTCAAATTCGAAAAGTTCAATATTTCAATGTTTCAATATTCAATATTTCAGACACATGAAACATGCTAATATTAGCCTTCATAAGGTGTATAATTCATATTTGAATGATACAAATGATTAATATTTAGGGTTAGGGGTTTGAAACAAACTATTAGCAATCTTCACTAATCAATCCCAGTTCGATTTCACACAAACTCACACAATATAACAACATATAATTTCAATAAACAATATATTATATATATATATATATATATATATATATATATATACTGTATATATATATGTTAATATTTTAAGAATGTAGTTAAAGACCAGATGGCTTTGAATGAATGTTCTATTAACATAGTTAATTATTACTGGAAGAAAGTTTGGTTTATTTTAGAGAATCTTGCTGGAACATCAGCCTACATTTCTGAAAATGTTCCCTATTACTGTAGGGACAGTTAAAAAAAATGTAATAAAGTTTGAAAGTGTTTTCTCATTAGTGTATTGCATCAATGCATCAATTTTTCTGTCAGTGAAGGAGATAAGAAAGTCATGGGGTGAATTCAGGTTGATTGATTGCTATTAAAATGACTGGAGAATATAGTCCCAATCATCCTGAAGTAACCTCGACAGGTTTGGAACAACATGAGGGTGATTAAATGATGAAAGCGTTTTCAAATTTGGGGTTAACTTTTTCTTATTATTTTTATTTACAGCGTACATCCGTTCAGGCAACCAAACCTAAAACAGCGAGCCTGTCCTCCAACAAAAAACGACCATTGAAAACAGCTGTGTTTCACATGACAATAATTCAGCGAGAATTCCTATGTATAGCAAATGTAATTTAAGAAACCAAGCTATGGGTTTGGAAAAGGTCAAAGGAACAAGGCAAGTCTTCATAAGTATTTACCAAGTCAGTGGTTATGAAACAATGTTTTCATATTAGTATAGCCTACACATATATATATAGAGGTCTATATAGCATATATAAATACATGCTAAATAGAAAAACCTTAATTATTTGTGTGTGTATTTATGTATACATGTATATATATTCTGAAGTTGCTTTTCTCTTATAGGCTTTAACTCTGACCCAAAGCCCAAAATTTCTACAATGGATTTTTTGTTTCACTTACAAAATGTTTCACTCAAAAGCACGTCACATTAATGAAGTAAAAATGGTTGCGAAAGTTCCACACAGATAGATTTATTATCTTCAGAATATGAATATTTATAGGAATGCTAAAGCATCTCATCAGAATTTGTGTCAGCGTAACTGACCGCTGGCAGAAAGTGAATTAGTGTTAAACTTGATTTATTGGTTTCCCGCACAGCTGAAGGTTACCTTTGGGTAATGGAGGATGCCGCAGCTCAGTAATCTTCTGGGACTTCTGTAATTGCATTATTTCATAATGGTTATATATTTTAGGTGGCATTGATAACGGGAGTGAATAAAAAACAAAAAAGATTAATATCTCTTGGTGGATTTGTGCTGTATGGGTTTATTATCTGATTGCGTATAAATCGGAATTTCATTACGGCACTGTCAAGATCTTGAGATCAATGATGCCGCTTCCTCCAGCCAATCAGATTATTACAGTTTATTGAACTGGCAGAGGTTGTTGAGGTAATTGTTTGGGGTTAAAATGTTAAGCATGATACAGTAATCAGAGACAAGTTTCATGGACTTATTGTGCTAAAGATGCACATCCGAGAGAATAAAGCTTAGTTGTCCTACAGGCAACTTTATTTGTATTGCAGATTTTGCATAAAATAAAGAACATTTATTACTTTGCATATATATACGAATATAAGATTTTGATCATTTCAATGATCCTGTGTAAATTCCTAAAAGCAAAAATTATTCCATGCACCCTCTTAATAATAATACAACATTTTTGAAATATAAAAATTTGAAAATGTTTTCCAGAATAGTTTTAGATGGAGCTTAAAAATGTAGCCAGGCCACTTTAACTTGGGCAGTAATTTTATTTTTTAACAATTGGTATTATTTACAAAAATTCAAAACAAATGAAAAATGTAAACAAATTTTATAATCAACAAAAAAAAAAAGAGCATCACAGTGCAAGACAGTAAAACTGTAGGGAAGCACATATTCAAAGGCAGCCATCATCTCTGGACTTTCAGGATTTGTAGGCATTCTATTCAAGGTGACTTCAGAGGCACTTTTACAAATTTACTTCCTTTTTAATGCCAGATGCTTTGTTATTTGATTTCAATAAAATAATTATTACAGCTACTCAAGACTGGATATATACTAAAGAAAACATATAATGTATCTCTACCTTTTTTTATTTATTTTTTTCTCTCTTAATTCTTTCACTTTGAATACATGTATTTGGTTCTAAAATGAATCCAAATAGATCTCAGATATCTGACCTCCGTTTAGGTCGGGATACTTGTACAGTATGAAAGCAGAACTCGGGGTGACATTCTGGCAGTGAACACCAGTTTGCTCACTGAGGCTGCCCCACTGGGAGACTCTGGTCTGGGCAGCTGGGTCCTGATGACGGTACACATAAATGGATGGGTTTGATGTGAATGAAATGCATTTGTAGAAAACTCTTTGAATGAGAAGGTGTGTCCAAACTTTTGGTCTGTACTGTATGTATATATATATATATATATATATATATATATATATATATATATATATATATATATATATATATATATATATATATATAGTTTTAATTATAACCATAACAACCCATGTTCCTCTGCAGCAATCAGACGTCCCATATAAACAGTAACCTAAACTAAGCCTCTAACTGAAGTTCACATCCTGATCCTCGCTCATCTGAGCTGATCTAAAATGTCTGCTGTGATCACCGCAAGATTACAGACTTTATCTGCTCTGAAAGAAGGGAAAAAAAGGGCTGCCATGACCTGTGCCATGCCAGGGCTGCGGTCTAGTATCTCTAAAGATATGCTTTAGTGCTTTTCTCATCCAACAGCATGTCTAAAATACAAGCGAACAATGCAACAAAACTAGAAGGCATCCATCAACGAAGCCGTGCATCAAAAGGCATGTTGATTGTAATGGGAGCTTTCTAGTTTTGTTGCATTGGTTGCAATCTCAGTTTAAACGAGGTGTGAAAGGTTAAAAGGATATCGAGGGCATTTATGGCATTGAATTTGGGGTAAAAGCTTCATGCAGTACAGCACAGATCATCAGACATTTTCGAAGCTTCTTCAAAAAGCAAAGGCAGTTCTGATCTCCAAAACTGAGCTTTTTTTCATAAGCATGTTTTTTTTTTGTTTTTGTTTTTTTACTACGGTGCTCTCCGTGAGGCATTCACTTCATACTGGCTCTCTTAATTAGCTGGAAAGATGTTTCTGTGATTCTTTATATGTCAGACTCATTAGCTTCTTCCTGGAGATTTGTTCTGCTTACGAAATGCATGGTTACACTTTTCATATCTCTGTATTTTACTGAGAAACAGCATCAGAAATGAAATTTGCAGAGATATCTTTCAGTTCTAACGATTCATGATGCAAGGATTGCCAGATGGCTTGTTCGATTTGAATTGCAGTGTTTACATCACTGTGGCACTTCAGTTTCTTTAGCAATGCTTTCTAAGACTGCAATCACTACGTATGTTTCCAGAAATTGCTAATTTAATTAATGCCAAAAAATGGGAATATTATATCACTGCCTGCATTTAATGCTGTAATTTACTGTAAAATGTAATCTTAAATTTGCAGGTTATTTATTTAATAATAATATATATTTTTAAAAATCATTATTTTGCTTTCACTTTTTGTTGTTTTGCGATTATATATGAAAACACTATTATATTAATTGTTTACAAATTAAAATAAAAAAAGAAACGATTATAAAAAAAATTGGCAAATTCCAAACAGAAGTGAGCATCCATGTGCCCTACTCCCTTCGAAGGCAGAGCCCTTGAAGTGTGTTCTTTGAAGGGTGTGGGGAAATATTGTCTCGTAAAAGCATTTGGAACTCCCTTGGTGAAGGGAATGAAATAAATATTGCAAATAAATAATGCAAATAAATATTTCTTCTTCTTCTTATTATTATTATTATTTTATTTAAACATTGTCTCACTGTGTATTATTTACTAATAAACTTTTTCCAATTAAATGTGCTTTAACTTGATTACACTACAGTCTCATATCAAACAGTATCACATCAAAATAAAGATAAATTTAGCCTTTTCTACTTATGTTTGTATATGAATTCGAAATCAATCCCAACTTTGCTTTAAAATGCATCGCAAGATCTCCTAACTGAAGATCACATGATCACAAACATAAATCACTTTGATTAATCACATGTTCCCTTCACTAACGGACTTCTGGAAGGGCCCTTTGTGAAGGTATTCAGTTGTTCACTACAAAGTGCATTCCCTTCCCGAAGTGACCTTCAAGGGTGCAAAAAATGTGTGTTCAAGAGAACAAAATTGTCACTTCTGGTGGAAACTCCAGGGAACGTTCTCTAGTTAAAGCTTTGGTTAGATTCTCTCAAAGTTGTGAACAAATATTCTTCCAGTTACAGTAATAGGATGTTGGTTCAAAGCTACTGTATGTGGTCTGTAATAATGTTTATAAAACGTTAGCATAAAAAAAAAAAAAAAAGTATGTACACATCATTCATTCATTTTTCTGAAACCTTTAATTTGAGTTGGAAAACATTCAGAAATATATGGGAACTTAAAGTGTTAGTTCAACCAAAATGAAAATGGGGTGTATATGAATTTCTTCTTTCAAATGAATCCAGTCGGAGTTATTTAAAAAACTGTCTTTGATATTTCAAGCTGTTTCATGGCACTCAGCTGGCGATGCAGTGCATCAGTCCAAAAGAAGTTATACAAAAAGCACCCATCTTTAATAAAAAAACTCCAGGGGATGAACAAAGGCATCCTGTGCTAAACGATGCATATTTGTAGGAAAAATATCCATATTCCATGTACAAAAGTGAGCGCAAGATAGATTAAAGTGATTATTAAGTTTTAATTATGGTTATTTTTCTTACAAAAGCACATCAGTTTACTACAAGAGGACTTTGTTCACCCCCCAGAGCCATGTGAGACACTTTTTATTATGGATGGGTGCTTTTTATTTAATTTGTTTTGTACTGATGCACTGCATCACCCTCTGAGTGCCATTAAACTGATTTAATGATCAAAGACAATTTTTTTTATAACTCCGATTGGATTCATCTAAAGAAGATGACTAGGATGACTTGAGGGTGAGTCATTTATGGGCTAAGTTACATTTTCGGGTGAACTAACCCTTTAATGAGAATGTTGGCAAAATGTTCTTAGAATAGATTTTTGCTAGCTGGGCTGATGCAAAATGAAAACAGTAATGGATGTGGTAACCCCTGAGTAAGTCACACGGGTCTTTAATTTATTTAAAAAAGATTAATTAAAAAATATTAAATCAATTTGTATTATTATTAATTCCATGTCTTTATGTGAATTTAGGATACTTTCTAAAAGCGAAATCTGTTTAAGGTGTTATTTGCCATTCGGCCATAGGTGGGGTATTTATTGATTGTGCCTCATTTTCTGCAATTTGCTCCAATAGATGTGAAAAAGCTCAACCTCCTCTCCCACTCTGACATCTCTGACTTCTTCCACAATGAACAGGTCACATGGATCCATTTCCAGATCTCCAAATGGATTCCGAAACCATTTTTCAGCTCTTTGATTTGTAGTTCTATTGTCACTAAACCGGATTTCTGTAAACAAAAGATCATGTCTGTCTCCAGAGGAGTGCAGTGTTCCTCACCCATCTCATCCTTTTCTCACATCACCAAATTCAGCTTTTTCTAGATTTTATCTCACATTTCTCTTCAGAGTCATTGTACAGTCCCAGAGACCTGGAGCAAACATCTTCTGTTATTAAAAGTTCTGACTGAAGGCATTTCGAAGCAGCACAATAAAGCCCAAGAAATCTGCTCTGTCTTCTGAGGTTTAAAGACTAGAAACGCAACGCAAAGCCGCAAAACAAATAGCCTATTCTCCAAATAAAGAAATAAATAAAAATTACCTATTATGAATTAAAATATATTGTCAGATTTCAAACAAAACACTGCTTTTTAACTGCACTGCTACTATACTATATATTATACTATACAGTCCCTTCAGAAAAACGCGATGATGTGATGGCCTGATTTAATGCATAATCAGCCAAAGGCCAAATTTATGCGGGGTCGTATTTTTTCAAATACACGGCTCTTTTGCCGCATAAATTGCCAATTTCAGAAAGCAAAATATGCAAGGCTAGCTTGATTTCATAATCCCTGTATTTTTGTTGCAAAAAACTCACATGTATATTAGCAGAAAGTTAAAAAAAATGTGCATTTACTTTACACAAGTAAAGCGCCATTTTGAGAAAAAGGTGTCGGGGGAATCACCTTTTTTTCTCTGTTTCATCAAACCGCAGTTTTTGCAAGTTCACGCAATTTCATCGCATAAAATAGCAAAAATATCCCACATATTCCATTGCATTTTTTAAGAGAACGTGCCGCAAAATCAAGGATTTTTGCCCGCAACAATCACTAAAAAAAATGTGTGTGTGTGTGTGTGTATACAGTATATATATATTCTGTTAGATTTAATCACATTTCTGTTTCTTTGTCGCTTTGATTTTATGTATTGGCTATATGTTTTGGGGTTTGTTAGGTCCTTATATACGAACCTTGAAGGCGAGTACTTGGCACATAATACAGTGAAAGTTGCTTTGCTAAAAAAAAAGAAAGAAAAAGATTTAGCACTGCATACAACGTATAAAGTTAAAATGAACATTTTGGGAGCAATTTGGGAGTACTGGTTGCAAAAGGAGATATTTCTACCTCATCTGCCCTATAAAAATGTCTTCTGTTGCAGTCAGGTTGGACCATTGAAATTATGGCTATATTTATCGTATATAATAATAAAACCATTTGTATTAGATTAAAACATTATTTAGTTTATACAGTACCTGACTAAAGATGAACCAAGACTTTTATTAAGCCTCCCATCAAGGTAAATCCCTTGTAGTAAAACGTAGCTCTCCAGGCTGAGGAGGCATCAGGTTCAACAGCTTCTGCATAGGTCATGTAGAGAGTCCTGGCCCCCTGATCTCCATCTGATAATGAAGTCTGTAAAGAGAGATAAGTCAATCGAGACCAGCGTCATGAGACTCTCACGCCTCCAACCAAGAGCAGCTCTCAGGCTGAAGAGCACCGGAGGAACCAGAGGTTTGGACGTGATTCTCCCGGGGTTTTCCAGTAAAGTGACACATCATGCACAAGCAAATGTGAAACAAGAAAAAATCATATATTTATCAACGTACCAAAGAGCTTGTGTTTGAGTTAGACGTTTGGAAACACCTTTCTTTCCTTCTTTCTTTCCTTCTTTTTTTAACTAATGTGTTTTTCAGCTTATTTTCTTGTAATATTTTCAACATTTTAGTACAATTATAAATGTCTTTATTTTTACTGGTTCTTATACTTTAGCAATTTAATGCATTCTTGGTTTATAAATCCATTTATTTATTTATTTTTTTTACCCCAAACAATTTTATCATGGTTTTAACAAAAACGTTAAGCAGCACAAAACATTTTCCACATCAGTGGTTTTCAACCTGTGGTCCGGGCCCAGGTGGGCCGCCAATTATTTTCTGTTCATTTCCAGTCCATTCTAGGGCTGTGCGATTAAAAGAAAACGTCCTAAAATCACGATTTGAGCGTGCGCATATGCCTAACTCCAGGTTCACACACTGTCTGTGATGCGCCTTTTTTCTGAGCCAATGTTGACGGATCAGAGCGTTCTCACTGCGGTAAAAGGCTAGAAATAAAAACGTGCAAAAATAATTCATGTCTAACACATGAGCATAGAGTGAATTTGTTAGTGAACAGGATGCAGTGTAAGTGAGAGGAGACACGTTTTAAGTGTGCACACTCTCTCCTCGCAAAGCAGCGTGTATCTGAGCAAGCACGACCCGTTTTGTGACAGAGCAAAGGAAATCTGCTGCGAACAGAGAGATTCGCACTCGTGCATTATTTTAATGTGCTTTCGCGTTATATTTATGCGCTCTCACTGCTGACCGCATACACATACTGTATACACACTGCAAACACCTGAGGCACCGCTACAATTAATGAGCTCTATGAACAATGCATGGCAAAAAAGAAAAAAAAGTCCCTGTATACAGGATTTTTTTTTATTTATTTTTTGCCACAAGTCTATACATTTTTTTACATCTTCACTATAGTGATAATTTTGACTTATGTCTGTTCTAGAGATGTTACAACTTTTTGATAAAGCTCTGATTGGTTTTCTTTTGGAAATATGTTTCAAATTAATCCTGAATGCATTTATGACTGTAAAAGCACAATTGCAAAATTGATCAAAAAAAATCGCGATAGTTTTTTTTTTTTTTTTGTCCATATCGCACAGCCCTAGTTTATTCAATAAATATAGTTTAAAATCTAGCTTTGAGTACTAAGTTATTAACCCAACAATCGCGGGGTCAGTTAATTTTTTTGAAGTGGGCCGCGCAAACATATGTGTTTGGTTGTGTGGGCCGCGAGTTGAAAAAGGTTGGGAACCACTGTTCCACATAATAAGAAATGTTTCTTGAGCAGAACATTTTTGATTAGTAGTGTAGTAAATAAAGTTACATCAAAAACAACAACAACAAAACAGAAGAGGCATAACTAGTAACTAGTAAAAGTAACTAGTAAAGTTAATAAATACAATTTGTGTTACTTTTATTTTGTCTGTTATTTTGGTAATGTTATTTTTAAGCATCTAATCAAAAGCCTTTACATCAAAACTTTTTGGACTGGTAGTTTATGTTAAAAAGCTTTTCATCCTTTTACTTTGTTGGGTACTTAATAAAACAAAAACACCTTTAATGCTCTGAAGAGGTTCCAATTAACTTCAAAGAGCAGGGAGCTTTTTCATCTCTGTAAAGTAAACATTTTTATTCACATGATAAAAGGGTAACGTGCTGCAAAGTCAACTAAATGTGTAACGATTTAAACCGATGAATAGAGATACAGTGATAATCAATTTCTCTTCTCTAGTGGTACTGTCACCTTTATTAAAGTGACCAGGTTTACCTCACAAGAAGCAAGACAGAGGAGTAACAGAGGAGGCACTTTTAGTGACCAGAGACACATTTACTCCAGTTTGACGTGGATGGCTTGTTGACAGGCAGACAGAGAGATTTTAGCTGACACAAAGACCTGATCATAATTATCCTAAAGCTATTTTCCATATTATTGTGTAAAAATAGCAATCAGCAAAAACAAAGGAGACTAACATTAAAAAGCTTGTCAGGCTATTGAAATCACCTGGGCTAATGCAAAAGAGGTTGGATTAAGATGTTCCAGAGAGTCAAGCAGGACTCAAGAGGGAGACATTTAAAGAGAGAGTAATCAGCAGGAGAACACAGCGTCCCTAGCTGAGATGTTCATTAGCTAGTTGCCTAAAATACACACAAATATATTACTAGCATCTTACATTCAAAACACACCTTGTTTCTCTGATGCACGGGATTAGAGACTTATCATTTTAATCAGAGGTAGCCATTATCTCCTCTTTGCTGCGCAATTATGTTTGTATCAGAACTGTGTGGCAATCAGAGCATGTTGTCTAAACTGAAGTGCTCACGGCTGAAAAAGAGCACACAAAGTTTTACTGAATCGAGATTTTAAGTAAATATCTGTATTAAGAAAATGCAATAAAATAAAAACAAATAACCAATCATAGAGACAAATCACTATGTCACCATCTAAAAATGAAATATTATAATTTTTTGCTCTACTGCCATCCATTTAATTTCGTAGATCACTTTCGGCAGGCCATGTGACATCATGAAACCCAGCTGCATAACAGTGAATAATCCAGAGCTTTAAGTGCCCTGATCACATGGACTTCATGGGGTTTGTTTTGGTTTCTTTGACCCCATTGGTGATCCTATAATTTTGATGCTCACCAACAGAGCTTCCCCACAGCTGGCAATTTTTTTTTCTTTTCTTTTTTTGTGAAATATCATGATTATCATTAATTTCCCTCCTGAGCTATACAGAGGATTACGCATCTGCTCAAGGCCGCAAATCAATCCCTAGGGACCTAATCTTGTAAAACATGGTCAAATTTAAAGCCTTATACACTCAAATAAAGGCCTTTCAGTTTATCGTCTGCAAGATGCCTTTAAAATGTAAACAAAGATATTCAAAATATTTTAAATAACTCAAATCCAAGAGAATCCAATGCATTGACAAATTAGGCTACCAAATAAAGTGTTGTCTGAGACCTGTAAATTAATTTTAATTAATGTAACTAGCCATTGCACGCAAAAGCATGTGGAGACAATAAATAAATAAATATCTTCCACTATTAAAAATAAAAGTATTAGTATAAATTAGCAAAATATAAGTAAAATGTGAATGTGAAAACACCTCCAGAAAACATATTTCTTACACAATACTTGCTCACAGCACTGACAAATGCTTGCTGAACAAAACCAGCGAGTGTCCATTTAGAAGCCGGCGTGAAGCAGAACTATACCAGAGCTCAACCGAACACTTCTCTGCTTAGTTCATTTTCTTCTTCTGAAAATTAAATGTAATGAAAAAGACAAAGGATGAACACTACAAATGAAATAATAATTAGACACTTGCGCATAATAATTAAAGAGCTGTAGGTGTGAATTAAACGCGGAGTCAGTAATGAGCTGTGTTGTGTGTTGAAGACTTCAGCTGCAGCATCTGTCTGGATTTAACTGGCATCAGTACAAAGCTAAAGGAACTGCTTGTTCAGTCTGACCTAAACTGCACTATTAAATACATGTTCAGGGTTTCCAGGTCTGTGCCAAGCCAGCCTCAATGGCATGCCAACATCTGTAATATTGTTTTTTTTTTTTTTTTAAGTTGCACACCCAAGATAACGTGCAGATCTGAAAGTACGGGGTGGGGGGAATGGGTTGATGGGGGTGCTGCAGAAAAGTATAATGGACAATTAATTAATAAGTACTTATTTAATTACTTAAATTGGTAAATAAATAAATTAATATTTACTCATTTTAATAAATGTATTAATAAATATAGGACTTGGAAAGTAAGGATAATTAATTAGTAGACACTTATTTCCTTATTTTTATTATACTTGTATTTAAAAATAAATCAATACATATTAACAATTTTTTTATTCAAATAAGTAACAAAGTAAATAAATAAATATTTACTTATTAAAATAAAGAACTTTGAAAGAAAGGATAAATAATTAATAAGTACTTATTTTTATTATACATTTATTTAAAATAAATAAATATTTACCGTTAATAAATAAATAATCAAATGTTTACTTAAAGTACTTGAAAAGTAAGGATAATTAATATATATTTATTTACTTATGTCTATAACTTTTTTATTATTTTATTTTAAGTAAATAAATAAACAAATAATTATTTAAATAAAAGGTAAATACATAAATGAGTGAATACATAAGTAAATATATAGATAAGCAAATAAAGCAAATAAACAATTTCTTATTTAAATAAGTTAACAAACCAACAAACAAACAGACAAGGGTATAAATAATGTTTTTATTTCACATGACCAGCTGAATACGGTTTCAATTATTGGACACTTGTGCTCGAGGAATAAATTAAATTGTGAACAACATATTTTGGTAAACTTTCGTGCTCAGTCCAATACAGCTGTTAGATTGACCTGCAAGCACCTTTAATGTTTCAGAATAACAGCATATTCTATAATCTGTCGTGACTGAATTTGCTCTGAGCTGAAGGTTTAAGAGTTTGTTTTTAGTGACCTAAGATCATTGCGTAATAGTCCGTCCTGCTTTCATTGTGCTGATCTGTAGTGGTTTGATTACAGTTTAACTCAGCAGAGGATTGAGCTGGAAGCCACTGAGTCTGGCTCTTGTTTAGACAAGGATTAAAGGCTAACGTTTACACAGGCTAGAATAATAATATAAAAAACTGAGAGGAGGGGGATGAATAAATGCATTCGATAAAGATTAAAAAGATTACCCGAGCGTTAAGCCTGTAAATTAGCCTATAGGCCTACTACTGTCTTTTGCAGCCGTGCTGCCTGCTGACCTCGCGACTGTGCTGGAAACCTGGAAAATTCACATGAAGTGTTTATTAAATTGCTTTCTCTCACTCGCAGAGAATCATTACATCATGATGAAATCCTTGTTAAGGAATGGCTGAAAATCTGCCATTTTAATCAGCCAATGGCAGACATCGCTCTGAGGCAATATGATACCTTGCATAAATGCCAGGATGCTCCACAGGGGCTTGTGCAACACTGGAGATATTAATCATGTAAGTGAGTGGTAATGTTTATGTGCAGTTTTAAGCAGTGTCCTGATTATGATTACATATATTAACCCTACTATGCATGAATGATTAAAATCACAGAGGAAATAAAATGTTTCAGTTATGTAATAAAACCAATTTTTCTTTTTTTTTCTTTTCTTTTTTTTTGCAAATTGTGTAAAAAAACTAATTAGTAAAAAAAAAGAAAAACATTCACATAAATTACAAAAAGTAAAATGTGTATATTTCCTGATACTTATATAAATACAAAATATATGAATTATTAAAGAAAGAAAATATTTCCGGTTACTATTACCACTGTTATTAACCATTTACATATTATAACAAATGTAAAATACTACATATTTTTATTACAGAATTATTTAAATATATATTATATATATATATATATATATATATATAATTAAATTGTAAGTAAAATTATGAGTAGGAATCAAGTGTAACCCATACATTATGGAAATCTGGGGTGGTTTTGATGTCACATCACACCCAGCGCTTAGTAAACAACAGTGCACTATTCTGTGCATTCACTATTCTATTCATTATAGTTATTGTGCTTTATGTGAACAATTGCCATTAAATTGAGTTGCGTTAAAGCCTTTGCTTTGCCATTACTATACACGTAAACAGTCACGAAACTCTACAGGTAAATGAAGATTGAAACTCCAGATGCAATATTTATTAAAGTAGTAATACACAATCTAATGTCATACCATGGGCAATCAGTACATACAATTGCAACAGGGAAAAGGCACAGCAAAGGGTAATCCAGGGAAACCAAACCAGTGACCAAGACAAGGGCATAATTTCGACCATTTCATTTACTTGACAGATTCTAAAACTGATGTTGGGGGTAAAGGTGTGTTCACACTGACATCAAATCAGTTGCTGGAGGTAATTTGCATAAAGTTAAAGTTTGCATTTGCATAAAGTTAAACCGTCTATAACTTGTCCCCTTGCTAACAATTGCTACTCTGCTGGAAACTCATTGAAAATTTACTTTTGGTAGTTGCAAATTGCTATCTGTACAAATGCCCCTTAATTCTGATGAACAGTCCTTGCTTGCATTAAACAATTCAAACAAAAAAAGCAAGTAAATCACATTAAGTCAGTAACATAATCTGTATTACACATATTAGGTAACTATTTTCATATTATGTTTGACCTACCTCATTTATCACATAGACTTGAATGGAATTATTGTGTACCATGATACGAAGTTAACAACAAAACAAAGAAAAAGATAAGAGTTGATTCTTTGTTAACAATATTATGACATCCATTACCTGTTATCATTATTATAAATTCATTAAAATTACCTTACACTAGAGTTTCACAAACTGGGGTTCTAATGAAATCATAAAAATGTCAAGTAAATATTTTAGGTCAAAGGGGTTCGGCTCACAAAAAAATCTTGTGAACTTCTACATTACATGAACAAACATTAATAAACATAAACAAGATATTACATGACCAAAGTCTTCCAGGTTTGAAATATTTTTGTCCAGACATCCAATGTAATTATAAGTGGAGTATATAAGTCACTGGATGATGAAGATTCACAGCTATGCATCGGCAGTGTTTAATAACTGCCATCATTATTAGACTAATGTCTAATAAAAAAGAAAAAAAGGACTGGGGTGAATCAATAAATTATGCCCTGATCAGCAAAGCCCTGAATGTTAATTTCCAGTCCAAGCATGCTCAAAACCCCTCTGATCAAGTTCAAGCTCAGCCCTCCACAGTAAACCTGCAGGTGCTCGCAGGTTTGTTCGCATGCATTTATTCATGCGATGCTGCACTGATTTTTGCATCCCTTCCAGGAGGTTCATTGTTCAAATAGTTGTGAGCAGGCAGCTGCCTGGTCAGATAACCCATTAGAGATGAGAGCTCAGTCCAGGACAACACGGACACTTTTCGAACTAATGCATTAATTCATCATTCTCATTGTACTGATGTATTCAAAGCCAGACCTGAGAAAGAGCTGCAATGCTTTCCCGTTCTTCCCCCATCTCGATTGCTTTGCTTTCATGGCATTCTTAGGGAACAGAAATGAGTTAACGTTCGTAGGAACTGACCCGTGTTTGTCGGATGTCTCAAAGTCCTCTGGCGACCACCAGCGTCATCATACTCCTGTGTGGTTTGATACAGCAGCTGTTAAACGGCTGAGTCAGCTGAGCTTGCCCAAATAAACTGTAGAGAAAGAGCAGGTTGGGACATTTCAGAATTGCAGTAATTGGCTTGGTCTCATTACAAATAAATAAATGGAAAACAGAGATGCTAGAACATCAGCCAAAAAGGCCTAATCTATTTCAGTCAGCTTTATTTTTTATTTCCCCTATTGCATTATTTAACATTATATTCAATATAAAGTACAGCCATTAAATGAATGAAATTTGAAAAAATAACTTAAGGACTAAAATACTTTGTTAAACAATGACTCAACAACTATATATTAAAAATTATATATATAAAAAAAGAAAATGAAGAGAAACATAAAACAGTAATTTGACAAGTTAAACAAAACTTTACTGTCTGGACATTATTCATTAATTTTACATACATTTCCATTAACAGTAAACACTGGAAAAAAATAATACATTTAAATGAATAATTACAACGTAAATAAAAATTATAATAATACAAATAATAAATTAAGGTAAAACTAAAACCTATTATGATTTAATTACTTTCATGTGAAGGAGAGTGAAATGCTGAAATGCTGAAATGATATTAGCAGGATCTGTGGTGAGAAAGGTTATTATTATCCAGTGAGATCTCGTTCAGAATATAAAACAACAACTCAGACAAAACACACCCTGAGACAGGGTTTCTCCAGACAAAACATTACAGTTCTCAAAGACTCTGATTCCAAACATCATCAACTCACAGCTGAGAAACGCTTTTCAGAACAAAAACAAATCAAGTCACTGATAATAACAGCAAGCAATGAAACAAGAAGAGTGAATGCGAAAGCAGAGATTGGAGATTCTTGCTGGCACTGACTCTGGTAGTTTGTCACTTGGGTGTTCCAGTTTACGTTTTTCCTCTGGGATGGATGGGATGAGTCATTTTCTATTGTATATTTATAGCCCTCCTGTTCAACTTGCTCAGCAAGGTATTCTCTCGGTTTTGCTGAGTTGGTTATATCGATGTCAAATAACAAATGTGATTTTGTGTTTAAGTAAGAAAGTCACCATCCTCCCACTGTTTAGATACACACAAACCCCAGCAATAGGCTGAAGATAACTTAAGATAATTCCCCATTAAACTGCTCAGTGATTTCCATTATATTAAGCTGACTCCCCATACTGAATTCTACTGAGTAACTAAAGCAGCCCAATTCAGCTGACTGAATTATTTGAACCCAAGCAACTAAATCTGAATACAAGAGACTCATTGTTCAGTTTTGGCTTTTCAAAATGAAAATGTAACCTAAAAATAACAAACATGAAGATACAGAAACACTGTTTCTAGCCTCCTGTTACTGTAGTTGCAAAAATAACTCTGTTTTATGATGGATTGCTGCCTTCAGTGAATATTATAAAAAAATAAGAAAAAAAAAATTGTATGAGACAACAAAATCTAAAGAATTGGTATGAAATGGAGAGAGGCCTGATAAATTTGTATACGATGAGCAAGGTGTAAGAATTTCTAAAAGATAAGAATTTGTGTAAATTAATATGAGACTGTGAAAGCGTAAGAATGTGTATGAAAATGGCGAAAGTGTAAAAATCTATATGAGATGGTGAAATTTATACAAGATGGAAAGATCATAAAAAAATCATGAGATTGTGTATTAATGAAATATAGAATTTGTACAAAATGGCAAAAGTGTGAGCATTCGACTCGAGATGGTGAAAACGCAGATTTTCCACAAAATGACAATACTGTAAGACATTATATGGGAACGCGAGATTTAAAAAAGTTCTCAGCTCTCAGAATGAAAATGTAAATGTAACTGAAATTAAACTGAAAGATAATTCTTATGCGAATTCATCCCGGAGAGCTTTTGATAGTGTCTTGTCACCCAGAGTAGATTGTTTGCTTCAGTTGCACTACCAAGGACTTAAATGCTCCAGGAAAGCTCTTTTCACACTGATTTTTAGGAGGGGTGATTCTTTTTTTTTTCTTTTCTTTTTTTATGACATGTTGGTGTTATATCTTGTTGTGCAGAAAACACACTGCAGCCTCAACATAAAGTCATTTTAATAAGGCAGTCAATGATCTGGAGTACATATGTTAAGGTTTTCATGAACAACAACATAAAAAAAAAAATTTTTCCCCACACTGACACTTCCTCTCTCTCACAATGGCTGCAGATGTAATATGCATTTTGGACTGTCTGGCCTTTCTGTGGAAGAGACATGTCAGAGTGTGGTGTGAAGTCTCAGCAGTGACGCCTTACAGATTAGCCTCAGAGAGACACATTAAAAAATAATAATACGGGGTCTGGCAAAAACGTCAGCATTATATAATCAGAGAGAGAGAGAGAGAGAGAGAGAGAGAGAGAGAGAGAGAGAGAGCGGAGGATGAGAGGAAAGAGTAAAAGCCCAGCGGCTCGAAACTTCACGCCTCTCTCCAACCACCTCCAAACATGAAAGGATTCAGTTTATTACTTTACCTTTGATTAAATTGGAGCTTTATTTCACAAATTCACAAGGAATCATTAAGCATGTTTAAGTATATGTATGAACACATAAGAGAATTTAATGGGTTTTTTGAGAAGATGGTTAACATTAAACTAAAATTGAAGTAATAATCCATGTTCAGTAAAAGTTAAATCTAAAACAAGAGTGTTTGTTGCTTACCACTAAAAAACTATATATTTTTTTTGTTATTTTCATTTATTTAAATCCCCCATTTGTTTTCTTTTTTTCCTTTTGATTTTTTTATACAAAAGACTTAGAAATGTAAAACTTGAAAACCTTTGAAAGCCTTAAAATATTCAGTTTCAACAGGATAAACAAGGTGTCAACAGTATGGGTGATAACATGATTTAAGTGAGAAAAAAACCAAGAAAAAAAAACCTTTGGTGTGTAAAGTTACATTTGATTTACTTAACTCTGTTGCCATGGCATATGAAACCATAAAATAAAAATGTTTTAAACATCTTTGTAGTTCAAATTGTACAAAAGTGTTTATCAGCCTTTTAATTGAGCTTAACTTGAATCAGGAATCTCTTTAATATATTTCTGGTCTTACTGTTAACAATTCAGAAGTTATTTCTAAAGAAAACCTGTTAATCTTTCATTAAAATTAGTCCTATTTCATTCCTTCGGTCTCTCACTCCCTCAATCGAAACCCCATGGTAGGGAACACATGATCACTCCATAGGGTGCATTAATAAAAAGCCATGCACACATAAAAATAAAGCTAAAGAAAGGTGTGACTTCCCGTGTTTCTGTTGCCTTTGCAGTCTGTTATTTATTTTTTATCAAATCTGGTTTGCTGTGCTTGTCCTGTTTCTCATTCAGGGGTTATTTATGAAAATATCCCTATAAAGTATGATGATTGTGTCATTTCTTTTGCACTGTAAGTATTGGCTAGGTACAGTACATAAATAATTGCAGTTCACAGTGGGTACACATTGTTTTATTATACTGTACTCACGTAATTTTGCCATTTTCCTCTCCCATTGTTTTCTATCTTCACATCTTCGCTCTTGTTCCATCTGGTTTTATTCCTTTGCTTCTTGAATTGAGAGTGTGGTTCCACAGAGATTTCAGCTCTATGAGCCACTTCCTGTGGCAAAGAACTTTACACAGACGATCTCACTGGAGCAGCATGATTCATATAATGGAACTGTTGAAAACACTTCACTGACTTCTTTACGCACTTGGATTTCAGTCTTTCCCCAGTTTGACACCAAACAAAAGGCTTCCCATCAGACCCGAAGGAATTAAACTTGCTGCTATCACTAAAGAGAACTTTCGACCAGTTCTCCTCTCTCCACAAAACATGTTCCTCAGCAAACATAAACCTAGCCTTTTGATTATTTCTGCTGATGAGAGGCTTGGTCGTTTTCAGATCTATACCCTCTTCAGCAGTGAACTGGCAAGCAATTCCAGCTGCAGTGCTGAACCCCTTCCCCATTGAGAGTCTCCGCATTGTGCTGTCCTCTCATTCATTTGTCTTACTGGACAACCAGGACTTGAAGGAGTTAGTGTCATTACTGTTTGAAGTTGCAATATTCAAGAAATCACAGATTTTGAATGGCTGTTCTTGCGATGTCTGAAAGGGTCATCCCTTAGGCCTGTCATCTTAGAGCGGCCCTCCTTCTTACAATCACAGTGCAATTGGGGGAATGTTGCCAGTTAAATAGGGTTTGTCATATAATTAAGGGAATTAGCACCAGGTGCCAGATTAACACCAATAATTTGGAGGTATTTGTAAGTTTTATTTTTTAAATATTAACATACACACATA
The DNA here is from genome assembly GCF_023724105.1 of Carassius gibelio. Classification (NCBI taxonomy): domain Eukaryota; kingdom Metazoa; phylum Chordata; class Actinopteri; order Cypriniformes; family Cyprinidae; genus Carassius; species Carassius gibelio. Next base: position 5,499,507 of record NC_068391.1, on the reverse strand, counting down.
GATTTGAGTGATTTCAGAGTGTGTCATTGAAAACAATAAGCGTAATGTGCTTTGGGGCATTCAGAGCTTTAAAGCGTTTTTGTAATAAGTTCAAACTGTTCTTTCCTTCAATCAATGTATTTTCCCTCTCTCACACAACATCTACACCTCCACACACACTTACAGAAATAAGAGCACACTGCAGTCTAGTATAACGCTGATTCAGAGCACGTTTCAAGCTGATGGATTTGATAAAGCACAAGAACTACAGCGTTTCTCCAATTTACTTGTAAAAAAAGTCAGACAGCATGACTGGGGATGTGTGGAGGAAAAAACACTACCACACAGAACAACAGACAAAATGTGTAAGAAGAAAATAAAGAAATCAATAAAGCTTTCATGACAGATATTCAAATAAAACTCGACGGTGAAGGAATTAGGGAGCAATCTCAACCCCTTCCACTTAACAGTAAAGCAAGAACAGCAGCAGCAGGAATCCTCCACGCATCACTTAAGAACCAACACTAAAAAAACTATTTATGATGAAGCATATCTGCAGCAGAGACTTGCCTCAGCACAAAGCTCATCAAAAAAGAAATATCTCATGGAGGGGACCGTTAACGCTGCGTCCTCCATCCCTGGGAATTTCATCATGCTGAGAGAGAAATATTCAAAGCATTTCCAATCAGTCTACAAGAACAATGACAACTGTGGAAAGTGCTGACTGCGATTGAGAAACAATTATACTTTAACAAACCTTGATCAAGAGAAGCAGAGGGCTGTGGTTGAATCTGGAATTACTTATGAACAAACAGAGGGGTCATTCTAAGGTTACAGGTAAAGGTGAAAGGTCATAGGTCACAAAAGCCCTGAAACAAATCATCCAGCTCTGTGATTACTCACATTACATTTACCAAGTCTGAATTTTTTATTTTTTTATTCTTAATCGTACTTACATGCTGATTTGCTGCCCAACAAGAAGTATTTTTTATTATCAATGTTAAAAAGAATTGTGCTGGTTAATATTTCTGTAAAAACTGCTCAGTATTTTGGATTCTTTGATAAAATTTATTTTAAATATTATATTTTTTGTAACATTATTTATGTCATTACATTCACTTGGATCAGTTAAATGAATCTGCTGAATAAGAGTACTAATTTAAAAATAATAATAATAATAATCTGTCAATGTAACCAGATGTTCAAAAAGGGAAAGCAAAGAAAAACTAAACAAATTAAGGTCAATAAAAATATTTAATTAAATCAGTGACGATAATTAACTGGGGCTTGTGGCAAAAATGGCGCCAAAAATGAACAACGCCCCACAAATTCAAAATAATGCAAATTTTTCTGAAAAGTAAAGTCTCTGCAAAATTAAACTAAACACTTTAAGGATGTCACGATTATTAGAAAATGTTGAAAATGTTGAAAACATCCGCTTACCTTGTATCACATTTCCTTTTACGTGTTGTCTTTTGCAGCGTTGAGAATTGTAACAGATTACACATGTTTCTGGTGAGCTTATAAATGCAACGGCCAATCAGAGGCATTCAGATTAGTCAGCACTGAAAACACCAGAGTTCACACTGCACTCACTGAATGAATTACATTAATGAATTACGCAAATTTATCTAACATCATGAACAAAAAAATGCAGAGATACAAAGGGATTAGTTTCGCCTTGTAGACAGCTTGAGTGCATACTTTCAAAGACGTGATGATAAAATAAATATGCTGAAATCATGTCTTCTATGGGTTTTGACTTGGCGATCACATAAGCTCCTCAGGAAGCTGTAGGCTATATTGACCAGAGTAAAAGACACAAACACTCATGCGTTTGAGCAGGTTTGATGTGTCCAATTTCCAGTCAGTCAGAGCAAAGATCATCATCATTGGAGCAGCATCAGACCCACGGGATCAGAAGTCTGTCACCGGGGTACCAACAGCACCGTCACACTCCAGAAAGTCCTAGACAACAAATCCTCACAACTCATACTCTGTATATGACTGTGCAGTGTGCCGTATGATGATGGATGGAACTTTAGCGCAGGATCAACCTCCAGAACCACCGCAGAGCAGCTTTCAGGGCAGTTTAACACAGACCGACGCACATTAACATCTCATTGGCAACGTCCAGGAGAGAGTACACACACAGGGTTTAAAGTCATATTTACATATTTAAGGTACTAGATCGATGCAGCTTAGACTTTGAGGAGAAACTAGGCTTAATTATGGGTTTTGGTAAAGTTAGTCAGGTCAACAAATCAAATCTTAAAAAGTGTTTTAAAAGTGATTAAAAAAAAAGTAGGATTTTACAGTATCTGTAAATGATTAAAAAATAATAGTTGTATGTATATAAGTATACATAAATATTTTGCTGTGAAATAAACGGACTCATGTACTGTGAGTGCAATGTGAATATATAAATTATTATAAGATTTTTATTATTGTAAGTCAAATAAATCATTATATAATTAAAAATTTTAAATAAATTGAATTTTTTTTGTTATAGTAAAGTCATTTTAATACACTTTAATGTACATGTTTTCATAATTGAGATATTGTTTTAAATACGAATTATAAATAGAATTAATGAATAGAATTTCATTTAAATTCACATTGTTATAGTAGTCTAGTTGATTTTTTTAAATATTCAAACTTGAAACCCCTAACCTGAGGGACTAGAAATTGTTTTTCAAGCCACACTTATAACTAAGATTATTGTCCATCGCTTTGCTGTTAAACCTCAGCAGGTGTACATGTGAACTTAAATGAGGTAAAAGCCCACACGGGGCTGCTGGCAGCTGTCATGAGGAAACAGGAGATGGAAGACTCATTTGTCAACATCAGAAGGAATGACAGAAGGAGACACAGAGCCGGGAGAGGTCAGTGCAGCTGTCAATCACTGCTGTAATGATCCTGGCGGCTAGTGAAGAGTGGGCGGGGTTGAGTATACCTTCAGAGATTTCTCCTATTATTGCTCTCGTTTCTTGCTCGCAAAGCTTTTTAACATCACCTGCTTCATGTTAGCTAATCCATGTCTTTTAATTCTCTGGGTACAGCAGATCCAGCGGGGATTAGGTGAACCAGACCCTGCCCAGCCAATGAGAGCGAGAGAGGGAGCTGTGGGAACAGGCCATGGCCTCGTGCTGGAAAGAAACACTGAAAACCGCAGCTCAATCTCAATCAAAACACTGGCCCCTACTGGACAGGAGAGGTACTGCAGTGTAAATTGCCACAGACTTTCATTATTCATGCTGCAAGATGTTCAAATTAAAGCAATAAGGCCTGCATTGCAGAACAAGGAAACACTAATAGTGGAAACATTCACACAACAGCAGAATATGGATGTCCTTTCATCCTAAATATATGAACAAACTATAATTATTCTATAATCATTTTGCTACTCTAAATGTACAGGACGAATGAGATTTTTTAAATGTTTTTGCTCACCAAGGTTGCATTTATTATATCAACAATACAATAAAAAACATGAAAATTGTGAAATATTATTACAATTTAAAAGAACTGTTCTCTGTTTTAATATATATTAAAATTGAATTTATTATTGTGATGTAAAGCTGAATTTTCAGCATCATGACTCCAGTCTTCAGTGTCAGACGATCCTTCAGAAAGCATTCTAATATGCTAATTAACTGGAACATTTCTTATCAGTATTAAAGTGTTTCTGTATCGTTTAACGAATATAAAGTTCAAAAGAAAAGCGTTTATTTTATTTTACTTCTGTCTTTACTGTCAGCCCTTCTTTCCTTTTTTTATTTTTCTGTCACTTTTGCTAAATTTAATTCATCCTTGTTGAATAGAATAAATACAATAATAATAAATAAATATTAATTCTTTAAATAATCTTACTGGTTCCAAACTTTAGCACAGTAGTGTACTTTTTTAAACATTAAAATATTGTTTAACTATTATGTGTGATTATTTTTCAAGCTGAATTGACTCTTTGCAGCGTCACCACTTATGACATATCAGCGTCACAAAACATAAACACACACACACACACACACACACACACACACACATATATATATATATATATATATATATATATATATATATATATACACTGCATATTCTTCAAGTTAACTGTAAGGTGACATACAGCACATACATAAATATCACTGTATTACGTGATAGTCTGATGAGCAGAATTAAATATGATGCTGATATATTCTAAACAAACAAATCATCAAGCACCACATTAAAACATACATACACAATGTCTATTTTTGGCCCTCTGTGCATTCTTGCCGCAACAGCTCAATAAATAATATCAGGAGTTCATTATGCATTCTATGGGAATATCTTAACAGTTCTCACTGAGAGAGACAACAGGAGTCATAAATCTGGTCAGATCTCAGACACACTCACACACACATATACACTGACACATAGTGGAGACAAAATTGTGTATATATATATATATATATATATATATATATACACACAAGTATGTATGCAAGTATGGTGTCCCAAACTCTGAATCTGTGCTCTGCATTTAACCCAACCAAGTGAACACACACACACACACACACACACACACATACACACACACACACCGTGAACACAGACCTGGAGTGGTCAAAAAAGGGGAATATAGGGCAAATACCAAACAGGTCCACGTACCATCGTTCTCACCTGGAGTGGAAGTAATCATGATTACATTAGGGATGACAACCACTTTGAATAACTTTTATAAATAAATAAATCTGAATGCTGTCTATTGTAATAATGATGCATTTGTATGTTTATTATGCAAATGCATGCTATCTGAGCTCTCTTGAACATGCTGCAGTGGTAAGCACGTTTTTTTCACTGCATGTGGCAGAGATGTCTTCTTCTGCAGTGAGTAAACGTTAGCTTATGTGACTGCAGACAGTATCAAATCACCTGCATCACAGCCAGCCGTGTTGCCTTGGAAACAATGAGAGTGATGATGTCACGAAGACATCACATAGTGACCGTAGCTCGTAGCACCATCCAGTTGTGGCCTGTTTTTTCAATCAATTTCAGTATGCACATAGTGTAACAATTGACAAAAAACATTTATTTTAGCAATTAGTAATAGTAACAGCAATCTCACAAAATATTATATATATATATATATATATATATATATATATATATATATATATAGCTTTGAAACTTTTATAGATTTTTATTAACATTACTTTCACTTGTTTTTGTCATTTTTATGTTTTAAATGTTTAAATAATTTGTTAATTTTATTTCTGTATATTTTTAGTTTTACACCAAGATGAACTCAATAAAAAAAAAAAATGTTGACTAAAAATACCTGCCAAGTTTTTTTATTTATTTTATTTTAGTTGTTTTAGATGTATATTTTAAAGTAACTTTTTTTGTTTTAGTTTACTATATTAACTCTATGCTGTGTCATACATAAATACATGAATTCTATCAATTTATTCATAAATAAATAATCACTTTTGCATCTCTCAATCACAGACAGCTATGATTGAGCTCAATAGAAATATATGGTCACATGACAAATATTGACTGTGCAGCAGAGCTTACCACTGACACATCTTACCCCACTCTCCTTTAAGCAATTCTGCATTTTGTTTTCATGCACTATTTAAACTACACATTTTTTTTTTTTTTTTTTGCCTTTTTGTACTCTATGTAAAACTGTATCTCAGATCCTATAGTTTGTATGGATTACAGATGACTCTGGTATGCGGGAGGGAGTTCATTTGTCTTGTTTCAAAGTTTCATATATCTCAGCATTACACACATCTTTACGTTTCATGGGTTAGCCTACATCACAGATTTGATTCAGACACGCACTAATAAAGTGCACTTCTTATTTAGAATCTTTTCTTTTTCGTCCTCACTCTTGGTCTTTGCGTGCAGTTCTTGCTCAACCGTAATATTTTGGTTTGACATTCTCCGGTGCCCTTTCTAAGTTTGTGCGCTGTGCCCGTGACAGATGAATGACCCTATAAAAACAGCCTCGAGCTGAAGACTTCACCGTCCCTGGACCAGATGCAAGGCTGCTGACTGCAGCAGGAATCTCATACAGGTACGTGCATAAAATAAAAATGAGGTCAGCCAGCGTCATGCTTTCCCCTCACAAACAAACATTCCTTCCACAGCAGTGATACTTCAGGATCACAGAAACACTATTAGAGTTTTTGTTACCATTTTGAGTTCTATTTTGTTTTTTATATCGTCACTTTATTAGATTTTTTTTAAGTTTTAGCAAAAACTATATATATCAATCAATTTATATTTATTTATTAAGCCAAGCAAACTTGCAGTACACTAGATTTACCCAGCAATAAACATCATGAAAAATCATCATTTGGTTGTACGTCAATTAAATGATCTCAGTTAGAGGTCCGAGTTGGTGCTTCTCAGTGATGATAAAGGATAATTCACATTGTGTCCCCAACAAACACCAACTTTCAGACTTGCATGAATACAAGCTCTCTAATACATCAAAGCAGCTGAGATCAGTATTTCCCCTCCTCTTTTCTCACTCTCTTTGATCCTCTCAGTCACCAGTGGCGAGTTTACCTCCCTCCCATAGTTCATTGGAGCAAGTCAAGGATGCTCATTATCACAATCGCTTTCCTCTTGTCTCAGAGGCCGGGTGGCATGCACAATTTATCAAAACGATAGCATCTCTGGAGGGAAACGAAACACCCCATTTGTGCTAACGGTGGTCTGCTATTTTAAACAGGTTTGGCCCCTTCAGCCTGCATTTTCCAACACATTTACCTCGATTGTACAACTTCAACACTCAGCATAATCTGATAAGCTTTTATTATGGGATTCCTATGAAGCAAGGTGAAAATAAATTATTTGTTTGACTGAAAACAGGATTGTAATTGAGCAAAGAAACTAAAAAACGCACTTGTGCTCAGCTGAATTATCGCAGCATGATAAAACAGTGCTCAGTTTGATTATGCGAGGTCATCTGATAGACCCTGCTGCTAATTGAATATAGAGTACAGTTGTTGGCTTAGTGGTGGGGGGGCTTTTTTTTACCATATTTGTTCAAATAACCAATGTGAGGATGTAATGTGTAAAAATCTCATATGCATAACTTAAAGGGATAGTTCACCCCAAAATTTGTTCTGTACAAAAGAAGATATTTTGAAGAATGTTGGTAACCAAACAATTGCTGGCAGTCACAGACGTATGGGGGAGGGGGGGGGGGGGGTACTATGGAAGGCAATGGCTACCAGAAACTGTTTGGTTACCAACATTCTTCAAAACAACTTTTGTGTTCAACAGAAGAAAGAAACGACACGAGTGCGAGGAAACAATGACAGAATTTTCATTTTCAGGCAGACTATCCCTTTAAGAAACATTTGTTTCAGGAATCAGACTACACTGGTAGTCTTAAAAAGAAGTGAATCAAAAGAGTCAATTTTGTGAGTCAGACAACGCAGTCCAACCATTTGTGTTTCAGATAATGTTTTAAGCACATGTGTTCTGTATATATTATATACTGCATACTGTATGTCCTGAATCACAACCAATTTCCCAGCGTGCAACTTCCAGTTCTTCGGATGAGTTGATCGATTTTCCCTTTTCTGAGCTTTGGAAACGTGAGACTCTGTTTGCATTAGAATAGCTGGAATAGAAACACAAAAATATAGCAGAAATAAAAACTTTTCATAATCAGAAAAACATTTACAATCAAAATGACTTGGCAAGCTGACACGAAAGTCTGTACACAAAATTTAATTTACAGTACAGTGCATCTTCCATCTGAGAGGTCGCCATAAAATATCATACAGTTTAAGGAGACTTCTTGAATTGTTTTTGTTTTATGGCTTAATCTGAAATTTGAGCATCAACAAGTACCACCATCTCGTAGCCTAACACAACAGCCTTTAAGTAATCTTTAATGTTACACTTAGTTCAGGACACTTCCATAAAGAAATCAGCCAAGAAGTTTATAGCATTAGTGGCTCGGGTTAGGAGAATCTCTAGATAAATTAGTCAGAAATCTGTAAATATGATAGTGAACACGATTTTCCTCTTATGCTAAAGCGCAATGCATACAGATCTAAAGTGCAAAACAGCGCAAGAGCCATATTAGTCCTTATTAGTCGTCTTTCCAATACGTAAAACTCACTCAGATAAATATAGGAAAACGACAAATAATAATAATTTACCAGTACTGTAAACCACCGCATACAGAAAATTCGAGAGTAAAGAGGGACTCTCCTCTATCAAACACACCAGTAAAAACAGTCAAAACATGTTTACATCCAGCCCGAAGCACATAATAACACTGATGACCGATCAGCATAGCGTAACAAACCTGCACTGTCGCTCTGTGAGAATGCATCCAAGCGCTGTTTCACAGTTGCAAAAAAAAAAAAAGCTAAAATTCATTAAATCCTATTTAATGTACAGCATCAGTAGAGTATTTGGCAAATAAAAGATTGGAGTGCACACGTGCATGGCATCTGCAAGTATACATTCATTTAAGATACAAGCTAGCTTGATACAAATGCCCAAATGACGATTGCTCTGGGACTCGTTTCTCACTCACAGTAATTTTTTTTTTGTTTAGTTTTTTTTCTCATTGAGTCAGAAGGTATCGTGTACAGTACAGAATCGTGGTTTAATAGCCTTTGGCATAAACTGGGACAGGAAGCTAGCTGCCAAGTGCTCACCTACGAACCGTCCCAAGTTTCTGTCGCTAACGCCAAGAGAAGAAACCTTGCGGCCATTCCAGGCACGGCGCTTGTAATGGTATGCTAATATTTTTTAGTTTTAAGAATTTTTCCTGCAACATTCAGACACGATGATGATACAAACATGATTAAATAAAGAATTTAATTGCTTAAATATTCTCCCTTTGACCTTGTGGAAGAACTGGCATCTGCCGTGCATTCTGGGTACTGCAGAAAATACGTACGTGAGGCTTTGTGACTGAGAATTGTATTGCATGTATGAGGAAGAAGTGCAACCAGAACCATTTATGAGATTATTTTGTGCTTTGTAGAGTAAGAACATCTGTTTTTGCAGGTGTTGTGTCAGTACTCGGTATCAGAGCCGTCCGCTGGGTCAGTGTTGCGTGACAGCATGTAGTTGTCCATGTCTATGGAGGGGCAGTTGTGAATGGAATAGCGTAGGCGCTCGGCTAGTATGGCCTGGCTCGTGTAGGGAGGAAGGCGCAGCTGAAAGAAGCACGTCTGGGCCGTAGGAAGGCCGTTCACAGGCTGTTGAGAGAACAAAGACAGATTGAAGACCTTGGCTTCATCCAAATTCACATAATGCTGTTGCGCATGGAAAGTATGTGTACTTAACAATCTAACAGCCTATGATCGCACGATTTTTGCCAATATTGTTAATACTGGATATATACAAAATATACATGTATAAAAAAATCTGTCCCTTTCAGTAAAAAAAAAAATCCACTGATAATTTTAAATAATTATAAAATATAATAAATAAAATAATATTATATAATTATATAAAATATAAATTTTTTTTAATTTTTTTTTTTTTGTGTGGGGGGGGGGGGTGTAAAATTATAAAAAAATGTTATACTTAAAAGTTCATTTTAATATATATATTAAAAATTCTATACTCAGAAAAAAAATGCAATTTATTTATATATATATATATATATATATATATATATATATATATATATATAAATAATAAATACAAATTTTCATTTTGGGGTGAATTTTAGTCATTTTAGAATTTAAAAATAAAGTTTGTGTACATCAAATTTGTTGTCATCAAATTATTATATATATATATATCCTAGAATTTTAACTTTTCAATTTATTTAATTTCATTTATTTGAATAATTTCTTCATTTTTTTTAGCTTTATGTACATTTAAGTACAAAAGAGTAAAACCCACTCCAGACTTTTATATATTACTTATAAAGAAAATACTCTATACCTGACTGTGGCCTTACCCGATCAACCTTGATGATTTGAAATTTTTGTGTGATGTCTGCCGGATTCGATGGCAGTCTGGAACGTCCGGACACGAAGCGCAGAAACAGGACTCTCTCCTCATTGGTAAATTCCTCAAGGCTCTGCCACAGCCAGCCAATGAGCTGGTGGCTGTCGGTAATGTCACGGTATCGTACCACCTTCTTCAGCATCTCCACGGAGACCTCGGGCAGGCCACACACCAGCTGTTCCAGCTGTCGAGCCGTGAGCAGAGAAAGTAACGGGACTGGGATGATTGAGGACATGCCCTCCCTCACTGCTGCCACCTACATAATCACACAAACTGCGTTACCACTGCTTCTGCACTGTCAGCATGCAAGATCTGTCTAGGTGCATTATTATAAGCTACTGTAGATGAACTATTCCTTTAAGTGAAGCGTTTAGTTAACATCATTTTGATTCTGTAATTCCAAAGTGTCTGGGAGGGGGGGATTGGGAGATACCTGTCTGTCCATCTCATGAAGCCTGTAGTGCAGGGCTCTCTCCACATAATCATTCCTGTTGGAGAATGTCAGAGGGACATTATGCCCACCAGGAATCATTGGAACCAAAGTGCCATCAGCACTTTGTGCCACAAACGAGTCCAGAGGGATCATCTAAAAATCAGGAATAAAACCGACGTTGAGAAAGTCATGTCTGAATGAATGATCTCTGCTGGTCTCTCGCGGCTATGTGCCTCACCACTGTGAAGTTCTCTTCATTGATCACGCTGTTGTCCAGGTGTAAGATGCCCTGAAGTGAGCGGTACGTGAGCAGGTCCACCTCCTCCAGGTCTGCGGCTCCCAGAGGAATACAGCACATCTGTTTCCACACCCATGGTGCCAGGTGCAGATCCAAGGGCTTTTTGGTTCGAATGGCCACTGCCATTAGGATCCCCAAGAAGCGAAACTGCACCATGTGATCATCCGAGACTGCTGCTGGGTTCAGCAAGAACCTGCCCAGACAATGGAGGTTAGTAGAAAAACTCTCTTTCTATTTAGAGCCATTGGAGTGCTGAAGGGAAGAGGTATTTTTGTAGACCAAAACCAGGAAACAAGTTAGCATTTCTGCACTTCCTATTACACTGACCAAAAATCAATGGTGGTTTTTAAATGGGTTGATGGTTGAAAGCCTGAAATGTGGTATGGGGACAAACACAAACTCAATATATATATGTCAAATGATCAAAAACTCAAACTTTTTTTTTTTTAAAGACTGAAAGAACTGAAGCTTAGTGATGGTTACATTGAAGTCAACAAGTTTGTTTATACCCTACATGTAGCTCTTTGCTTAAGGCAATTGCAATTAGGCAACAAAAGTCATACAATTTGTGTTCATGAAGCTAACTTCTGGTTTGGACTACAAAAATACATCATGATTGCATTCTGCTTATACATACATACTGCTAACATACCTGTCTGTGTTGCTGCCAACATCTGCAGTGCTGTTGGGGGTGTGAATGAGAAGCTCGACCACACCAGACTGCAACTCCTGGAAAAAGATCATTCAGTTTTGGATGCCTGAATACGAAGGAGACCTTCCTTTAGTGCTAAGAGTTTAAGAACATGGACTTACCTGGCACATCTCAGTGATGGTGTCGTCAAACACACCGCCGGCGTCATCCGCCCCCTCTCCGACCAGTTTCACCTTCCATGCTCTGGAGGGCAGACGCAGCTCAGTAGGGTTCAGGTTCACCACCTGCTTGGCAATCTGCACAAAAATGGGCTTGCTAGAGCGCCCCCTGTGGATTGGAGGACAAGGTACTTGATCAAGTAAACAGTTTAATTCTTGGCAAAAACAAGTCGGTAGCCCAAACATGAAGTTTACAAACACTGTCCACTACCCATCTATATTGACTACTGTACACTTCCTGTGTTCCTCTACTCCAGTGGTTCTCCACCTTTTTGACCGAACCCCCATTGTCATGGATTTCCCAGGTTTTAATGATTGTGTAATACAAGTATTAAGGATAAGAATAGTTTAAAATATTGTTTTACTCACAATTTCTACCTGATACAATATTTTAGATCCAAGCATAACTAGAAAAATAATTATTCATTAAAAAATGGCCATGGAGTTACATGATTTTATTAATTTACATGGCAAATCACACTTTTTGAAATGGTGGAAATCTAAACATAAAATTGATTTCTTTGACTTATTTTAATTCTTAATTTTTTTGGGCTTATTTTGAAACATCCCATAAAATATATTTTTTCCTGCACAAGCACATTACATGGAGTTCAAATTCAGAGAATAATAACAATAATAATAATAATAATAATCTCTATATAACAATAAATAATATAGTTATTATTATTATTACTATTATTGTTGTATTATACTGTAGAAAAATTACCCCCCAAAAAACATTGCAAACACTGAAGCATGATCACAGGGCTGCGTTTCACTCAGAATCATGCAGCACATATATTTAATTTAATCAAACCACAGCATTTGTTGTTTAATAATCAAACTAATCCATATCATGATTTCGGTTTTAATTTGATTAGTTAAAAGCTCAAACTCGCACCTGGTGGAGATCCGTTTGACTGTAATCTGGGGGCCGTAGGTCTTTCCCTGCGTCATGGTTCTGCCAATAGTGCGAACGAGAGGAAGGGTGTTGACTTTCGGGGACAGCAGGCCTCTGAGTTGGCCCTGCACGATGGCAGATGTACCTGAGCTGTAGCGGGAAGCATTTACCTGGAAACCAGCCAGAGAGTGACACGGTCAGACAAAACTTCTGCTTGGATATAAACCGACACAGATCTGTTAGTCTGGAGGTAAAAAAAAACAGGAACTTTAACAAGGAACGCTTTCACACTGAACACAAATCCAGAAAAGTGAAAAAGGGTTTAGAAAATCCTGAAAGGTTCTTGGCAGGGAGTCAGAGTACAGTTTTTTCCCAGTGAAACACCAGCAGCAAATGCTGTGATTCATGTGACGGTGCGTGTGTTTGTTGGTTTTATTGATCGAGTACCTGACTGCGGGGGTCAAGGTTCAGAAGCCTCCAGGACTTGTACATAAGATCAGAGAAGTGGTACAGCACTCGGAGACGGGTGTTAAGCACTTCAGGGCTGAAGTCTTTGAGGGCATTATACTGCGGAGGCACAGATTGAGGTAGGCCCAGCTGTATCCCTGAACAACCTGCAAAATACACAGTCAGAGTTGATCACACCAGATGTTAAAACAAATCTCTCATCCAGCTGCTGAGGAACTGATTCTAGTACTAACTGTACACTGATGAGGTCAGCCTCTGTGGAGATGTGAATTTGAATGAGATACCAAGCTGAATGTGCCAGGATACAGTGGGATAAAATTGCATGAATTGCACTGAATTGTGTGTTTAGGCTATTGATGTTGACCAACGTGCAAAGCTGAATTTTCAACATCATTACTCCAGTTTTAAGTATCACATGATGCTTCAGAAATCATTCTAATATGCTGGTTTGCTATTGAAGAAACAATTTATTATTATTATTATTAATGTTAATATGTTAATATAATCTGTGCTGCTTTTTTTTTTTTTTTTGGTAACCATGATACTTTCAGGATTTCCAGAAAGTTTAAAAGAATGGCATTTATCTGAAACAGAAATACTTTGTAACATGTTTGCTTTACTGACACTTGGTTAAGTTATATATGTATATTTACATATATATTTACTATACCATTTCCATTATATTTTTAGGATTTAGTTGATTTCTTCAACCCTCCCAGTACTTAATAAGAATAATAATAATATAAGAAATTAAAAAATTAAAACTTCTTTAAAGAGTTTGTTATGTAGCACTCCTGCCTTGGCTACTCCTGACTTCTCAAAACCTTTTAAACTTGAGGTTGATGCTAGCAGTACTAGTGCAGGTGCTGTTACAAGAAGATGAAAATGGAATTGATCACCCATTGTGTTTCTTTTCTAAGAAATTATATCAGTGTATAACTGTGGGATAGATATTGCTTGTTTGCTAAGCTATCTTATTTGTAATACCGACTACCGAATGTGATTGAACAGTGCTAGTTGTATGGTGTAATGTATAGACTGTTTCATCGGGCGTACGTGTCTGGCCCTAAGTTAATTTCCGTTAAGGTGGAGTAGACTGAAGTTGGGCTCAGGTGGTTGTGCTGTGGGATGTGTTTCTCACACATTAATTTATTTGTGGTGCTCAAAATATCAAAACAGACCGATTTTCCAAAAGGTTTTGTTGAATAAACATGAGCACTTACTGCACATTTAAAAATCAAAACAAGGTGCGGGTGTTATTATATCACTGTATTTCTGAAGGAAGACAATTTTTATTAGTCTATTCAATCTTCATTTCATCTTGCATGTAATTTGCCTGATAAAGCAACGTTTGTGACCTTAAAAAACATATTTTGCTTGTTATCAAAAATAATCTACTCTAGAGGGACTACTTAGCTGTTGTTATGGATTCTATTTGGAAGTTAAGTTAGGGCCACAAAAACGCGCATGCACACTAACGTTTGTTTATGTTGTTGCCGTTGAAACAGTCTATAGGGGTTTCTCAATGTCAAGGAAGGATCCTCGGAAGCCAGTATTTCGAGGATGCTACGTCATCAACATCCGTGGAACGACTGTTCCAATGTCGAGGATCCTCGGAATTTCAACCAAGGACTGAGTCCTTCGTTCGCAAAATATGCCATACACAGGAAAGGATGCATATGTGTATCCTTCGCACTCTTCGCGCTCTCAAATCACCCACAATCCTATGCGCGCAGCTTTGCTATCTTGTTCAAAGATTCAAAAATGTCGAACGTTAGCGGAGTCGGAGCGTTAACGGTTTTTATTTACGTTACCAAACATTTGTTAAAACTGTAGTAAATATAAGTAAAGTTTAACGTTTAAATGCCAGTACAAATTAATACCATATTCATATTGTAAATGATACAAATACAAATGGTTAACTGAACCAGACCTATCATTTTACAATTGTTAACTTGGTTGCGTCATCAGCATTTCTTTTATAAATTACTAGTTAAGTTGTCCAAAGTAATTTAACGATACCATTCACAGCGTTATTCAAAAGGACCTTTTCACTGATGTAATGACGCAATTACGTGCACTTGCTATCCTGTTCCATTTACGTGTTCTCCGAATGCTAAAGAGGAGTCTTGACTAGCCTCTGAAGGAAGTAACTTGGAAGGATCAGTCCTGCCAAGGAAGTATCCTTGACATTGAGAAACGCCTCCTATAAGTGAACATTATTGTAGCTGCTGCCCATGTAGAGCGTTCCAAACAGTTCGCTTACGAGTTTCCAAGAAAGTTTACTAGGATTTAAGTGTACCTGAAGCTCTGGTTGACAGAGCCGGTGTGGTCCAGGCCGAGGTATGACAGCGTCCAGCCGAGATCTGCCTGATGTTCTTGCCCTGTAGAGCAGTAACCAGAGTGGGCTCTTTGACGGGACTGGAATGGCCCAGACCCAGCTGCAATGCACACAAAGACACAAGCTCAACTAAATATTCACTCATTCTCAAAACTCCATAGAAAACATCATTAAACATGATGGTAATAGGTCGGTGTGCTGTTTCAGATGACTGTACCTGGGCCTCACAGTTGCAGCCCCATGCATACACGTCTCCGGTGTTGGATAAAGCAAGGATGTGCTCGCAGCCAACAGCGATGTCCTCAATGAAGACGCCCTCCAATGCTGGAATGATCTGTGGCCGGTTGTGATTCTTCAGCATGGAATCCGGCAGACCTATCAGACGCTCTGTGAAAACATACACGCATATAAGGGCTGTCTCAACATCACAAAGGTGCTGATTCAAAATATCTAATTATTTGCAAATGAAAATAGTATACATGATTGTAAATGATGCCACATTTACACACAAACACATTTGGATGATGATGACCATTTCTGGAGGGTCTACCTTGGCCGAATGTGTAGACATGTCCATCTTTGGCCAGAACCACTGAGAAATGCGTTCCACATCCAACTTTTTTAATGCCTTTATTGCAAAGAGCCTCCACTTTCTAACAATGAATAGAAACAGTATAATCAGCCAATAAAAAAACTAGCACAGCTTTTCCAAAGTTTAGGATCAGTAAGACTTTCATTTATTTATTTTTTTAAAGAAACTGATAAAAAATTGATAAAGAGTGACCGTAAAGACATTTTGTTACAAAATGTTACAAGACATTCAAATAAATGTTCTTTTGAACTTCAAACTTTTGAACTTTCTATTCATCAAAGAACGTTTTGTCAACATTGATAATAATAAGAATGACTTATAAGAATAAGAATTTCTTAAGCACCAAATCAGCATATCAGATTGATTTCTGAAGGATCATGTGACACTGAAGACTGGAGTAATGATTCTGAAAATTCAGCTTTGCATCACAGGAATAAATTAAAAATAAATTAAAAAAGTATTAAAATAGAAAACAGTTATTTTAAATTATACAAATATTTTACATTTTTACTGTTTTGACAGAATTTTTGGTCAAATAAATAGACCCTTGGTGACCATAATATTCATATTTCAAAAATATGAATACATCTTACTGAATCTAAACTTTTGAACGATAATGCACCTTATGATCAACCAATGAGAAGATCAAAGGGTAAGACTGTACCTGTGGGTAGCACTTCACTGTACATGGTCCGATACCCAGTTTACCATAATCTCCGTCTCCAAAAGCCCACACGGTCAGGCCGTCTGATGACAGGACCAAAGTATGATTGATACCACATGACACCTAAACACAACAGAAAAGGTCACCTTCACTCATCACGGATTGCTCAAAGGTCACATACACACATCAAAATGAAAATCCAAACAAAGAAGAAGCACCTGTCCAATGTGGTATCCATCTAGTGCTGTAACTCTCTCCGGCACCATCTTGTTCGAAGTTGACCTTTGACCCAAGCGTCCAGAATCTCCACTGCCAAATGTGAAGAGTTTTCCATCCGACGTGACAGCGGCGGAGTGTTTGAAACCACACGCCAGCTGAAAGAAGGAAATGATGTTGAAATGATATCGGATCATGAGATGGTTTTGGTGATTATCTTGGAAAGCAATTTTCTTTACCTGCACAACTTCCTCTCCCTGCAGAGCCTCGATCTGTTTGGGTCGCCTTTGCCTTTCACTGTTCCCATGGCCAAGTTTCCCATAATCCCCATCACCCCAACTAAACACCTCTCCAGTTTCGGTGAGAGCCAATGAGTGGCCATCAGACCCATATGATGTCACCAGTTGTGTCACTACATAGCCTATTGGGGGGGATTCCATGTAATAAATGCAATATATATTTCATGCAATTGTATAGCGAGTTAAATATAATTTTTTAATAATATAATTTAGTGTGTCAAACAATTAATTACATCCAAAATAAACGTTTTTGTTTACATGATATATGTATGTGTACATATAAGTATAAATGCACAAACATACTGTTTACATTTTGAAAATATTTACATGTATAAACTTTTATATTTATATTATTATATTTTTATTATATATAAATATATGTAATATATAAACATAAAATTTTTCTTAAATATATAAACGCATGTGTTTGTATTTATATATATATATACACATAATAAATATACACCGTACACCAATATATTATGTAAACAAATTTTTTTTATTTTGGATGCCATTAATTGTTTGACAGAACTAACACAATTATTATTATAGTAATTATTATTTTGTTATTATTGAACTTGTTTGTTATTAAGTTGTTTATTTATGTTGTTTGTTGTATGTTATTATTGTTGTTATTTTATTAACAAAATAATATAATTATTTTATATAACCGACAGCCGCAGTTATGTTCATCTTCAAACAACTCAACAATGTATTCATTAAATGTAAAATTCCCATTTCAATATTTTTCAACCTTGTGTGAGTGTTGTGTGAACCTTGAGTGTTGGGATATCAGTAAATTACATCTGTGAACTACACACATTACTGGCACTGGCCTGAAAAAGAGTTTTGTTGTGGTTTGCATTACCTTGTAACGCTGAGATGACAGTTGGGGTGTAGAGGTCGTCTGAGTTACCCTGTCCGAGTCGTCCGTAACTGCCCTCCCCAACAGCCAGGACTGTACCGTTAGCCTGAACCAGGAAGGTGCAGTTCTGACCACACACCACCTGAGAGAAACACACAGCAGAGATGAATGGAGAGGATAGTGGTAGTTTTGCATGTGTTTGGTGTTGACACTCTACCTGCTGAGTCTGAGAGAGGGAGGGAGCGAGGGTGGGCACAGAGGCACTGGTCCCAGCATCCGCCAGCTGCCCGTGACGTCCGTTACCCCACAGGTACACCTCACTTTTACCACCCTGCTGCCAGTCCTGTCAGATACACGAACATGACTTTATTAGATTAAAAAAGAAAGCACTGTTAATACAATTTTCTTTATACACATTACAAAAACATTATTCTTTTAACGCACCCTAAATATACTGATGCTAAAAAAGGCCATGTCCATTAAATGGCCAATTCAGCAAGCTGTAAAGGCACAGAGCTGTGCTTTAAATGAAGAGAAAATGAGTTTTAATGTAAAGACAGGTTTTGTGTGGCGCTAGCTGGTAGGGTTTGTGTGGGGTAATATATAAAAGCTGAATGAATAAAAACATGTGATGAGTGATAAAAATCTGCATGAAAGAATAAGCTGAACACAGGGACTATACTGACAGAGATGAATGAGGGAGATGAAGGAAGATCCTGATGTCTTAACACACACTTCCACATATCTGGAAGTACACAGACTTACTTCAGGTCTGCTGGTCGCCCAGGACATGAGCTGTTCATCCATCATGAAGGTCCATTTACTGTTGTCCTGGAAGGAGAACAAAAGCCACTTTGCAAAAATCAAAATAACCTTTAAGGGGCATATTGTGGAAAACAGGATTTTCTTTGCTCAGCTGAAACAAGGAGTTCTGGTAGCACTGAGATATATTGAATTGTGATTTTAGATTTTCTGTTTTCATTTTAGAATTAAATGTTTAGTAATTTTATTGTGTTTTTTATTTATCTATAGTCATCTATATATTTTTTTATTACATTTTATATAATTTTTCTATTTTGATCCTTGCTATGAATTTCTCCCTTAAAAGTAAAAGTTTTTTTTTATGCAAAAAAACCTTCTTTTACATTATAAGCAGATTATGACGGGGAAGTGTACAAATATCATTCCTTTAAATATTTCACAAGGATCGACTCCTCTGCCTCTTACCAGAGGTTTGGTCGACTCTGTGGATCCAGAATGATGGAACTCAGGCGCGATGAAGGATTCTGGGAATGAGGTGCCACGAGCAAACGCCTCTGCGCTCTTCACTGTGGTTGAATAAATGGAAAGCCAGTTCCACTCTGAGGGGCAGAAGGATCCAGGGGCCCCATCCTGATCCGGCCCTGTCCCGCTGTGATGAGGCGGTCTGGGCTGACGGCACAGTAACTGATCCAAGTAGAGACCCACGGCCAGAGCGGCCAGACTCTGAAGAAAGGCACTGTGAGTCAGCTGATCACCCGCCATCACATGACTCTGAGGAGCAAGACACACACGAAAGGATATGCTGTAATATAATATCAACAATGCACTGAGAATACCTTCATAATAGCAACAGTTTTGGAATAATTAAGGTTTTATGTAATTTGAAAGATGCTCACGAAGGCTGCATTTATTTTACCAAAAATACATGAAAACAGTAATATTACAAATATTATATTATAATTTATATATCAATAAACCTCATTGCACTGGACACTTTGTGTACCTTCTCATAGCTGTACTGCTCCTGAAGCAGTGTGGGAAGGCGTTCAAGAAAGACGGCCATGCAGGGTGCACGATTCAATCCCAGAATGCCCTGACTTCGCAGAACGGAACGGCAGGAGGCCAGAACGTGATTCTGAGAAATCCAGTCTGGGGTACAGCGAATTAGCAAAGCATCCTGAGATAGGAAAATCGTATAAAACATTATTTACGTACACATTTTTTAATTAAACATAAACTAAATGAAACACTTTTTCAGAGTACCTTTGATCTTCCAGAACAAGCAGTCACCCCTATGTGTGGGATCCAGGTGGTACAAACCACAGAGCCCATTCCTGTAACCACAGTCTGCAGGACCGAACCATCCTAGAGCAGAGGGGAGCATTTACAATCAAAAAACAGGAGTTTTTTTTTTTAAAGCTAATAAAAGGAATCCCAAAAAAGAAGTGTTTGGCTCACCCTGAGAGACCAGATGTTGAGCACACCTCCGATTCCTCCAGACACCAGTGCAAGTCCACTGGGACAAAAAGACAGGGTCTTTACCGCGGTAATGTGTCCACTCAGGCGGAACACACATTTAGCATTGCCCCGCTAAAAAGAAAGAGAGAGCTTCCTTAAACTCTGCTAACAAACTCCAAAAAACACCTTAAGTGACAATTGATCTAACAGAGAGAAAGTGAATTGAAAGGTGAGGTTAAACAGGTAATAAATAAGACCGCTTAATTTACTCCCAGTAAATTATCCAACCAAAAAAAATAATAGATAAATGAATAAATCTGACCTTGATGGCAGTGCTCTTGTCTTGGCTGGTAGATGGGGCGAGGAAACTGGGCACTACGACATTAGCGCCACCTTGAGGAAGAGTCCACACATACAGGAGGCCATTTTGACATCCACTGAGGAAATAAAGGCCAATCTTAACATCTGGATCATGGATAAGACATCTGTGCATCCTTGACTACTAATATAATAGCTAAATGTCCACATATCCTAAAAATACTTTATGAAGTACTCATTAAAGCTATCAAAAAAGCTCCTCTGAGATACCTTATATCCATTTTTCATGTAAATGGTGTGGAAAATAATAATAGTGTGATATTATACATATCAAAGTCCACATACAATGCTTGATTCTTCTCAGTTATAATGTTAATATTTCTTCCACCAAAGTCATAATTTAATTTTACACATTTTGTTTTATTTTCAACACTTTCTATGACTTTTCATTTTTAGGTTTTACTTCTATTCCATCTACTTTCTAAATGAATGCCACAGCTCTTATTTATGAACAATGTCCCAGTGCATTTATAATTTTTAATACACATTTAAATTGAAACGTTCAATCAAAATGTCCTAACTTGATCTTTCAATGAAAATCAGAATTCTCCACATCTCAAAATCAATTCAATAATCAACAAACGATGGTGAGGTCGGAATCCCCACCTTCGTTACTTTAATAAAACAAAAATATAAAAACCGTAGTTTATTTCAGATAGTTTGCAAGGCAACATTTTGAATACTACAGTAGGTGGGCGTCTGGTTCTGAAAGTCTCTGTAATGTTGATTAAGCATTATGGCACACTTACACTGCCATCATGAGACGAGGCTCCAGCCCTCTCCCGGGCAGAGGGCACCACTCGGCCGTGTTGACGGTGCCTGCATGGAACAGAGAGTGGAGGGTGACCCATGCACCGCTGGCACGACCCCAGATCTTCACCACCTCCGAGCGGCCGACAGACAGCAGCAGATGTCCGGTAGGATCCCACCTGAGTGCACTCACACTCTCCTGTCAACATACAGGCAAGTAGGGGTTTATTTGTTTCAGAATTATTTGTTCACACACTGTATTCCAATCTGTGTGAGGTGTGTGAAGACATTCAATTCATTTTATTGATCAGTTAATAAGTCATCATTCAAAAGTTTTCCCAAAAGACTTCATGTTGCATTTTATTGAGCTTATGAAAATAAGCTCAATAATAAGCTTATAAAAATAAGCTTATAAAAGCTTATGGCTGGTAAAAGTTTTAATTCTTTTGAAAGAAGTCTCTTACTGTATGTTCAACCAAGGGTGTATTCATTTTATCAAAAATATAGTAAAAGCAGTTAGAAAAATAAATACAATTTAAAATAATTTCTTTCTATTTTAATATATATTAAAATGTGATTTATTCCTGTGATGCAAAGCTATATTGTCAGCCATTACTCAAGTCTTTGGAGTCACATGATTGTTCAGAAATCATTCTAAAATGCTGATTTGGACCTACAAAAACATTATTTGTTATAATAACAATAATAATAATAGTAGTAGTAATAATAATAATAATTATAATTACTAATATTATAATTATTGTTGCTGAATATTTTTGTATTTAAAAAAGCATTTATTTGAAATAGAACTAACCTCACACTAATTAAGTTTAGAAAAATAAAATATTTAAAGAAGCTCATTGAAGAAAACGTTTTCTAAAATGTTGCTTAGGCTTCATGTAACTTCCACCCAGCGATTTGCAAACATTCACAAACAAACATTTAAAATGGTCCAAAGAAATGTATTTTTTCTCCCATTGATAGACAAAAACCAGACTCAGTATTGCCGGATGAAGTGTTTGTCTTCAGTTTGAGGACTCACAGGAAACGCTGTTAGCAAAATGGGCGGGTCAGTTTCGTAGCTTTCTGCTGTCGCTAGGAGAATTTTGCCATCGGGATAGCCCACGGCAAAGGGTTTATCAACACTGTACCAGGCCAGACACTGAGGTGCTGAACACAAGAAGGACAAAGACAGCGATAGTTCATTCACTACTGAATTATTAGCCTTTTTCGCCAAACACATTAAAACAGAGCTCTTCAGCACATTTGTGGACCAACCTTCTTTCCTGTAGCAGTGAGTGAGCTCTGTTCGCTCCACCCACAAGTCGTCTGTGACCTCCAGCCAGCAGAGGGAGCCGTCCAGCCGGCCCACCAGCAGACTCTCGGGTGGGCTGACCTGACTGCAGGCTTCCTGACTGAGGAACGGAGTGGAGGTCTGAACCCACGAGAGCGCAGTGACCCAGGAGGACTGAGCCTCCATGTGTGCCTGAGTACCTACAGCAGAGAAGACAAACAGCAACGCTTTCAAGGTCCTTGTTCCAGGACATTTTAAATATACTGTAGTTTTTATCCAGCAGGACTTGACTGGATTGTGAATTATTACAACAATAACTAATAAATTACAACAATAACTAATAAAGTCATCAAATTAGTGTAAAATATCCCATAGAACACTCTAGCAACTTATATATATATATATATATATATATTTTTTTTTTTTATAGATATTTCATAAATATTTTTTCCTAACCACACTATATTAAGTGTTGTTAATGTTACCTGAAACTAAAACAGTTTAGTTAAAAAAAAAAAAAAACGAAATAAAATTTGAAATCTTGTCTTGACAGCTAACTGAAGTAATTTTAAAATACTAAAATTACTAAAAATATAATTTAAAAAATAGCATATTCATTTTAATCCTGAAAATAAATAAAGACTTATTCAAAATTATTCAAAATATTAATACATGCTATAATAGTAAATAAATATAGTACATAAATCAATTATTAAATACTATAATAGTGTATACATTATACAAAATTTTCTCTGGTTACATCTGCAAAAATATTGTTTCAGAAGCAAATAAAGTTATTTTGATGCAAGATTATGGTAACAAACTTTTTTGAATCGAATAACATGCACTATAAGACACTATATTGTGCAAAATAAGACAATGAATGAGTAAATAGAGATAATTTTCCTTTCATACTGTCTTCAAGTTAACTTGCTCTTACAATCAATTATACATTACTGTATACCCATTCGATTACATATAAGATTTGGCAGCTGTAGTGCTGTGTTTGTGTGTGTGTGTGTGTGTGTGTGCACGGGATGCTGTCTGACCATTGACGTTCCAGATGTTGAGGAGTTTGTTCTGGAAGGCAGCCAGTAGAGTTCCCCCTGCGCTCCAGGATACGGCCGACATCAGATGAGATCCCATTGAACCGTCTGAGCTCTGAGCATCCTCACTGCAGAGACCACACACACAAACACAGGCCTGTCAGTGCCCAAAACATTCACTTGCATCCATCTCCCATCAGACCTATGAAAGATTTGGATTTCTCCCTTTCCCAATCAAAGAGATGAAAAAAACAACAACAACAAAAACAAGCAGTCCCACCTGATGCTGCAGGTGTGTGTTTGCTGTAGTTCTGCTGTGTTTGGTGTTATGGCCCACAGTCGAACGGTCCCGTCCTGTGAGCCGGTGGCTAACAGCCCTTGTTCTGCATTCCAGCTGCAGCTGCTCACCTACAAACAACAGCCAATCACAAACAAGTAAAGACATTTGATAATGCCCTGGAGAAACTTACTGGCCAGGTTGATTAATTTAGCCATTTTAAGAAATTACGAGCTAAGTTTTACAGATCCATCCATGCATACATACATACATGTGTGTTTGTGTGTGTATGTGTGTGTGTGTGTCAAAAATGACAAAAGCACATAGCAAAATGAAAACTGAAAATACACACTTATAATAATAATAATAATAGAATAGAATAGAATAGAATATCTGACTTAATCTACATATGCCGATTAATACTTCAGGTGGAAACCATGATACTTTTTTCTTTGACAGAGAGAAAAAGAGCGGATTTTAAATTAAATCTTCAATTAAATTTAAATTAAGTCTTTACTGTCACTTTTGTTCAATTTAATGTATTCTTGCTGAATTTATAAAATACAAAAATCATAAATAACTGTTGAACAAAAACTATATATAAAATACATAATTTAATGTAAATATTAGTTGGGTATTTTCCGATCGTGTCTAATACCACCTGTGTGCCAATGAATTCACTTGCATGACATCTAGCATGTTTCTTTAAGTGTTTTGACTGTATCTACATGCTCTTTTACCCTGTTCTGATGTCCTTCCAGCTTCTTGATGGGACACTTGCGCAGATCTCCGGCCATGTCGCTGTATGTCTGGGGTCTGGCGGTGTTGTCTTTCTCAGAGACTGCCAGGGCCTGGACCAGCTGTTGCGCCGCCCATTGTCGGTGTATGCTGGTCAGCCTGGCCGACAGGGCACAGGCAGCGAGCGCATTAGCCAGCTCCAGCGGACCGACACGCATCGCTGCTTGAGAGAGTGGGGGACCTGCGGGAGGAGGGCTTCCGCCTTCTGTCCAATCACATGTGGAGTTAATTAGGATAAATTAATTCCACATCATTAACTGCCATTTAAAAATGACCTAAGTGTGTCACTAGAATTAAAATCAGCAAGGTTCCAAAAAATTTTGACAACTGTCCATGACTTTTCCTTTAGATTTCCATTCATTCATGATCATCAGTTATTTAATTATATTTGTTTGTTTGTTTGTTTATTATCCATAGGAATAGGAGATAATAGTAAGAGATACTTACAGGATTTCCATGACAGTGAGATTTATTTATTAAATTAACTAAATTTAAAAGAGTAACTTATAGGCTTTCAATGATAGTGAGACATGTACTGTAAAATATTAATATATTATTTTTTTATTTTTAGCTTTTTATATTTTACTATAAATATTGTCATGTGACCATTAACCAACAAGAAACCATGAATTTCCGAATGTCTTGTTAAAAGATTGAAATATTAACTTAAATGTAATAAAAAAAATTAACATTTAAATAAAAATGACAGTGGGATTTATAAAACGTTATAAAATAATATATATATATATATATATATATATATATAGATATATATATATATATAGATATAGATATAGATAGATAGATACACATAGTATAATTAAATAATAAAATATAAACACTTAATTTGAAAACGTATTAAAATAATTGTATTAATATATTTTATTTGTTTAACTGCATGTCATGTGAACTTAATATATTTTTTTTTACCCTTTGATTCACTGGATTCACTTCTTTCCACATTATAACGGTATCGGATGCCTTTTTCTGTCAGGAGAGACACCAGACTTTGTGTGACCAGGAAGGTGGGCGGGGTTATTTCTCTTGGCTCCTGTGACGCCCCCTTGAGGGCGAAGCTTTGCCTCATTCTCTGCTGTGGATCGGTAATAGCGCTCATGTTCATCCCTGTAGCTGCTGCCATGAGATCCTGAGAGGAAGGACATGCAGGTGAGACAGCATGATTAGGCAGAAGACAGGATGATTAAATGAGCTAAATGTAGAGAATGATGAAGAGCGTAACAAGGATAATGAGGTGAGAAGCATTAACAGAGGAGACAAGAAAGATGGTTGGGAGGGAGAAGAGAGAGAGAGAGAGTGTACCTGAGTGCAGATGTCCACTAACTCTCTGTAGGCAGCAGGACTCTGGGACACTAAACTGGCGATAGCTGAGCTGAGGAAGGACAGGAAGGCGGAGCCAGTGCGATCGCTAACAAAGCCACGGCCCGCTCCCTGCCGGTCCACAGTTGTGTGGACACGCCCCCCTGCTGCCAGACACATCAGCCGCACCAGGATACGGATGTCAGCCAGACCCAGAGCCTCCAGACCACTGGACTGATTACACACCGAACTACTGAAACACACAGTGACAGACAGAGTTTTGAAGAGACATCATATTGCACAGTAACAGTGTATATATACATAAACACAAACATACAGTATATGACCTTAAAACTGTTGCAATGTAATAAAAGTAATGACAGATTATTTCTTCTGTATTATGTACATCTGAAACCAAAAAAAAAACCCCAAAGGGCTCATCATTAAGATTTTGAATAGACAAATAAGTCAAATAAAATGGAATGGCCAAGGGATGAGTAACACATTTGTGATTAATGAGTATGATGTTAATGAGTGAATAATGGAACTCTGCAAGGCTCAGGTATTCCAAGCAGGTCAGACAGACATTGATAGAGCCTTCACAGTATGAACTGTCAGATTGATATATTTTGAATGAGTGGTTGTTACCTGGTGGAGGTCTGTGAGAGCGCTCTCATCACCATACTGTAGGCCAGCAGGATCTGAGCGGTGGAGGTGACTCTCCTTAGAGCCAACAGTCTCTCCTGGGGCTCCCGCAGGGATGCTGCCTGCTCCCCGAGACTCAGAGGAACCGAGGAGCTCTTGAGCTCGGTGCTGACAACACCTGCACACAGGAACAGATTACAACCTCCTCTAATTTACTGAGATTTTAGAAAGCTCTTGTAGGAAATATGAAACCTAATGAGAACATTACCTTTGTAAAGCAGGCTGTTGTTGCCACTGGCCGAGCCACTGACGAGGGCTCCGAGCGGGTCGTGTTCAATGAAGGGGATTGGGTCGGGCACGGGCTTCTTCTCACTCAGACCCAAAGGTCTCAGAAGAATCCCAAAGTCCTCCAAACCTGTAAGCCGGTCTGAGTCCGAGTCTTCCTGGTTCCCTAGATCCCACTCATCTAATACAGAGACATTTAAATAATTACACATTCATTTAATAAACTGCACCGTGTTTGTTACTGAAATTAAAGTTTGTCCAATTACCTTCTGATGTACCATCTAACTGACCAATTAGATCGGACACCAAACCTCTTGCCCTGAAAAGAAAACATCCGGCTTGTTACACAGCAAAAGTCAATGGCTACAACATGTTCATGGTTTCCTCATCTTCACCTGTCCTGTTTGGAGCTCATAACCCCCAGGTTAGAGGCTAGGTACTTTTCCCTGCATGCGTTGCAGAGGAGGTAGTACGGGCTGCCCGATCCACATTCGCCTCCAAACCAGCCGTCTACGTAGGCCCCATTGCTGCGGTAACCACAGCGGCCGGCGCTCTGACCGCAGCCTGGGTGGTGACGCTTCATGTGGTTGTTGAACTGCAGGGTCAGAGTGTTACACAACTCACACTCCACCATCTCGTTGGGCTCTGGGTGCTCTTCTCTTCCCTGAGACAAAAAGAGACGTGCGTTCACTCAACACTGCGATACAGTGAGAGAAATGATAAACACATTCATAAATGGACAAATAATAATAAAAGAAAAACAGACAGATAGAATAATAGAACAAACAAAAAAGTATTCACACAGAACAATAAAATAAATAATAAATAGAATGGAAAGACAGTAATAATGACAAAATGATCATCAACAGAATAATATGATAGATAGAACAATAGATAGATACAAGCCCAATTCCAAAAATTAAGTCAAATGCAATAAAAATTAAGAATCATTCTCTTTAACCTTAATTTAATTGACAAAAGTACAAAGAAGAAATTTACAAAGTTCTCACTGACCAACTGAATTGTATTTTGTAAGTATAAACAAATTTTGATTTTGACGGCTGCAACACCCTCCAAAAATGTTGGGACAGAAGCATGTTTACCACAGAGTCACATTAACTTTCTGAGATGAGCTCTGGCCCAGAGAACCCCACAGCATAGAACTGATGTATAGCTTTATCCTACAGTAACAGAGATTCAGTTTGCATTTATTGATGCAGCATCAGTCTGTGGTAAAGTTCAGCAGTTTTCTGAAGTACTCCTGAGCCCATGTGGCTATATTTAACACCGTAGCATGACGGTTTCTTATGCAATGCCATCTGAGGACTCAAAAAGTCATGCGCGTTCACCTGAAGTTTCCTGCCTACACAGACTGAGATATCTCTGGATTCTCTGAATCTTTTCACAACATCATGTAGGGTATTTGGCGAAAGACCTAAATTCTTTGCGATTTTGCATTGAGAAATGCGATTTTTATTTTATTTGGCACTTATCTCAGGAAAAGTGGCTTTGCTGGCAAAAGCTCTGTGGTAAACTGTTAAAACTGTTTATTATTTCAAAACAGTTTGGTTTAGTTTTTTTTTGCCTCTGTCACAACTTTTTTTATAGTTTTATGTTGCACCCATAAAAACATTTATATTTGAATTTTATATTTCATATTTACAAAATGTATTTAAGCTGATCAGTGAAAACACAGGATTTTTTTTGTGTCCTTGTTCCACGTTACATGTATTTACTATAGTAATAACAATGAATTATACTGTACATAATCACATGCAACTAGCCCAAAACCAAACCCTCATCCTAACCCTAACATATAGTAGGTACATGTTACATAACATTACTTTACTCCGTACTAAACTACAGTGTAACAAAGACTCTGTAAAATAAAGTGTAAACATATTTTCTTTGTACTTTTGTAAAATAAATAGAATTGACAAATCACACATTCTTGATTTCACTGCATTTTACACAACGTCCAGACTTTTTTGGAATTGGGAGTTGCAGAACCAAAGAATGACAGAACGATAGAAAAACAGAACAAATGACAAAACAATAAATAGAACAAGAGAACAAGAGAATGAGAGAACGACTGATAGAACGATAGATAAAAAAAAACAACAGATAAAACATAAAAACAGATAAGGTCTCTAGTACCTCTACCATCCACAGCGTGTCCCTCTCAGAGGTGATGAACTCTGGGGTGAGGAGCTCCTCATAAGGTTCTTCATGGTACGGATCATCCATGTAGCCCAGCTCCGAGTCGTCTTCAGCAGCAAACGGGTGCGTTTCAGCCCTCTCTGGCCACTCTGCCACTCCCACATCCTGTCTGTACAGCGATGGGACAGGACTGGGCGACGGGGAGTCTGAAACAAACCACACAGATGAGCTAACTCATCCTTGCTAAATTTAAAAAATCATTTTTAAAGACACCAAACTTTTGAATATCATTGTATGTGACTCTGACCTGCTCTCCTGAAGGAAGTTCTCTGACTCACACCAGACCGCTGTCTTCGAGCAGGTGGAGGTCTGTTCCTGGTGAGGTGGACATCTAAGAA
Source organism: Carassius gibelio (assembly GCF_023724105.1). Classification (NCBI taxonomy): domain Eukaryota; kingdom Metazoa; phylum Chordata; class Actinopteri; order Cypriniformes; family Cyprinidae; genus Carassius; species Carassius gibelio. Next base: position 5,470,017 of record NC_068391.1, on the reverse strand, counting down.
GTTCTCTCTCTCCACCAAGTCCAAACCTGCCAACAAACTGGAAAACGCATCGGGAACTCACACAATGAATAAAAGGAAAATGAGACCATTGTGGTATACAATATTCCATGTGGTGTGTTTGGTCAATTTTGTAGGTCGGTGTGATCTTGCAAACATGAAATGTGTATGCAGTGTTACTATACATACTGGAAACTAGAAACAGAAAGAGTAGTATGGTCCCGAAAGCCGAAAGTGGCCGTCAAGGCTGGTCAGGACTCAAATTAATATGCAAGGGATCAGCTATCACTGATTAGATGTCGTGAATGTTTGAATTCACCTCTCGTTGGGTTCTCTGCTCTCCTGTAGGGTCAGAGGAGCTGGAGACTCAGGGCACTGGACCGTCTCTGGCCCTTCAGAAGAGGGCGTATCAGTGGCGCCCCCTGCAAACGAACCCTCTCCTGCCTGCTGCTCCTCTGTGATGGGATGTTCCAGCATCCAGCTCGCCAACACCTCGATGGTGCGCGAGTCCACCTCTCCAGTGACCCCTGAGAGAGGTCACAGACAGGTCAGGAAGAATCCGCAAAAAAAATAACATTTAGACACACTTGACTGAATTAATGGTTCTCGTGATCCTAAAAACTGTTGGTCTGAAGCGTGCGATTAATGCTTGCAATTTGTCAAATATAAATTATTAATCTATTAATTAATTTCTTTAGAAAGATTTCATTTTATTTTTAAAACGAACATAACGGAAGTAGACTTGTTGGACTAGAAATCTGTGAAAGCTTGTTTTTACCATGGTGTAATAATTGCCTTTGTAAACTCGGAACTGAAAGAAAAAAATTAAGAATTCTGAATTTATCTCTCTCTGTTACAGTACAGATAGATAAAACAAAATAATTGCTTAATTTTAAAAGTTAGCTTTGCTTACAAAAACTAATATATATATATATATATATATAATTAAATGTTTGTGTAAATATGCCATAAAAATAATTATTACAAATACATACAAAACATTTATAGTATTAAGCTGAATTTTGTTGAACTGTGAACAGAGCATTCATAACACAAAACAAGACTTCATGCAGTGCTCTTCTAATATTTCCCATGATCCCGCGGGGAAGAACAGTGAGGGGTGAATTGAAGCAGGATCTCATAGGGAAGTGTAATGAGTGAGTCTACTGCGATAACAGCATCATCAGCAATCCACAGTAAATAATAAGAGGCAGAAAAAATTCAAATACAATAATAATTTTAACTCAACATGATTATCTTATTTCTTCTAGCTGTCTTCTAGTTCTGGTTTCTTAATCTTTGAAAGTTCCCTATAACATTGTAACATGATTGTCTTTGTTGTTTGTTGATTTAGGATGTTGCAAGCACTCGCTGGTACCTGCTGCCTCCATGGCCCTGTAGATGTGTCTCATTGAGAAGCCCATTTCAAGCAAGCGCACTGGGACAAACATTTGGGGCTGTTCTGAAGGACAGAAATGAAAATATTCAGTCATATCAGAATGTATCTGGACTGTCAGCCAGGTAAACAGTATTAGATTTTTTAGAAAATACCTGCATTTAAAATATAATGCACTGTGCTAGAGAAGGCACGGGAACTTATTGGCCAACAAAATGACACGGGCTACAAATTCCATTACTTATTTGTTCATTTATTTTTTTTTTTTTTACATTTAGTAAAGTTCAATATCTGAGGCCACTTTGAATAACAGGAGTTTTTATTTATTCACATTAAATAGTTTAATATAAAATCTGATACAAACAATCACAAATATTCAGAAAATTATAAATAAATAACATAGGGTAATATTAAGTCACTAATCAATTTTGACACTGAAAGTTTACTTCAATTGTATTAATTGTAAATATTTTTAAATTGACCTTTCACACAGACTGATATACTGATAATATGTGAAATATGAAAATATAATTTAAATCTTAATTTAAAAAAAATTATAATAATAAAATATAATTTTTAGTAGTAGTCTCAGAGTTTTGGACCCCAGTGCATAAAAAATAGAAATATATTTCTTAAAGAAATTGGTTATTTATTGTGAGATTCAAGGTGCCATTCAACAGGGTGTAAAGATGCACAAAAAGTGTTTGCAATCAGTGAGTACAGTATGAAACAAAGCAAAAACTCGTTCCAAAGCAAGCCTCGAGTGTAAAACATACACAGCCATCAGGGTTAAAAGCTCTCACATCTGGTGCTACATAAACCAAACTTGACACAAGTTTCTAAAAACAAATTAAATAAATCGCTGGAACATCATCCGCTGACCAGATGAACTGAGTCCATGGATGCCACATGCAGTACATCCTCTTACTACGCCCTTGTATTCCAGAGTCTGTCTGGACGTCTTACCCACGGGGGTCCTGGTCTGTCCGCAGGGCTCCAGGAAGCTGGTCTGTTGCTCAGTGAAGCCCTCGCAGGACGCTGAGCTCGTCAGGCTGAGCCCGGGGGGCAGAACCGGACTGTGGACGAGACCTGCCAATGTGGGAAAACGCGCCAGCACCATCCGCCTAGAGGAGCCCAGCCACACACACATGCACACACAGACACAGAAGAACCACTAGCACCTGATCTTGAGCAAACGTTCAGCTTGAGCATGTGTTATGTTGAGGCGTAAATCACCCTTGTGTCACTACGCCATGCTTAGGCACTGAAATTAAGAGGAGCATGTGTTTATGAGGTTATAACACACACACTGTCACGGTTTTACACACACACACTCACCTGTATTCTCACTCACACTCTCAGTAACCTGTGTGCGAGTGTGTGTCTCAGTTGATGGCGATCTGGAGTGAGAGCAGCCAGAAACGTCAGAGAGTTTACCGATTGGGCATGTGTGTGTGTGTGTGTGTGTGTGTGTGTGTGTTAGCTGTCTCATATCCCTTTCTTTCAAACTGACATTGAATGGCACAGTTATTAAAAAAAAAAAAAAAAAAAAACACATTTTATGTGCCTGGACAATTCAAATGTTATACAAAATTCATCAATAATTGTCATTACTTTAAAAGGTACTTTCTAATTACTTCACTAATTCATAGGTTCTTTAATAATACTGTTTTTGGGCTTGGATGAAAGAGAAACTCACTGTAGCAGGTTGATGGGCAGGAAAGGGTTGAAGTTCTCCAGGCCGTCAGCCTGCAGGGCGGTGAGGAGCGAGGCTGTGAGGTCATTGGTGGAGGGGGAAGCTGATTGGCCGAAGATGGCGGTGCCTTCAGAGCCGTTACTGTAAAGCGACACTGAACTGGAGGATTTGGACACGGGTTGGGAGGACGAGTGCCCTGCTGAATCTACATAAACAGACACAAATCAAAAAGTAGCCCAATTAATTAATACACCAAAAACTAATTAAAAATCTATGTTATTATTATAAGTAGTAGCTTTTATACAGACTTATGCATTATTATTTTATTAAATGTATATAATAAATAAACAAATACAAGTAGTAATAATTTATTATTATTAGCAATTTTTCCAGACTTTTGCCTAATCTATATGAAATACCACTACTTCTATTAATAATAACAAATTACATTATTGTATAAAAATTATTTAATTATACAATTAAATGAAGTAATTAAAAAAATAATTGTAATAATAAAAAAGGTAATGATAATGATGATGATTATTATTGTATTAAATATTAAATATCATTTATAACCAACTGCTGCCTTTCTATTTATTATATTTCATTCCTATATAAAAAATGTCAATGTTAAATGTTATTATATTATAAATAAATCATTAAAAAAATCTGTAGTAATATTAATAATTGATTATTTTTATTAGTGTTAGCTAGACCCTTGCCTATTAATAACAATTAAAACAAATTAAATAATTTTATTAAAAGGATTAAATTATATAAATGATTAAAAACAAATAAATAAACATAAGTTATTTATAATAAATAAATAAAATCATTATATAATTTTTCTTATTACTTTATTGAATCATTATAAACAAATAAATGAACATTTAATTATTTACCGATTTACTATTCTTACATGTCAAGTTAAAAAAATTAAAGGGGTCATGAACAGGGAAATTGCTCTTTTGACCTATAAGAGGTCACTGTACTATAAAACATCCTGTAAGTTTCAAAACTCAGAACTTTTTTGTTTTAGTTTAAAAACAGCTTTTATTGAAACTAAGCTCAGAATGGAATGTGTTTTTTTGATGTAAAATCACAATACCATTATAAGTGAACTTCATTGAACATTATAAAATAAAATAAAAATGCTGTTTATGACCCCATTAATTATTTAGTATTCAACAGAAAGGTATTAAAACACAGATTAAACCGTATTGTTCACATGTTGTTGCAAAAGCGCCAGACCTTTACGTTCTTTGCTTCCATCCTCATGCAGTCTGCTCATCACTCCTTTAAAGATGATGATCTGGGCCCTCTCGAGGTCTGATAAAGCCATGGCCTGTTTGATCGGACAGGGTCTGACGGCCCACTTCACCATGCTCCGCACCACAAACTGCAGCACAGAGCGCAGCTCAGCGTTCTCCTCCCCTCCAGCAGAGGTCCTCGCTGGGTCGGGGCTACTTACATTGACTTCTGCATCTGATTTGGGAACCAGGAGAAGATCTGTGAACTTTCCGCAGCTCAGAATGACAGCCAGAGATTTTAGCGCCCCCAAGAGGAGGTAGGAAATGCGGACTGCGCGTAGTTCCAAAGCAAAAAAGTCCACCCTGGGTTGTGGTGCGAGAATTGGTGGACAGTGGGCTCCAGCACGCTCCTCATTTGACTGTACAAGGGATCTGAACGTGTCTTCTTGGTTCTCTTCCTCTTTATTTCTGTCTGAAACCACCGGACAGCTCAGTCCCTCTTCGTCCATCATAATACGAGCAATGTCCTCATCTAAACGTCTCTCCAGCTCGCTACGCGGGCCGCCTTCTGAGCTGATTCGGTTCCTTGGCAATCCAGGTGTTTCGGATGATCCGTAAGGAGGCTCCTGCTCTTCCAAGATGCCGGTCATCAGGATGAGGTCGAACAACACGGACGGCTTGAGGCCACGGCAGCGGGACATGTCCAGTTGGGGGACGTCACACGGTTCCAGGGAGGAGAGAGGCGTGTCGCTGGGTGACCAAGAATTCAGGAAGCTTTGGGTTAGTGGGACCGCAGCAGGTCACAAGCAGTATGAAATGAGGAGAGGAGTGAGACGGAGGGGCAAGACGGAAATAAAAGAGTGGAAAGGAAAGGATACCATGATTAGAAAAAAATGAAGGGGACAAAAGACAATAGAAGAAAAGGGAAGTAAAGAAATAGAAAAGGAAAAAAAGACACATGCAACTGGCAAAAAGAACAGGACAAGTATAGCATACAAAATATAGAAAAAATTACAATGGCATCTGAACATAGAAAATACTGTAAATGCTGGAGAACATAATGTCATAAGGTACTACAATATTTTACTCTAAAACAAGGTCTTAAAAATATTTTGATGACAAGGACAAAAGAATATGGGGAACTTCCCTCCTAAAATATAAATATAAATACTGTATATATATATATATATATATATATATATATATATATATAAGTGTGTATATATATATATATATATATATATATATATATATATGTAAACATACATTTATTATGTGTGAAAAAAAAAATTAAGTCTCATATCACAAAGGCAACTAATTTTTCTAAAATGAATTGGTCCTGTATATGGCCACTGCATTTACAGTATCTAAAACTAAATCATTGCAATATTAATGGGACTATAATTACTTCGAAGTTCCAACCACTAATAAAATATTGTTAGATGTATAAGTCTTGCATATAAAAAAAACCCCATATATATTTTTTTTAAATATATATATATATATATGATGTAGATGTTTACGTTATAAGTATAAATTAGAATAAAATAAATAAATTATTAAAATAATCAAATGAAATGATGTATAAGTTTAAAATTTAAACAGCCAAATAATATCAAATTCAGTAAATGCATTAAAAGTTAGTATTACATTTTATTTATTAATATCTAACTAACACGTGAACTTCATGTTGACAACATATAAAATCAATTTTATTTCTCTCTTTTTTTTTTCTTTTTTGCAGAACCTCAAACACCCCAATTTAAACCATTTGCTATATTAGAAACATTGAGCATTTTTACTATGAACTGCATGAAAACATTTAAAATAAAATAGGTGGAATTTTATCATTTTATTCTCTATAATTTCATTTTATTAATTTAATTTAGGCATTTTATTTACATATATATATATATATATATATATATATATATATATATATATATATATATATATATATATATATATATAAAATAAAACATTAAAATATTAAGTTTAATATCATTAATATCATTTTAATCTTTCATTTATATGACTGTCGGTAAGAGTAATGTGTACTGTATGTGTGCATTTGTGTTCTTACCTCACAGTAAAATCTGTCTCCTCCCACTGAAGCTTAGCCAAGGGGCTTCCCTCTTTCAAGACCCCGAGCAGGGTCGCCCGTCGACCACTGGGTTTGTGCAGGCAGGTCCCTCCAGCACGGAGACCGCTGTCCACCCCTCCGATGAGGGCCATGACAGGCCAGACTTCAGTGCACAGCATACTGAGCTGGGCGTCAGAGAGCCCTGCTGGGCCAGAGAGGTGGTCTGTCGACGTCCCGACATCTACCCAAGCAAAGCCCCTCTCTCTGTTCACCCCACATTTCTCATCAAACTCCTTACTAGCATGACCTGCTAGCAGAGGACAAAATACATTAACCTTTAAAACACAATTGGCAAACTGACCTATTACAAAAGGCCTTTTCTAAAAAGTGAAAACAAGACAAGTAATCATTTTAAGTTTGTTTCAAAAGTTTATAAATGTATTTAGAATATATATGTAAAAAACAGACACAGACAAGCGAACAGACAAGGCCTAAAACATTTCCGAACTGATTAACCGCAATGATGCCACCAAAAAATATATGGACTCATATACAGACTATAGATAATGCGTGTAATTTTAAAGAAATAAATTGTTTTAGCAGACAAGTTAACGGACCCATCTTGGCTTGTCCCTCCCTCATGAGAGGGTTGATGAGCTGTAGTCTGTTCAGCATGTGCTGGTTGATATGTTGAACCCAGTCATCGTTCATGTAGAGTCGTCTCAGCAGCTGAATGGTGGACTCCAGCAGAACCGTGGCCCTCGGGCTGCACAAGGGCTCCCCTGGGAGAAGATCGCTAGGCATGCCACGCATCTGCAGATCACACAGCGTCACCTAAAGGCCAGTCGAAGAACAGGAGGGTTTTAAAAGGTGAATTAGAATATATAATATGATTGTATAAACTGAATAAAATGGACCAAATGGTGTAGAGCTGTAAGAGGCTGACCTTTTCTCCTGGGTTGCTGCTGTAGAAAAGAACACATGGGTAGAGCTCCGTGGCATCCACTCCTTCAAACGCTAGTTTGGGCTCCTACACACACATAAAAACACCACAACATTTTTTTCAGTTTAACCTATATAGTTCTATTTTATTTACATAACTGATTTTATAATATTATATTATTTTTAGAAAATAATTTTGAATGCGAATAGAGCTTAACTTGGCACCGAGCCTAATATATTTTATTAGTTAAGTTAGTTTGGAAATGCATTTCACATTGTCACTTAAAAAAAAAACGTATACAAATACAATTTTAAAGGTGCATAACTTCACAACAATCATTATACTTCAAAGTTAAACAGATTATTCAGCGAGAAATAATGTACTACATGTACTAATCTGTTGGGATGATAGTATAAGAGTATTATTTTTCTTAGTATTAACACATAAGCACATAAAAAATATATATTTATATAAAATATAAAAAAAATTCCAACCAAAACAAAAACATTTTCCTTCAAAATCATGTGCACATTTATTAAAATGTCTATTAAAACGATCAAACTCTTTTAATTTTCTTTTCATTCCAACTTTAAAAATTCCACTAGCTTATAAATCAAGCAGTCCTTTATTTGACAATAATCATTATTAATAAGTTATGTTAAACACAGAAGCTCCGAAGCCTGAGTCAAAAGAACACCATGAAAACCATGTGACCGCTTCAGTATCTGGTTCAATAGGAAATTCCAGTGTGGTTTTCCATACTTTTTTCCAAAAACATATTTCTTCTATTTTAAAATTGATCACAGATTTATCTTATGAATTAATATATAATTGAATTTGTCTTGGTGTAAAATAGAAATCACATTTCCAATGTAAAAAAATAAATAAAATAAAATCATCTGCAGAACCAAAGGTGAAACCAGCGTATGTAAGAGGAAGAGAGTTCAATCTAAGGTCATAAACACACACTGACCCTGTTGTTTTTGGCAAAGGAAATGGTTCTGGCCTCCATATCTAGGATGCAGGTGATGGTGTCACCCTGGGTGAAGGAGGGCAGAGCTCGACCCAGCTCTCCTCCATGATACAGGCTACCACTGTAGGCCCGGTACAGCCACATGTCTGTGGTGGTGCGATGGTTGTAGTCCCGGATGGGCCATCGGGACACTCCAATACATGTCCCTTCATTTCCCCTGTTCTCCTTCGTAATATAAAACTAAAATATGGAGACAAACAAAAACATTAGAATGCAGACCCTGTAAAAGACCATCACTGGGATACCAGTGACTGTATTTGTATCGTTACCTTCCAGATGAAGCATCCAGATGTGATGGCGGTGGTGGCCAAACCATACCCTTTTCCTCCCGATCCATGAGAGAGTACATTCCCACTCTCCAGAGAACAACAGATCAGTTTATGTGGGTCAAAAGAGAAATCCCCAATAGGAATACATTCATCTTCACTTCCACTGTCCTGGAAGACACATGAGCACATATAAAACATGCATCTAAAATGCACAGACAAATACAACTGGGTATAATTTGTACAATGGCAGACAGAGAGGAGTTTAAATACCCTATTTGAGTTCTCAGACGTTCTCTCTTTTTCTAAGTTTTTCCTCTGGGCCAAAAGTTCTTCCCACATGTATGTGGACAAAAGGCTAAATAACTGATCGACAATCTGAAATAAAACAAAAATGACATGGTAAACGCTTATTAGGTCAGAATCAGTCAACCACCAATCATTTAGAGTCAGATGAATATCACTGAAAAGGAAAAAAACAACATTTTCTCACCTGTTTCATGACAACAGGGTCTGAACAGGCAGGGAGAAGAGCTTCCAGAATATGGAAGGCCAGCAGCTTCGTGCGCAGGTTGTGAAAGCGTGGATTTCCAGAGCTGCATTTGTATGATATAATTGTCATCAGTGGATCAATCCACTTGACACACGCTGAGACTCTTTTGGCGACCCTTAGTGACAAAATGCGTCTCAGGAAGACTAGAAAGTCAGCGAGCTGGGACTCCACAACCCTGCTGCTACGAACTACATCTGCACCTAAAACAAAACAAAGAAAGTATAATATAAAATAATTCAGAATAAAATGCATAATATAACCAATAAATAAAAAACCTAACATTTTCAAATATTAGTACCATTTAAAATAACTGTTTCTCACGCAACGCACAAGCCTTGCATTGTTTTTTTTTTAAAGTCTTCTTGCACTTGAACAGACATATTCATACATAAAAAGTTTGTCTTGGTGAGTATCTTTGAAATTGGTTATGTCTTTAAGTGAACTTAAACAGTTGAGAAAGAAACCGGACGTGTATCACTGTATTCATGCATTGTCTCTTAAAGGGACCGCACCCAATTTACCAACTGCTGTCGGTGTCCTTAATTATTATCCCCCCAAAAATAGAAAATCACTCTCTGCTCTTGAATAAAAAAATGTTTGTAGCTTTAACAAGGATGAATCTATATTTAATTTATGCAGTGAAGAATATGCAAAGTTTACATTTGATTATTAGATTCTATATCTGAACACCTATCTAAAAACCTAAAGCACTGCTTAATTTGTATCTTTGTTCTGTTTATTTATTTTTGCTTTTGCTTGTAATTTGTTCTTCTGTTCTTTTTACCAATGGTTCACCTGTCTTAATAATATTAATAATAATAATAAAGTAGTTTTTGCTGTGGTATTGAAAATTTGACTGGTATTTTAAATTTTGGTTTCATATAAGCAATTTTTTTTTATACAATTATATAATATATATTATATAATATAATAAAAATTATCTACTCATATTAGTAAGAATAAAATAAATAATTAAATACAAATATTGTAAAGATGAATTAAAGTAATTAGTAAAAAAAAATTGCAATGACAAAATATTTACATTTTATATTTACAACTAGTGGTAATGTTTAAACATAAAAACGCTGAATCTTGTGTTGTAATGACTGACCTTCTGGTTTGGATGTTTCTTCCTGGATGTGCTCTGTGGAATCCCTCTCTAGCACCTCCTGCTGCTGGACTGCATGTAACAATCCCTGCAGCTGCTCGCTCATTACATCCATGAGAGCCTGGGACACTTCCAGTGGCAAGGCTTCTTCACAGGAACTGGAGGAACACATACAAACACAGTTTTATTTAACTGCAGCTGTACAACCTCTATTGATTGCAGCCAGGTACCGTTGCTCTCATTGGGGATAGAGGGAGCGTTTGTTTATTCCAAAACATCCATATGAAATTACGTTTTGTGGTTTCTTTAACATGCAAAACTGTTACATCAAATATTATGATGTAGCAAGAAGAATGCTTAAACGTGGTTATCTAAGGCATCAGTTTTCATAATGTGAGGTTTTTAGAGCATTCCATGGGAGGCGTTCTCCCATTTGGCATTAATTATCAATTTTATAATCTCACCTGGCCGCTATGGCAAATATCTGCAGGAGTCTGGCAGCGGCCAGCTTCACCGCCCCACCGAGCTGCATGTGACCGGACATAGAGGCGGCCAGCCAGCGCTGGTTCACCAGCACACAGGTGTTATCAGTCAGTGTGGACAAGATCTCCAGGACGCCACATTTAATAATCACCACCAGATCCACCGGCTGATAGTGGAAGTTCAGAGCGAAGACTGTAGCTAACAGCAGGTGCTGGTAAGAGCCTGAAATGAGACAAATCTGTGTTAATCCACTACTTAATTAAACTGGGATATTATTAGAGTACTTGGACTCCCAAATATTAAAATACCGTCAAACTAAATTTGAACCACAAAGCAATATCACAAATGAATGTCTATTTGAATCAGTGGGTAATTATAACATTACAAAAAAAATCTGTTTAAAATTGTAAAACTAAATCAAAGAAAATTACTATTTCCCCTTGTTTATCCAACTAAGATGTCAAAAGTGCATGTGCATAGTAGAGTAGGTACCATATAAATTTGTACAATTAAATTAGTAAAACATTTCAGTTGCAAAATATTTAGTTTGCATGTGAATATCAATACCATTTATAACATTTTTATTATGCATTTACATAATATGAAAAGTAATTAAAACAATTATTATTTATATAAACCTAAATATGACACACACCCCACCCAAAAAAACAAATAAATATGTATCTTTTTTTTAGGCAAATGCTAAAAAGCGTTACCCACCAGACTGTTCTCTCTCTAATGCCACCTTCTGTCTGAGCACACGCACAAGTTGCTGGTACAGTGTGTGAGCTGCAGACTGCAACTCCCTCTGAACACTGATAGGAGCCGACTGAGTCCCAGCCTAGACACAAATTCAACATGTCAGACACACTTCAATAAGAATATAAGCCTAAACTATAAGGGAGATGTCAAGTCAAGATAAAAAAAAAAAATACAAATAATCATATTTCTTATCATAACATAAGAACACACACACAAAGATGCATATGTTGGACAAATCTTTGGTTTGTATTTGAGGAATGTCATTTCCAGCATGTCTTACGGTGTAATGGTGAATCTTGTTGTTAGGTGCCGCTAGGCTGCTGGTGATCGGGGCACCCAGACCAAAACAGCCAGAGAGGAACTGCAGCTGCACTGACTGCAGGAGGCCTGGAAAACGAGGAGGCGCCAGTGAGCTGACGTTCTTTTCCTCCATCTCTGACAGAAAGGAGGAAATCTGACACAAGGCCTCCAGACGCACCTGGATGAAGGGGATGAAAACAATTGTAATCTCTATCTTTATTAGTACTATGTGAAAACATTACATGCTCATACATTTAACAGAGCCAACTTGATTAGTTGTTTCGTTATTGAAAGTGAAATGGATCTGCAGTGAATTTCCCACCTGAGCTCTTTGGTGTTGCTGTGCCATGGCTACGGTGATGGCTTTAGGATCCACATGTGCACCTCCATCTTTGTCCATCAGAGAAGAGGTTCGAAGGAGACTCCCACAGAGGAAATGGAAGACCTGGCCTAGGACGGGTGTGCCACCTCCGCCTGGGCACAGCACGGTAGTGGGACTGATGCACTGTCGCAGACGCTCCCAGGCATCTTTCATGATGCCCAAAGAACAGAGAGGAAGGCCTAGCAAGAAACAAGACTGATTAGCACAGGGGTGTGTTTGCTAAGCAGTTTAGTTTATGTGTTCGAAGATTTAGAAAGGCGCAATGCGAGATATCAGACATGTGAGATCAGATTAGATGAGTGAGATCAGATGTCTAATATGTAGTAAGACTTCAGAAGTTAGATCAGACATGATATCATGTGAGATTAGGCAAGCAAGCAGCTGTGTGATCAGATATGTGAGATCAGACAGGTAAAAATCAGATGTGAGATATCAGAAATGAGAGATCATACATCACATCAGACCACATCAGATGTCAAATATTTGACATGCAAGATCAGACTATTAAAAGATCAAAAATACAACAAACCTAATATGTGTGAGATCAGATATGCAAGATCAGATGTGAGAAATCATACATGTGAAATGAGATATGTCAGAAATCAGTTAGGGTAGATGAGACGTGAGAGGATAGAAACAGAAGATCAGACACTGGATTTCAGACATGAAAAATCAGAACTGTGCTGAACTTAGAGATCAGACAAGCAATAAAATTAAAGATCAGATATGTAAGGTATAAGACGTGAGATCAGATGCATATCTTCTGTGAGATCAGATATGTGAAATGACATTAGAAATTATAAACGTGGAGATCAGACATTTGATGTCAGACGTAAAAAATCAGATATGTCAAAGATCTGACATGCAATATCAGACAGTATGTGTGAGGTTTGCAATGAAACCAGTATGTGTGAGATCAGGTATGTAAGATATATAAGATCAGATGTAAGAAATCATACATGTGAGATCAGATATGTGCGTGATCACTTATGTTAGATATATGCAACATGAGATGCATGACAAATTAGAAAAAAAAGATGAGTGAGATCAGACAGATGAAACCTGCAATAGATCCAATGTGTGTGAGATCAGACACGTGAGATCAGATACATATAAATTATATCCTCTTTCACATACCACTTACCGATTTTATTCTTAAATGATCCTGAGGAGCTTTTAGACTGATCTGGTGTCTTTAAAAGAAAAACAAAACAGATTACAAATGGCAAAAGCAAACAACAAGACCCAAACGAGAGATTAATTTAATTGATATTAAACAGGGGGAAGCATTAAAAACAAATACCTCCTTATCACTGAAACTTCTCTCAGAAGAGGACTGCATCTCAATCTTTGTTTCTAAGGCCTCATTGTAGGGTGGAGATCTATGTAGTGAGAGAGATTCATCACCTTCAGATTTTTTCACACCCGCACATGCGATTGTTTTGTAATTGCACACAACACAAACCTGGCCAAGCTGCTCTCAGTGGGTGTCTGTGACAACACACTCTCCTCCTGCCAAGCAGCTCGGACCCCCAGCAACAGGAAGAGGCAGCGTGATACCAGCAGGTGGCAGGCTGCTGGGAAGGACAGGCCCTGGTCAGTGGTGCTGTGTTGGTCCCAGGGCCGCAGAGGGGGCTCCCTGTCTGGCGTCCCAGGGCTCTCTGTGCTGCTGGGCAATGTGCTGGTGCCAGACGACTCGTACACAGTCTCGTTCTGTTGAAGCTGCATGGCCTCACGGGTGGCCAGGAAACACTGCAGCACCTCTGCAAGGAGGAAGACACACACAACTAGTTTGCAATACACCAAAGGGAGTATTTTAAAGCCAGTAATGTTACATTTGTCACAAACATCATGTCACAACCATGATCAGGTTTATTACTGTTAATTAAAACGATCACCATAATATAATATAAAAAAATATTAAAATAATAAATAACAAAATAATAATAGTAGTAATAATAACAAAACTTAAAAATTGAGAAATGCTACCTGGGCAAAATAAGTTTACGAACTAAAATAACTCAAATTAAATAAACTGTAAAAAATAAAACAACTACATAATTTAAAAACAAAACAAAACCCAAAATATAAAAATAAAATTCTAAATATTCACAAAACCCATAATAGTAGACCATGATCTATTAAAAAACATACAATCTTAAATGTTTACATGTAAGAAAATAGGTGTCTCAAGATGTCTATTTAAATGTTTAACTATTTAGAGCAGTGACAAAACAGCAAAGACGATCGTGTGTTACAATGTTTATACATATATTTTAATACAAGTAAAGATAAAGTGAATGAATCAACTGAAGGACATATATATGACTAAGTATTAAATCCTAGAACTGTGGCTGAAAAAAGGAGGGTTGAACACCATAACACTAAGACTGTTGAACAGACCTCATTCTGAGAGAAAGAATCCTTTATACTTTTGTATATTGTTCAACAGAAGCACACACTTGCTCTGTGAGGGAAGAACACAGAAAGCAGCATGTTTACCCGGCAGGTACATACTGCTGATGCTGGGTGTTTCCTCCTCTAAGGGATCGTCCTGGTTGTGTTCAGCAGCGTGTGGTGTCTGGCTGCTGGGATCTGCGTCTCTTCCTGTCTGATCTCCTGAGCTGCCCGCTTCCTGCCTCTCATCACTGGGGCTCTGAGAGCTCAATGAAGCCTGGACAGGGCAAAACATTTGTTTACAGAAATGTTACTTTGTCCCTGGTTTCAGTACATCAGCATAAAGAAATTATCTTTAAATATATATTTTTTAAAATGTAATTTGTTCATGATGACAAGGATGACTTTCAAGTGGCTATTATTTCAGTCTTCAGTGTCACATGACACTCTAGAAAAAAAAAGAAAAAGGAAAAAAAAAACAGATTTTGTGCCCATGAAATATTAGAATGACATTATAATGAGGATCATGTCACACTGTAGACTGGAGTAATGGTTTGATGAAAATTCAGCACCACAGGAATAAATAATATAAATAGCACACATTATTTTCAGTTGTAGTAATACCTTACAATATTACGGTTTTACTATATTTTTGCTATATAAATGCATATATATATATATATAGAGAGAGAGAGAGAGAGAGAGAGAGAGAGAGAGAGAGAGAGAGAGAGAGAAATAAATAAATGCAGCCTTGCAGAGACTAAGGAAAGAAAGAAATAAAAAATATTTTTGGCCAGTAATGTTTGTATGACTGCTGTGTTTTACCTCTTTGGTGGTAGTTGTTGTTTGGACACTGGTTGGGTTTCCTATGCTCTCTTTATAGGACAGCAGAGTGCTACGGATTTTATACACCACCTGATATATTTCAATCAGCACCTCACAGGGCTCATATCTGCAGTCAAACAAACACACACACACACACACACACACACACAAACGTATGAACATTAATGGACTGTTTAAACTACTGGTTCATTTTTGCTGCAGCAGAAGGCTGGTCTGGATGTTCATGACTGTCAAATCATATTCACTGAAATCGGGGTGAAGAATTTATCATGTGAGATTTCTCACAGCACACAGAGAGACAAGCACTGACAATTTAATATACACATACAGAATCATTCTTTAAACAGAGCATATATTCATTAAATCTGGGTCAACCAATTAATTTGTTCTTTACACTATGGCAAAAGAAGGACGTGGGAAGACAAAGGTGTTCAAGAGAGCTAGGTAAAAAGAAAGAATGCGGGTGAGATGTGGATCTCACTCACTTATCCTGCCAGTAGGCTTCATGAAGGCCGGCATGTTTGAGTAGAGCGGCCAAACTACAGCGACACACCGTCTCTAACACAGAGTCTCCCACTGATCCACTATTGTCCCAGTCTGCATAAAAACACACAAGTGAACATGAATATTTAGACAGGTATATGAGCTTATTATGCTGCTTGTGGAGAAAGTATATTTGAAAAGTTTGTGTTTACACAGCTTTTTAAAAATGGTGGGTGCGGTGATTCATATAGCATGCATTCGGCCAATCAACATATACATCACTGGTAGTTCCTATTGTGCTGGGTTACACTCTACTCTAAAGTAGGAGCTAATTTAGTCCCCCCAAAAGGCTTCCAATATAGTTCCCAGTTTCCAGGCATAGATATGTATAGGTATATACACATTCCAGCCACGAATGCGGCATCTATGTATTTATATCAATGGTTATATGAAGGAACTATGAAAACGATCATCTGGTGCAAAAGTTTTCGGTGCCGCTAATGGTGCAGAAATGTAAAAAAAAGTATGTGGATAATGTAAAATATTTTCCTTTAATATTTTATACACTTAGCAAAACCTGCCACTCTCTTACCTCTACTCGCTGCAAACTCCTTCATTTTCCTCCAGATGGCGCTGGCAGGTTCTCTTGGGGAGCCAAGAGCGAGTTCCACTAGCGTTGTGTTATCTTCCGACAGCCGCAGCTCGGCTAGTCTCACATCTCCGCAACCCATGAACACGGCCTCAGTCAGCCAACCCATTGCCCAGTCTAAAGGACAACACAGACGAGTATTTATTTAGCTGTATTTATGCGTTTATTCACACCACACAACATAAACAATAAGCTGCTGCCTCCTGGTGGCAAGTC